>NC_064617.1:673701493-674007493 GCF_023898315.1 Schistocerca nitens | reverse complement strand
GTAGCGATGACAAGTGACAGACATGACAGACTTCAGATGATCAGCTGATCGTTTGGTAGAGGTCAACATGGTTAACACACTGGCTGCAAGGACTGCTGTAAATTGTCTTTTCCTTGCTTCAGTACAGAGTTCTGTGACTTTAATATTGTCAGTCATTTCTGATTTCCTAGTTTATCCATTCACTTGATTACAAAAAAAAAAAAAAAAAAAAAAAAAAAAAAAAAAAAAAAAAACTTGTCTGCATATGCTTTTATGTTAGTGAGTACACACATTTTCTGGTTATTACATTGAATGTGAACACATGATATTTATCAGAATAAACTGTAACTCCATTTGTTTGTATCTGATTCTCACCATGACTAGATCAAAATATCAAGCTCTCAAGTGTGACAACCAGCAGACTTGCAACTGTGACGACCCCAACATAACAGCAACTAGAGAAAATAAACCTGCAACACAGAAGTGTTGCAGTGCACCTTCAAGAAAGAGAAATTAGTGAAATGATGGGCACACCAGAAATATCAAGACTTGCAGTGTGGCTGTCACTGTTTTGGCCGCACAACCCAACACTATGACTTACACAGGTGGAGTCAAATTTCCTCTGCACCAGAGGTACCACCAATTCCAGTAAATTCACATTGGTGGTTAGTCAGTTGGAACACCATTATGAAGCCAAGGTTCAAGACGTCATAATTTCACCCCCAGAAACGGACTCATATGTGAAGCTGAAGGCAAAGTTAATTCAAAGTGAGTGTGCTTCACAGGAAGAACAAGTGCAGCAGGTTCTCTTGCAGGGTGTCAATCACAGCCAGTACCGGTATTTCCTTTAGTTAAGAAGCAAGGTTGATGTGTGCATGTTGCCTGTGCATTACTGTGAACATCATGGAGCAGCCATCTGTCAGTGCTGTGAAGGCCATTACTGCATCACAAACAGACATGTAACTTGACACCGTAGCAGACCTGGTGAGCCGGATTCAGGACACTACGATACTGACCTGCCCAGGAGCTATGAAAGAATGTAATAACACCTCAGTTGTAAAACAAGTGGATTAGGGCAGTCTCATGAACAAGGTCAATGCTCTGACAAGCAGGAGGGTGAACTGCCCTCCAGCCAGAACACTAGAGGATAGGAGCATAAGATCAAGAAGTTGTTCCAAAGTGAACTCCTCTACAGCCAATTACTCAGTCCAGGTAGATCTGTATTGGTACAATAAGAAATTTGGAGACAAGGCACACAATTGTACCACCCCATGCAGCTTCCTCAGTTGTAAAAGACAGATGGAAATAATTACTCCATATAGTCAGTCATTGTCCCTATGCCATTTCATCACAAACTGCAAGACAATATGCATGTTTTTAGGTGGACACACGTTCTGACCTAGGTATTTTGCCACAGACCCACTTACATGAATACTGACCAGCCAACTTGTTTTGCCTATGTGTGGCTTATGATCCAACCATCACACCATATGGCACGACACATGTTGAATGGAACATGGGGGCTGTGATGTGCCTTGCATGGAGTTTCACCACAGCAGATGTAACCAAGCTGATAATTAGAGCCAATCTTTTAGCACATTATCACCTACTGCTGGACACTTCCAATGCTCATCTAATATATGCAGTTATCAGACTATCTGCCGATGTATTACATTGTGGTGTAACCATATATGACTCCAAACTGATCCACTCGCAGGGAGATGGGTACGCCACACTCCTAGAGCAGTTTCCTGGTATCACTAGGCTTCCTGGGGACCCACAAAAAGTATATCACAATGCTGTACATTATATCAACACTACCTCAGGCGTGCAAACTTCATGAAGACCCAGATGTCTTGCCTCTCCCCCCCCCCTCCCCCCCCCCCCCCCCCAATCAATACACAACTGCCAGGGCAGAATTTAATACCTTGTTGAAGGGAGGCATCACTTGCCCATCTGGCAAACCTTGGTTATCATCCCTACATGTAGTACCAAACAAGAACAGTACATGTGGCCATGTGGTGATAACTGCATCCTGAAAGCTAGGTCAATAACAGATCACTTCCCTGTTCCTGTGTTGACATATTATTATTATTATTATTATTATTATTATTATTATTATTAATTATGTGGTAAAAATGTGTTTAGCATACTAGATTGTGGAAAGACATACACACAGATTTCTGCAGCTGAAAGAGACATTGTGAAAACAGGTATTATAATGCTGTTTGGCCTATTTGAAAGCCTGTTTTTGATGTTCAAATCGAGAAATGTTTCCCAGACAAGGTAAAGATTTATAGATTCAGTTTTGCAAGGCTGGCAGTATTGCTTTGCATATCTTGATGAGGCTCATTTTTTCAGCCCTAGAAAAACACAAACAGCACCTGATTGAGGTATTTAAGTGCCTGGACAAATATGGGGTAGTGTTGAACACCTTAATGTGTGTTTTTGTCCAGGCAGAGGTTACCTTTTCAGATCACCTCATATCATCAGCTGGGTGATAGCCACTGCTGGAGAACGTCGAAGAAATTTTGAATATTCCATAGCTGGAAACTGCTGAAGAACTGTGAAGATTGGTTAACTTTTATTGATGTCATCTACCTCTTGTGTCATGACTCAGTCTCTTACCACAGCTTCAGCTGCTCTTAAGGTTAAAGGCAAAATGCCAGTGCAGTGGACAGAGTCAATGAATAACATGCTCAAAGCAGCTAATAAAAGTATAGCAGATGCAGCATTTCTCGAACTTCCAGCTTTAGAAGCACCCCTCATGCTCATAGTAGACATTAGCCAAATGGCAATCAGTGCTGCACTGCAGCAGTATGTAGCTGAGGTCTGGCAGCCTCTCGCACTGTTTTCACGCAAACACTCCCCAGTTTGGCAACAATGGAGTGAACATGATTGCAAGTTGTTGGCAGTTTGAGTCCATTAAATGTTAATGTACACTATTGGAAGTGAGATATTTCTTCATTTATACAGTATATAAACCCCTAATGTATCCTTTTTGGCAAAATGGCTAACATCTATTCCTAGCACAACTCATCATTGATGTAAGTCATATTTCAGGAATTGACAATAGAGTGGCAGACTGCCTGTCCCAGATGAACAGTATCATGAAAACAGTTGGCTTTATGCAGCTAGCCCAAGTGCAAGGTTCTGACTGGGGGCTTCATGATTTTTTTATATGACATTACTTCTCATCTTCAGTTTAAGCCTGTTGATGTTATGGCCTCAAGCACGTAGCTGTACTGTGATGTTTCGATGGTAAAGCTCCTCCATTCATTCCTTCAGCTCTATGCAATCAAGTCTTTGAAAGCTTAAATAACTTATGGCACCCCAGCATGAAGGCAAAAGTAACTAATTGCTAGCATTTTGTGTGGTCTGGAAAACAAAACAACAGTTGAAAATGGGCACACAATTGTACAATATTAGCACAGCAATATATCTTGCCATTTTCATGTGCCAGCAGGCAGTTTTCCAGACACAACAGCAAGATTTGCACATGTTCATACTGATTTCATAGGTCCACTGTCTCCTTCAGAAGACATTACCTAATGACAGTAATAGCCCATTTCACATGCTGGCTAGAAGCCATTCCAGTAGCTAACATTTCTGTTGCGGTACTAGCCACTGCATGTGTGTCGCACTGGATCTCTGGTTTCAGCTGTCCGCTGCACATAACAATGGACAGAGAATGGCAATTTGGGTCCAATTTCTTTGCCCAACTGAGTAAATTCTGTGGTGCAGTGTACCACATAACAAGTAGTTACCACCCTGCCAGTAACAGAGTGCTCAAATGCTGGCATTCGTCACTTAAAGCTGCACTAGCATGCCATGAATCACAATGGACATCTGTCTTACCATTGGTTTTTCTTGTCCTATGCAACAATGCACAAACTAGAGGTGGACACCTCACCAGCAGAGCTAGTATAGGCGGAAGTCCCAAGGCTTTCCCTGAGAGATTGTTGACCCATGCACATTTTTGATAGATGATGATAATACACCAGAATTTATCACCCAACTCAGAGAAAGGATGATGCAGATCTGACTGCAACAAGCATCATGCCATGCTATTCTGCAACCGTTCGAGCATTGAGAGTTACTCCACAACCCTTTGAGCATCGAGAGTTACAATACTGTAAGCATGAAATGCTGCAAAGAGATGTAAAATTGCCACTGACACTGTCTTATGCTGGTCCGCATCACATTATTAACAAATGTGAGAAAACATTTGAAATCCTCATAAATGGCAAGGAGGACACTGTCTCCATTGAGAGAGAGAAGCAAGCATTCATCACAGAAGGATGTTCACATATGCACCTTCCGTACAACCAGATGAAACATCCGCCTGTCACCAAGCAACCCCCACCGCAACCTTTGCCACTCTGACTCAACACTAAATACATTCTGGATGATGGGTACGCTTCTGGCATGATTCATGAATGGTGTTCTGGGCATCTATCAAGTGACAACCACAGTAGATGTCAGAAGATCAGCTTACTGTTTGGCAGAATTGACAGGGTTCATGCACTGGCTACCAGAAGCACTGCAAAATGCGTTCTCCTTGCTGTACTGTGGAGTTCCATGACTTTAATGCTAGTGATGTTTCTTTCTTTCCTTTTTTATTTGTTTGCTTGGTTACCAAGCAAAAACTTGATTGCGAGAACTTCTACATATACATCTACATCCGTACTCCGCAAGTCACTTGACGGTGTGTGGTGGAGGGTACTTTGAGTCCCTCAATCGGTTCTCCCTTCTATTCCAGTCTCGTATTGTTCGTGGAAAGAAATATTGTCGATATGCCTCTGTGTGGGCTCTAATCTTTCTGATTTTATCCTCATGGTCTCTTCGCGAGATATACATAGGAGGGAGCAATATACTGCTTGACTCCTCGGTGAACATATGTTCTCGAAACTTCAACAATAGACCGCACTGAGCTACTGAGTGTCTCTCTTGCAGAGTCTTCCACTGGAGTTTATCTACCATCTCCATAATGCTTTTGTGATTACTAAATGATCCTGTAATGAAGCACACTGCTCTCCGTTGGATCTTCTCTCTCTCTTCTATCCACCCCATCTGGTATGGATCCCACACCGGTGAGCAGCATTCAAGCAGTGGGCAAACAAGTGTACTGTAACCTACTTCCTTTGTTTTCGGATTGCATTTCCTTAGAATTCTTCCAATGAATCTCAGTCTGGCATCTGCTTTACTGATGATTAATTTTATATCGTCATTCTGTTTTAAATCACTCCTAATGCCTACTCCCAGATAATTTATGGAATTAACTGCTTCCAGTTGCTGACCTGCTATATTTTAGCTAAATGATAAAGGATCTTTATTTATATGTATTAGCAGCACATTACACTTGTCCACATTGAGATTCAATTGCCATTCCCTGCACCATGCGTCATTCCGTTACAGATCATCCTGAATTTCAGTACAATTTTCCATTGTTACACCCTCACGATATACTACAGCATCATCCGCAAAAAGCCTCAGTGAACTTCTGATGTTATCCACAAGGTCATTTATATATATTGTGAATAGCAAATGGTCCTAAGACACTCCACTGTGGCACACCCGAAATCACTCTTGCTTCGGAAGACTTCTCTCCACTGAGAATGACATGCTGCGTTCTGTTATCTATGAACTCTTCAATCCAATCACACAATTGGTCTGATAGTCCATATGCTATTATTTTGTTCATTAAACAACTGTGGGGAACTGTATCAAACGCCTTGCGGAAGTCAAGAAACACTGCATCTACCTGGGAACCCGTGTCTATGGCCCTCTGAGTCTCGTGGACGAATAGTGCGAGCTGGGTTTCACATGATCGTCTTTTTTGAAACCCATGCTGATTCCTACAGAGTAGATTTCTAGTCTCCAGAAAAGTCATTATACTCAAACATAATATGTGTTCCAAAATTCTACAACTGATCGACGTTAGAGATATAGGTCTATAGTTCTGCACACCTGTTCGACGTCCCTTCTTGAAAATGGGGATGGTCAGTGCCCTTTTCCAATCTTTTGGAATGCTACATTCTTCTAGAGACCTACAGTACACCGCTGCAAGAAGGGGGCAAGTTCCTTCGCGTACTCTGTGTAAAATCGAACTGGTATCGCATCAGGTCCAGTGGCCTTTCCTCTTTTGAGTGATTTTAATTATTTTTCTATCCCTCTGTCATCTATTTCGATATCTACCTCTGTGAAACAGCTTTGGAAAAAGACATTTAGTATTTCGGCCTTTAGTCTGTCATCCTCTGTTTCAGTACCATTTTGGTCACCGAGTGTCTGGACATTTTGTTTTGATCCACCTACCGCTTTGACATATGACCAAAATTTCTTAGGATTTTCTACCAAGTCAGTACATAGAACTTTACCTTTGAATTCATTGAATGCCTCTTGCATAGCCCTCCTCACACATCATTTCGCTTCGTGTAATTTTTGTTTGTCTGCAAGGCTTTGGCTATGTTTATATTTGCTGTGAAGTTCCCTCTGCTTCTGTAGTAGTTTTCTAACTCGGTTGTTGTACCATGGTGGCTCTTTTCCATCTCTTACGGTCTTGCATGGCACATACTCATCTAATGCATATTGTTTGATGGTTTTGAACTTTGTCCACTGATCCTCAACACTATCTGTACTTGAGAAAAACTTTTGTGTTGAGCCGTCAAGTACTCTGAAATCTGCTTTTTGTCACTTTTGCTAAACAGAAACTTGTGTTAGTGAGCACATTGTCTGGTTATTATGCTGAAAGTGAAGGCATGCTATCTGTCAGAATGAAGCGTTACTCCAAGCCGTACATTCATCCAAATCTGTGACTAGAACACAATATTGAGTTTACAAGTCTAGCAACCAGCAGACTTGTGACAATGTCATTGGTACAAACCACATGCTGTGTCAATTTGTCTTCTGAGCACTGCATCTGGTAGCCTTTGATACATAGCTAGTGCATTTTTAAGACCAAATGGCTCTGAGGGTATTGATAATGGCTTCAAGGAACAGTAAAGGTGGTCTTCAGATGATCTTCTGGAACCAGTTTTAACTCATGATAACCACTTTTCAAATCCATTGGCAAGGTGCATTTACATGACTCAAGTTGTCCAGAGTCTTTGCTATGTTTGGTGTAGGATTTGCATCTTTAATAGTCCTTACGTTCAAGTATTCGTTATCACACCTAAATCTATGTTTATTGTGTCACTTTCTTATTTCCTTGGGACAGATACAGTAATTCCTCTCCATAGACTTTCACTATGCTTAATGATACCATCAGCCAAATGCTGGTCACTAAAGTCTTCCATTACTGGTTGAAAGGGCCTTGGGATTCTGTTAGCCTTTCTGTACACTGGAGCATTACAAACTCTAGGTAATCCATGCTGCATAACTGGTGTTGCTGGCAACGGTCCCTGTGAATTAAACAAATCTGCAGACCTTAACAACAGAGCTTCCTTAGCAAAGTTGTCTTTCCCCACTAAATGTTTCAGTTTCTCATGCAGTGCAGATATGTCAACAGCTTTTTGTCACCCAGATCCCAAACCTATAGATAGTCCTAATTCAGGACATACAAACTGGCAATTAGTAGCTCCTTTGGCAGATTTGCATCGTCCACACCATAATTACCTACATTTAATGGAACCAAGTTATCTCCATCTGCTTACCTAATGGATACTACACTTTGACTCAGAAGCAATGTGATGCATCCAGTTCATCACAGCATTCTAACAGCCTCACAATGCATACCATTTCGCTTAAGGGTCAGTATCCGAACTAATCAGTATCCGAACTAACACACATTAACTTTCCTGTACTTTTAGGCACCTTATCAGTTGAATTGATGTTTAGTGCTTGCGCCTGCAGTTTATTTAGTCCAACTTTCATGATAGGTGAACCTTGCATCAATGTAACACTAACAGTGAAACAATGCTGCACTGAGTGTGATAATATATTGTTAAACGTCAATTTTTGTGTGATATTTATTCAAAATACAAGTCCTGGGATTGTGCAGTGCCCCTCCCCAACATGTGACAACACTTCCATGTCCTCCTGAAAGTTACTCAATCAATTTAGTGATGTGATCCCAATGATGCCACATCATTGCTATGCTCTCCACATAACCTGAATCCTTCTGCCTAAAAGATCCAAGCTGGCAACTTACATGTGAGCCCCTGGATCTACCAAAAATCTATGTACCATTTCTTTATCTATGCCCATTAAGCAACATTCTGTCTCTGCAATGTATTTTGTAGTATTCCATTTTATTGAGAGTTCTGTATGATGATTGACTAATTTCCACTGGCATCTAACATACTCTTGTTCTGGCAATGTCCATTATGCTTTTTACTGCGACCATCGTGTGCCCGGTGGCCTACTTTGGATAGTGGTTGCCAACATTGCTTCCTCAGAAGAAAAGATATCTCATTTATCCTGCCCCTTGTCTCAAAGTCAACTTCAAGCTGTGTAGCTACCATAATAGCAGAAGCTAAGTCTTTTGGGTTCTCCATCCTCACTCTCCTTGTATCTCCTAACAATCCCCTTAAAAACACATCCAACACCCTGCCCTCAGCTTCTAGCAAAATAAATTTATCTGCCTTCACACTTTACATTAATTCATAAGTAGTTGCATTGACTTTCAAAATTATGTCCAAAAATGTTTCTACTGATAGGTACTTTTTTGCGATAGACAATTACATTGTTCTCTGGAAATGTTGCACTGTTTTATTTGTAGTACCACTGATAAAGCCCCTTTCAAACTGCTCAGATGTCTGTGCCTTAGTCTGTCCCTCATGGTACATAAATTGTGATTTGGTTTCACCAACCAAACATAGCTTGGCTGTACTTAGTGTGTTTCACCTGACCAATTCCTTGACTTTGCTGTAGCCTTCAGATCCATAACATCCTCTATTTATTTAACAAAATAAGGAGTCAACAGCTTAGCTGTAACAAAATCTAACAAAGGAATGGGTGCATGTGCTACATACAGCTCACACTGCCTGCATGCATAGCATCTTGTGTGTTGCCAAGTTAAGATCCGGGCAACTCACCAGTGGCAAGTAAACCTCTCTACAATAACATCTAAATTGAGACAGATCTGCAGGCACCTGCAGCTTAACAAATAATACCATCACATTTGTGATACAATGCCCCTACCATGGCTGTAAACAAAAGAAGCATAAAAGACCAATGCAAAAAAGGGACACTCAACATCTCATACTGCTGACCTTCAAGCTGCTGCTGAAATCTTGTTGCTATCCCAACCTGAACTCGTGGAACTGGACCACTGCCAACACCAGATGACTTCAGACAATGGATACCAAGGTGTCAGGCTGGACTACTTCTGATGCCAGATGTAATGCCTAAGCTAGATGCTATGTTGGGTGGTGGTGATGGTATGACCACCACCACCACCACCACCACTGGGTGTGGATTAGCAACACCTGTGTGAGAGATGGCTTGTCTGGCACCCAAAGGCACTAATGAACATCATTAACAAAGTAAACATTTATCATTCAAAGATAACAGTTGCTGTGATTCACAGGCTGGCAGCAGAGCAGTGATGGCACACACCACATAGAATGTGATGAAGGGCATGTAGTTGTGCTGGCTGTGGCCTCCTGACAGGAGAAAGGCCAGCAACATTAAAGTCTGCCTACAGAAACAGAGGTGGGTGATGGCAGTAGCATATCCCACAGTAACGGATGATGGTCTGCTTCCTGAACCCACTTACTAGGCCATCAAAAGGTCGGTGGCACCAACAGCTCCCCACAGTCTTTAGCCCAGTCAACAAAGACCAAAACATGTTGACTGGGTGAAAAATTTATGTAGTCACAAATTTTTGTGCACTGGTAGGGGGAAGTGTCATGAACAAACATACTAAAAATCCTGACCTGTACAGTATGAGCATACTGGTGAGGAGGTATTTAAAGATTATTTTTTAGTGTTTTCTTTAATATCTCAAGAACCATGGCATCTAGCAAAAATGTTTCCCTGTACAAAATAGGTCTTATCCATTTTTTATTTAGGACTAATAATTTCTGCATTGCAGAGGATGGAAAAATTGGAGGTTATTAAAAATAGTATTTGATGTTTATTGTTACATGAAGTGGGTTAAGAACAAATATTAAATGTGTGTACCACATCTAAGTACAGTAGAAACATATAAAGGGATAAATTGTGTTATGGGCCTCTAACACGGCGGAGAGGTGAGAGTGGAGGTTAGAAGTGCGAGGCAATGTAATTGACCAGATTTTGTCATGCACTTCCCTCCTTCATAGATCTGCAAAATGAAAAGTGAGCAGACAATTCCCCATTCTCTTAGCCACACTACCTCACAGAAAGAAACTACAACGTGTTTCACAAAGTTGTATTGACACTCTGCAGCTTGCCTTATGAATTACTGGCAATGCAGTGTGCAGACATGTTTATTTTCCACAAACTGCTTTAACACTATATGAAAAACGGATATGAATTAGAAGCAAAAGTGGTGAAGCTGGGTTGCAATCAGTCTTAAGTAGAAACATTAAAGCAGTCATTAAAGGGATCCTGCGTCCGGCCATCCTGATTTAGGTTTTCCGTGATTTCCCTAAATCACTCCAGACAAATGCCAGGATGGTTCCTCTGAAAGGGCACGGCCGACTTCCTTCCCAATCCTTCCCTAATCCGATGAGACCGATGACCACGCTGTCTGGTCTCCTTCCCCAAAACCAACCAACGAACCATTAATGGCTGTGCCCATGGAAATGAAACAACTAGCTAACATGAAGTAGAAGATTTAGATCATATAAGCCAAATTAATGCTGATTTGTTGGTTAGAGTAGCACGGTCAGCAAATGAAAAGATGAGGCATCAAATTATTCCTATTAAAATATAAGGCATGCAAGCAGAAACTTCAGCAGGGGCTAAATGAACTGCAATAGCTGCAATGAAAAATGGGAAAGCAGTATCTACATATACAATACTTGGCAAAGTGCTAAACAGTTTGAGCTAAGATGGAGTATGAGAAATACTGACATTACACAATGAAATATATTACAGTGATAAATGGCCAGAGGATTTTCTGATGGCAGTAATGATTCAAGAACCACACAAACACGTAACAAAGCTATGCAGTGAGCAAACAACAATTAGGCTCATTTGACATGCAGCTCAGGTTCTGTTAAGAAAAATAATTAAAAGACTGGAAAAGGTAATGGAGGAGAATCTAGCTGAGGCGCAGTTTGGTTTTTAGATAGAATACAGGCACAAGAGATGCAATAGGACTCCTGCAAATTTAGGGAGAGAGATTTGCCATAAAGGAAAGAGGCCTAGACATGTGTTTCGTAGACCTGGAAAACTGATGACTTATGAACTCATTATATTTAAATTAAACAGCGTGAGTGAAAGTGAGGAGAGGAAGTACCAACTGTATAGAACTAGGTAAATGAGTAAGACAGAAACCATCTGTCTCATGCCCTTTTCAAAAAGTACTTCGAAAATATAATGGACCCCTGTACATTACATGGCTAGTAAATAAGAAGAACCATGGACCTTGCTGTTGTTGGGGAGACTTGCATGCCTCAGCGATACAGATAGCCATACCGAAGGTGCAACCACAACAGAGGGGTATCTGTTGAGAGGCCAGACGAACATGCGGTGCCTGAAGAGGGCCAGCAGCCTTTTCAGTAGTTGCAGGGGCAACAGTCTGGATGACTGACTGATCTGGCCTTGTAACATTAACCAAAATGGCCTTGCTGTGCTGGTACTGCGAAAGGCTGAAAGCAAGGGGAAACTACAGCCATAATTTTTCCCAAGGGCATGCAGCTTTACTGTATGGTTAGATGATGATGCCATCCTCTTGGGTAAAATATTCCAGAGGTAAAATAGTCCCCCATTTGGATCTCCGGGCAGGGACTACTGAGGAAGGTGTTGTAATCAAGAGAAACAAAACTGGCATTCTACAGATCGGAACATGGAATGTCAGGACCCATAATTGGGCAGGCAGGTTAGAAAATTCAAAAAGGGAAGTAGATAGGTTAAAGCAAGACACAGTGGGAATTAGTGAAGTTTGGTAGCAGGAGGAACAAGACTTCAGGAACAAGACTTCTGGTCAGGTGAATACAGGATTATAAATACAAAATCAAATAAGGGTAATGCAGTAATAGGTTTAATAATTAATAAAATAATAGGAGTGCAGGTAAGCTGCTATGAACAGCATTGTGAATGCATTATTTTAGCCAAGGTAGACATGAAGCCCACACCTGCCACAACAGTACAAGTTTATATGCCAAACTAGCTTTGCAGATGAGGAAGAGGTTGAAGAAATGTATGATGAGATAAAAGAAATTATTCAGATAGTGTAGGGAGACGAAATTTAATAGTCATGGGGGACTGGAATTCTATAGTAGGAAAGGGAAGAGAAGGAAAAGTAGTAGGTGAATATGGAATGGGGCTAAGGAGTGAAAGAGGAAGCCGCCTGGTAGAATTTTGCACAGAGCACAACTTAATCATAGCTAACACTTGGTTCAAGAATCATGATAGAAGGTTGTATACATGGAAGAACCCTGGAGATACTAAAAGGTATCAGATAGGTTATATAATGGTAAGACAGAGATTTAGGAACCAGGTTTTAAATTGTAAGACATTTCCAGGGGCAGATGTGGATTCCGACCACACACTATTGGTTATGAACTGTAAATTAAAACTGAAGAAACTGCAAAAAGGGAGGAATTTAAGGAGATGGGACTTGGATAAACTGAAAGACCCAGAGATTGTAGAGTGTTTCAGAGAGAGCATTAGGGAATAACAGACAAGAACAGAGGAGAGAAATACAGTAGAAGAAGAATGGGTAGATTTGAGAGATGAAATAGTGAAGGCATTCCTGATGTTACTGCTGTAGCAACTGCACCGTATTTTGTACATTTCAATGTCAGGTTTGACAGAGTCCCTTTGCGAAGACACTGATTCTCTCCCAAGACTGCACACAGTATTATTGGAAATGAAATCAAAGAGCAAGCTAAGGTGTATCACAATATTTACGAACAAGTGTTCATCTCCACAAGCTGACAGGGAGGAAACTCCTTGAAGACACTGCAATTTCTTTCTTGAGGTGCTGATTGTCTTTATGTCTGACATTCTTAGCTCCCTTGGCCTACTAAGTTTATTTGCCTTTACGTATTTATTTCCTCTGAATTTTAATTTAGGTGAGAGTTCCCTTTTCGGCATCATTTTTACGAAAACATGTGAAACCAGAGAAAATATAAATCAACACTTACTTCACTACAAAATTCGCCAAGTACCACCAACAGCACTTGAAACAATAACAAATGTGATCAGAACGATGAGTATCGGTATTAAATACAGGGTACGAAACCTTAACACAATTACACAACAGAAGCAGGAAGTAACGTACAATGAATAAAGAAAACTGTGCATTATCTCTGTATGGTGCAAAAAAGAAGGCATGCCATTTAAATGCTTGATCACACAGGCATCAGGAAAACCATCATAAGTCATAAAAAAATTGTCATATTTATATGAAACAAGACTGTTTTATGCAGAAAACAGTGGACATTTCAAATACACACAAATCTAAAAATCGATTTTTTGAGCCAGTTTCCCTTCCATTTCCCCTTTAAGTTGTAGATGAGTTTTGATATTTGGGGAGCAAATTAACTGATGATGGTTGAAGTAGGAAGGATATAAAATGTACGCTGGCAATGGCAAGGAAAGCGTTTCTCAGGAAGAGAAATTTGTTAACATCGAATATAGATTTAAGTGTCAGGAAGTCATTTCTGAAAGTATTTGTAAGGAGTGTAGCCATGTATGGAAGTGAAACATGGACGATAAATAGTTTGGACAAGAAGAGAATAGAAGCTTTCGAAATGTGGTGCTACAGAAGAATGCTGAAGATTATATGGGTAGATCACATAACTAATGAGGAGTTATTGAATAGAATTGGAGAGAAGAGAAATTTGTGTCGCATCTTGACTAGAAGAAGGGATTGGTTGGTAGGAAATATTCTGAGGCATCAAGTGATCACCAATTTAGTATTGGAGGGCACCGTGGAGGGTAAAAATCGTAGAGGGAGACCAAGAGACACTAAGAAGATTCAGAAGTATGTAAGGTGCATTAGTTACTTGGAAATGAAGAAGCTTGCACAGGATAGAGTAGCATGGAGAGCGGCATCAAACTGATCTCTGGACTGATATAGTTATACAAGCAATACTTTGACAAACCTGGTAATTATTTTGGATATAATTAAGGGATGGCTTTGCTAATATGTTTTCGAATAGAGCCAAATAAATACTTTATAAGTCAACAATAGAATTTAAGTCACGAAAAAATTTCTGATTTCAGCCTGTAACAAAAGATATTAACTAAGAATAGTCAAAATAAATTAGGAAATAAATTACATACACAGAACTAAGTACAAAATTAGACCTGATGCTATATTCTTTAAGATTGAGGGCCAACCTTTCTCTTTTATGGAAATCAGATTATACTCATGTATGTTAATGGTAATTAGACAGAAATGAAAATAAAATGAATTTAAGGAGGCAGATGGCAAAACAAGAAAGGAAGTAGAGAGATCCCAGCTTGCTTCGTCACAGATGTTTATAGAAATATGTTCTGCATTTTCAATAGCTGGTATCAGAACAGTCTTTCTTCATTCCCCTTCTGCTGTCCTTCCTCCACATCATTGTTTGAGGTCCCTCTTTGTCTTCCAACTACCTGTATGCTCCTGAAGGCTGGCCCACTCATCTGAAGCAAAATTGGCGACTGAGTAATGTTAAATTCCCAGCAATGGGTTGACAGGTAGGATTCGCAAGTACCCCTGGTACAGGCCAGGCCCAGGGAGGGGTGAGTGCCTAAGCTGCTACCTTCCAAAATTGCCAATTGGTGCCTCCATCAAGTATTCTGGAGGTGTGACCCAAGATGTGAAAAATCACCTTAGGCGGGTGCACCCCCTCAGCTGGAAGGAACACGCCTTCCAAGATTCTGGTGATCATGGGGGATTTTCTTGCAATGAGGCAATCATCACATTCACAGTCAGTGTCTTCTAAACATAACTAGAATGAGGTTAATGATTCAAACACTCTCGCAGCTGCACAATGGTTCCTCATGGTTTCATGTACTGAAGACAGTCAGTCATTTGCTATGGTAAATCTGTATATTATCCAGATAGGTACTGATGCAATTTCTGACCCTGTGAAATCCTTGCTCTCATTTATACAATGGCACTTTGCTTTCGGAAGCCACTTCTGATTCTCAAGCACAACAACTGCTTGCAGCTTCGTTCATCCATCGCTATCCTGTTCTTGTGAAGGCAAATCGAATGTTGAACTCTTCCCATGGTGTTACTTACACTAGACAGTTTGATGATGTGACTGAGGCAGAAATCAAAACTTACCTCTCTGGTCAAGGTGTCACTGCTTTCAGGTGAGGAAAAAGGTTGATTAATCCTGATTGCCCATAGGCACTCTTTTTCACACTTTTGATAGAATGGTGCTTCTGTTACAGATCAAAGCAAGCTATGAAGTTCTCACAGTCCAACTGTATGCTCCAAACCCAAACTGCTACTAGTGTCATCATTACAACCACACCCACATGTCCTGTTGACACCTGGCCAAAGAGGAACCTGTGGTAGGTTTGCTCATGAGGGAGATTGTCCGCCTCCTCCTCCCCGCTGTATCAATCACAATGGCAACCATGGTGCCTCCTCCTGGGATTTTCCCATGCATCTCAATAAATGGGCCATCCAAGAGATCTGGGCAAAGGAATAACTGCCTTACCAGGTCGGTCACAAGTTGTTGGCTAGTCAGAAACCCTGTGTTCTACTATTCAGCACTTACAGTACTTTTTTTGCTACATCTCACTCCACGAATGACATGGCTGTGCAGATATGTGACCCCAGATTCAGCACCATGGTTGTAAAATCACCCAGTGTCATGGCAGTATCTCTGCCTCATCCTCCAGCTGTGCAACAAGCCACCAAACTTTTGCCTCACGGGACGAAGTCACCTGCTTCGCAACTGGCGGGCCAGGAAGGACAGAACAAATACTCCCATGAAGACTTCATACATCCCACCAGCCAACCAACATCTGAGTCTTCCTCTCCCAACTGGAAAGGCTCCAAAAAATCAAACAATACCAACTGGTCTTCTCCTTCCCTGACTCAGAGATCCTCTTCGATGGTGTCACCATGTGATACCCTCGCCCACTTGACTTCCATGTCACTGGTGCGCACCACCATTTCTCTTCCCTGGACTCTGCAGACTGACAGGAGAATGACACCTCTGTAGATCTCATGAAGCAGGATTCTCCAGTCTCTGCATCCTGTAGCAGTGAATCTTCAAAGGCTAGTACTCAACGGCTGCCAAGGTGACACTGCTTCATTTTTTCCCTCCTCACCTTTCCTCATCCTGTGTCTCCTCCATGGAATGTTCGCAGCTTTTGGCCCAACAAAGAGGACTTACTGATGCTCTTGGAATTGCAGTGTACACTTTTTATCTGCCTCCAGGAAACAAAATTGCATCCTCATGACCACTTTCAGCTCTTGCATTTCTTCCTGGTCAGCTTTGACCTGCCCCCCAAGGACAGCATTCCACCTCGAGGGGGGCAATCATGCTGCTCATCTGGGATGACATTCATAGTCAGCCCATGTCCATGACTACCTGGCTTCAAGCTGTTGCAGTCTGCATTTTCTTTCCTCACTTGACCTTTCCTCTTTGTTCCATTTACATCCCTCCGTCATTTGATGTCACCAGGGCAGACCTCCTCTAGCTTATTGGGCAAATGTCTCACCCATTTCTGCTACTCAATGACTATAATGTGCACCATCCCATTTGTGGTTCTCCCAGAATCTTTCCAAGAGGTGCCCTCTTAACTGACCTTCTCAATCAACTTAACCTCATCTGCCTTAAAACAAGAGCACCTACGATCCTTTCAGCCTCCAAGCAAACCTATTCCCAGTTGGACCTCTGCTTCTGCACCACCCAGCTTGCCCATCATCTTGAGCGGTCTATTCTCTGTCACATACTCGAGTGACCATTTCCCATGTGCTATCTGTTTGCTGCTTCCTGCCTCACCTATGTGCACACCCAAGTGGCAGCTTTCTGAGGCTGACTGGAGGGTTTATTGCTCTCTGGCAACCTTCAACAAACAACATTTCCCCAGATGTGATGACCAGGTAGAATATCTTACAAACATTATTCTTACTGCCGTAGAACATTACATTCCTTGCACCTCATCTTTAACATGCCATGTCCCAGTCCTTTGGTGGACAGAGGCATGCCATGACACAATTTTCATGTGGATATGTGGTCTCTCTGTTTTTAACCACCATCCTACAAAGACAAACTGTATTCATTAGAAACAGTTGCATGCACAGTGTTGTTGCATTCTTTGGGAGAGCAAAAAGAAAAGCTAGCTGGACTTCCTGCAGAATCTTTCTCTTGCGAGCAAGCACTTCCTCCTTCATACGTACAGTTGCATCTACGAGAGGGCATATTTCCAACACTGGCATGAAGCCACTGTCATACCCATACCTAAGCCCAGTAAGGGTAAACATCTTCCTTCTTCCCCCCCCCCCCCCCTCCCCCAGGGGGCCAGCCACTCTTTGGCGGGTTTGTGCTAGGCTACCACGGGTTCCAAGCCATTGCAGCATTTTTTCACTTCCATGTCGCATCTCTATCCTCTTGCTATTCTTTTTCCCCTCCCTTGGGGAACATGTCTGGGGTGTTACTGGGAATTTTCTGCATTGTCTGTCGCTGACATTAGAACAGTCTCACCATTGTTTTTTACTCCCTTTTCCTTTCTTTGTTTCCTTTCTCATCTCATTCCTCCACTTCAGTGTCTGAGGTTCCTCTTTTTCTTCTTCCTCCCTGTGCAATCCTGAAGGCTGGCCCACACATCTGACATGTAACAGGTGACTGTGTAACGGATAACTCCCACACCCAGGATGTCAGGTAGGGTTTGCACATATGAGCTGCAGCCTTGCTAAATTGCTGATTGGTCCCTCTGTCAGGTGTTCAGGAGGAGTGACTTGAGGTGTTGAACGATCACCTAATGTGGGTGCACCCCTTGTGAAGGGGGCCCCCAGTTGGAAGGATTGCACAATTGGAGGTGCTGGCAATCATGGAGGATTTTCTCACAATGAGTCAATCATTTTCACACTCAACATCTACGAAATGTAAATGTAATGAGGCTAAAAATTCAAAGAACCTTCCCACTGCACCACAGTTCCTGGTGGTCTCTTGTACTGAAGATGGTTAGTCCTTCGCCATTGTAAATCCATTTATTATTCTGAAAGGTGTTGATGCAATAGCTGGCCCTGTGAAACTGTGCTCTTCTTTACAGAATGGCACTTTTCTTTTGGAGACTACTTCTGATTCTCAAGCACAACAACTGCTTGTTGTCTCGCTTCTCCATGGCTACCCTGTTCTGTCGAGGTCCATAGAACTTCGAATTCTTCCAATGGTGTAATTTACATTAGGCTGCATGATGGTCTAACTGAGACCAAAATCCAGTCTTACCTCTCTAATCAGGATGTCATTGCCATACTTTGGGTGATGAAAAAGGTAGATTCCTCCTCAATGCCCACCAACACTATTTTTGTCACCTTTGATAGTCATGCTTCCATACAAGATCAAAGCAGGCCCTGATGTGCTGCTACCAGTTTCATCATTTCAATCACACTAGAATGTCTTGTTGACACCCAGCTACATGTGTAACCTGTGGTAGGGATGCGCACAAGGGTGATTGTCTGACTCCTTCTCCCCACTGTATCAACTGCAATGCTGGCCATGCCGCCTGTGTCCTGTGTATCTTAATAAGCGGGCTATCCAAGAGATCCAGGTAAAGGAAAAATTGCCTTACCCAGTTGCTCACAACTTACTGGCTGGTTGCAAACCCTGCGTTCTCCTGTCTGACACCTATAGTTCTGTTCTTGTTACCCCTTGTTCCATGAAGGATGTGGACATGCAGACATGTGGCCTCCAATTCAGCTCTGAGGTTGGGAAATCGCCCAGTGTCAAGGTAGCATTGCCATCTCCCCATCCAGCTGCGCAACAAGCCATCAAACTCTTGCCTTAAGGGGCGAAGCCACCAGTTACACAACTGGTAGGACAGAAAGAGTACTCCCTTGAAGACTTCCTCCATCCCTCCAGTCAAACAATAGCTGAGTCTCCCTCTAACTGGAAAGGCTCAAAGAAGTCCACCAAAGGCAAACAGTCTTCTCATTTGCTGACTCAAAGATCCTCTTAGATGGTATCACCACATGATGCCTTGGCCTTGCCAGCCTCTGTGTTGCCAGTGCGAACCACCAACAGTTTTTCAGCACTGGACTCCAGAGACGGAGAGCACAAGCGAGCCGATGGATGCCATGGAGCAGGATCCTCCTGCTTCTGTGCCCTGTAGTAGTGACTCTTCACAGGCTGTCACTAGGCAGTTGCAGAGGTGACACCCCTCCATCTCTTCCTCATCATGACTCTCCTCCAATGGAATGTTCGTGGCCTTCGGTCTCACAAAGAGGATTTAAGGCTGCTTTTAGCATCACAGTGTCCCCTTGTACTCTGCCTTCAGGAAATGAAATTGCGCCCTCTTGACCTCTTTGAGCCAGCCGGAGTGGCCGAGCGGTTAAAGGCGCTACAGTCTGGAACCGCACGACCGCTACGGTCGCAGGTTCGAATCCTGCCTCGGGCATGGATGTGTGTGATGTCCTTAGGTTAGTTAGATTTAAGTAGTTCTAAGTTCTAGGGGACTTATGACCACAGCAGTTGAGTCCCATAGTGCTCAGAGCCATTTTGACCTCTGAGCTTTCATATTTCTTCCCGATTGGTTCTGACCTTCCCCCTGATGTTGGCATAGCATCTCATGAGGGCGTCATGCTGGGATGATGATCATTGTCACCCCGTCTCCCTGACAACCCATCTTCAAGCTATTGCAGTTTGCCTTTTCCTTCCCCACCTGACTTTTTCCCTGTGTACCATTTATGCCCCTCTGTCATTTGATGTCACCTGGGCAGACTTCCTTCAGCTTGTTAGGCAGCTACATCCCCCTTTTTGCTACTTGGTGACTTTAATGTGCATCATCCCCTTTGGGGTTCTTCCAGACCTGTCAGAGAGATGCCCTCTTGGCTGGTCTTCTTAACTACCTTTATCTCTTCCACCTTAACACTGAAGAACCCACTTTCCTCTCCGACTCTTCACACACCTATTCCCATTTGGACCTATGTTTCTGCACTCCCCAGCTTGCCCATCATCTTCAGTGGTCCATTCTTTCTGACACCTACTCGAGCGACCATTTGCTGTGTGCTACCTGTTTGCTGACTCATACCAAACAAGCATGCACACCCAAATGGCAGCATACTAACACAGACTGGCAGCTTTACTCCTCCCTGGCGACCTTCAAAGAAAAGATTTCCCCAGCTGTGATGACCAGGTGGAATATCTCACAAACGTTATCTTTACTGCTGCAGAACATTCCATTCCTTGAAATTCCTCTTCACCACACTATGTCCCAGTCCCATGGTGGACTGAGGCATGCCATGACACAATTCATGTACGGAGGCATGTTCTCCGCATTTTTAACTTTCATCCTAGATGGCAAACTGTGTTCATTATAAGCAGATGCATGCGAAGTGCCATTGCATTCTATGAGATGAAAAAAAAATTGGCTGGATTTCATTCACTACTTCTTTTAACAGTTCCACCCCTTCCTCTGTTGTGTGGGCCAACCTCCAATGGCTCTCTGGGACAAAGATCCATTCCCCTATTTCTGGCCTGACAATAGCAGACAGTGTCATTGTGGACTCTATTGCTATCTCCAACACCTTGGGCTGCCGTTTTGTGGACATTTCGAGCTCTTCCCACTATCACCCTGCCTTCCTCCATCGGAAACAAGCAGAGGAGACTTGGGCGATACCCTTCTCTTCTCCAAATCATGAGTGCTACAGTACCATCGTTACTACGAGGGAGCTAGATCATGCTCTGTTCATCCTGATCCTCTGCCCCAGGGCCAGATGCCATCCACATTCAGATGTTGCAGCACCTTTCTCTTGCAGGCAAGTGCTTTCTGCTTAACACGTACAACCACATCTGGGCAGAAGGCACTTTTCCTGGACTTTGGCATGAAGCCACCATCATACCCATACCTAAGACCAGTAAGGACTAAAACCTTCCTTCTAGCTATTGCCCCATCTCTCTGATCAGCTGAGTTTGCAAGGTGATGTAACATATGATTTGTGCCCAGGTGGTATGGTGGCTTGAGTCTCGCAATTTACTAACGAATGCACAGTGTGGATTTTCAGCGCACCATTCTGCAGTTGACCATCAACATGTAATGAATGGTTTTCTGTGGAAATTCCAGACTGTGGCCATGTTTTTCGATTTGGAGAAGGCCTACGACACCTGCTGGAGAGCTGGTATCCTCCATACACTTTACACGAGGAGCTCTGTGGCCGCCTGCCCTGTTTCCTTCAGGAATTTTTGAAAGACTGTGTTTTTTTTTTTTCAAGGTGTGTTTGGGTTCTGACTTGTCAGACACCTTTAGCCAGGAAAACGGTGTGCCTCAGTGTTCCATTCTACGTGTTGTCCTCTTTGCTACGGCTCTTAACCCTATAATGGCCTGTCGCGTCTCCATCGGACATCTGCAGGTCCCTTTTTGTTGAGGATTTTGCCATCTATTGTAGTTCTCCACAGACCTGTCTCACTGAGTGGTGTCTTCAGCGATGTCTTGAATCATCTTTACTCCTGGAGCATTGATAATGGCTTTCATTTTTCCACTGACAAAATCATTTGTACACTACGGGCCATTAAAATTGCTACACCAAGAAGAAATGCAGATGATAAACGGGTTTTCATTGGACAAATATATTATACTAGAACTGACATGTGATTACATTTTCACGCAATTTGGGTGCATAGATCCTGAGAAATCAATACCCAGAACAACCAACCCTGGCCGTAATAACAGTCTTGATACGCCTGGGCATTGAGTCAAACAGAGCTTGGATGGTGTGTACAGGTACAGCTGCCCATGCAGGTTCAACACGATGCCACAGTTCATCAACAGTAGTGACTAGCGTATTGTGATGAGCAGTTGCTCGGCCACCATTGACCAGACGTTTTCAATTGGTGAGAGATCTGGAGAATGTGCTGGCCAGGGCAGCAGTCGAACATTTTCTGCATCCAGAAATGCCCGTACAGGACCTGCAACATGTGGTTGTGCATTATCCTGCTGAAATGTAGGGTTTCACAAGGATCGAATGAAGGGTAGAGCCACAGGTCGTAACACATCTGAAAAGTAACGTCCACCGTTCAAAGTGCCGTCAATGTGAACAAGAGCTGACTGAGACATGTAACCAATGGCACCCCATACCATCACACCAGGTGATACGCCAGTATGGCAATGATGAATACAAGCTTCCAATGTGCGTTCACCATGATATCACCAAACACAGATGCGACCATCATGATGCTGTAAACAGAACCTGGATTCATCCGAAAAAATGACGTTTTGCCATTCGTGCTCCCAGGTTCGTCATTGAGTACACCATCGCAGGCACCCCTGTCTGTGATGCAGCGTCAATGGTAACCGCAGCCATGGTCTCCAAGGTGATAGTCCATGCTGCTGCAAACGTCGTCGAACTGTTCGTGCAGATGGTTGTTGTCTTGCAAATGTCCCCATCTGTTGACTCAGGGATCGAGACGTGGCTGCACGATCCATTACAGCCATGCGGGTAAGATGCCTGTCATCTCAACTGCTAGTGATATGGGGCCGTTGGGATCCAGTAAGGCAGTCTGTATTACCTTCCTGAATCCGCAGATTCCATATTCTGCTAGCAGTCATTGGATCTCGACCAACGCACGCAGCAATGTCGCGATACGATAGACGATAGGCTACAATCTGACCTTCATCAAAGTCGGAAAGAATGATGATACACATTTCTCCTCCTTACACGAGGCATCACAACAATGTTTCACCAGGCAACGCCGGTCAACTGTTGTTTGTGTATGAGAAATCGGATGGAAGCTTCCCTCATGTCAGCATGTTGTAGGTGTCACCACCGGCGCCAACCTTGTGTGAATGCTCTAAAAAGCTAATCATTTGCATATCACAGTATCTTCTTCCTGTTGGTTAAATTTCACGTCTGTTGCACGTCATCTTTGTGGTGTAGCAATTTTAATGGCCAGTAGTGTATGAATTTCTGGAGGCACAAATGGTTTTTCCTACCATCTTCACATCTTGGTCCAGCTGCCCTTACATTTGTTGAAACTATGAAATTCCAGGGGCTCATGTTAGATAGGAATCCTCCTTGGTCTTCCCATGTGTCTTACCTGGCAGCCTGCTGTACGTGGTTTCTCTATGTCCTATGTGTCCTCAGTGGTACTTCCTGGGATGCTGATTGAACCACCCTCCTCCATTTGTACCGGTCCCTTGTCCATCCAAAACTTGACTATGGATGCTTCGTTTATGCGTCTGTATGTCCATCCCTCTTACACTATCTCAGCACTATCCACTATCGTGGCATCCGTTTGGCCACTGACACCTTTTACACTAGTAATGTTGGGACTCTGTATGCTGAAGCTGCGGAACTACCACTGTCTACCTCCATGGCTTTCTCCTCAGCAGGTATGTAAGCTGTTTGTCTGCCATGGGTGGCCACCCATCCTATGCCTCCTCCTTCGATGATTCGTTTTGACCATCAGTATTAGGCATGTTCATCTTCTCTGTTACCTCCTGGAGTCCACATTTGGCACTTGCTACGGTGGCTCAACTTCACACTACCTGCAACTTTCCCAGTGGGTGTGACCCTTCACCATCTTGGCTTCGTGATGTGGCCCATGTTAACCTTGGCTTTCATTTGCTTATAAGGACACTACTCCAGCCTCACTTTATTGCTTTCAGTTTCACAACCTTCTCATGGAACTTCGCGATAGTACCTTCATATGCACTGAAGACTCTCACATTGACAGTAGGGTAGGGTGTGCCTTTGTCATTGGCACCTTGTCTTTTGATATCAGCTTCCGGCACGCATTGTTTTTACAGCAGAGCTCTTCGCCCTGTGTCTGGCCATGGAGTACATCCGATGACACAGACTTTCCAATTGTGTCCTCTGCTCAGATTCACTCAGTGCCCTTCAAAGTCTATGTGTGCTGCACACTGCCCATCCCTTAGTGCAGCGGGTCCAGGAACACTGTCACTTGCTCACTCTTTGTGGAGCCTCTGTGATGTTATGTGGGTTCCTGGTTGCATCAGTCTTGATGAGAAATGCAGTCACAGATACTGCTGTCAAGGCTGCAGTCCTCTTCCCTCTTACCTCGGCCTGCTAGTACTTCCATTCCCTCTGATGATCTCTGTGTTGCTATCTGTCAGCAGGTGGTGTCACTTCAGCATCACCTCTGGTCCTCCCTTTATGGGACCAAGATCCATGGAATTAAGCCTCTCCCAGCTGCCTGGACAATCTTCTCTCAGCCCTCTTGCCATGAGATCATTTTCGTTAGGTTGTGTATTGGGTACTGTCTTTTTAGCCATCGCCATTTGTCAAGTGGTGCTCCCCCACCACTTTGTGTTCAACCTTTGACGGTTCAATATTTCCTGATGGAATGCCACTTTTGTAATCACTTATGTTCTTGATTACATTTGCATTCTGAGTTATCGGCCGTTTTAGAGAACGATATGGGGACTGTCAACCATGTTTTACTTTTTATCCATCATATCATGGAGAAGGATATTTAATCTTTAGTTCAGGATCTCCACATCTCTATGGCATATTTTAAGGACGTTTATTCAAATCCCTGTTTTTAGCTGTCTTTCCTTCTGTCAATTGGGCTTAATGTGCAGTCATTTTTAACTCCTTTTTTTTCTTTGTGTTCTAGGATTCTGACATCGGAATGTATGACCGTAGTTGTTTTTGTGCCTAAAACAAAACTTCCCACTACCTGAAACTTTCCAAATGGGTGTGAACCCTTCACCACCTTGGCTTCGTGAAGTGTCCCATGTTAACCTTGGCTTTCATTTGCTTCCTAAAGACACTTGACCAGACTTGGTCTATCACCCTCAGTTTCATGACCTTTGTATGGAACTCCGCGATAGTACCTTTGTACACACTGATGGCTCTCGGACTGACTGTGGAGTCAGGTGTGCCTTCATCATTGGCACCTGTGTCTTTTGATTTCGTCTTCCGGCACACTGCTCAGTATTTATAGGTGAGCTCTTTACCCTGTATCAGGCCACAGAGTACATCTAGTGACACAGATTCTCAATTGTGTCCTCTCCTCAGACTCACTGGGCACCCTTCGAATAGTATGTGCACTGTACACCACTCATCCCTTAGTGCAACGAGTCCAGGAAAACTGTCACTTGCTCACTCTTGGCAGAGCCAGTGTGATGCTTCTGTGGGTACCTTGTCATGTTGTCTGCTAGGTATCAAGGCTGCTGACGCTGCTGCCAAGGCTGCAGTCCTCATACCTGAGTCTGCAAGTTCCTATATTCCTTCTGATGATCTCTGTCCCTTTGGCATCGCCAATAGTCCTCCCTTCACAGGAATAAGCTTCAGCTTATTAAGCCTCTCCCAGTGGCTTGGATGACCACCTCTCAGCCTTCCCGCCGGGAGGAGGTCATTTTAACTCAGCTGCATATTGGACACTGCCTTTTTCGCCATCGTCATTTGATATGTGGCGCTACTGCTTCACTTTGTACATATTGTGCCCAAGTTTTAACTATCCATCATTTCCTGACAGAATGCCCATTTTTTTAACTGTTTACATTCGTGCTTGGGTCTGCCATCTGAGCTAATGGCCATTTTAGCAAACGACGCGTGGGTTGTCGACTGCATTTTATTTTTTTATCCGCTAAAGCAATATGGTAAAAGCCATTTAATTTTTAGTTTTGTCCTCAGTTTCTCTAAGGTGTCTTTTTTAGCCCTTTCTCCATGTCCCTGTTTTTATCTGTCTTCTCTTATGTCAATCTGGACTGATGTATGGTCGTTTTTTAACTCCTCTCTGTCTTCGTGTTCTATAGTTTTGACTTGGGCATGTATGACTCCAGTTTCCCCTCCCCCCCCCCCCCCCCCCAACCCCAAAGCAAACCAAAACCAAACCAAATCTTTGAGAAAGCTATTTACTCTTAGGATTTTGATAATTTGTAGTACAAGATACTTACTGATTTGGAGAACATTAAGTGAATAAGGGAAAAGTATTCACTCTTTGAAAAAGCTATTTACTGTTTGGCTTTTGATCTTTATCGTATTTATGAAAATGGTTTTATTGGTTGATATGTGCCATGTGGTAAGACTAAAAGTAATGACTAAAATGCTTATACAATCTTCAGTGTGTTTAATCGATACTTCTACAGTACTTTTTGGTATAAAGTACACATTATATAATGTATAGTTACATCAACAGCAGTATGCATATATGCACACTCCTGCTCATGCAAGTGCTGACACTGCACGTGCTGAAGCACTGCATCTTGGAACAGCTTGGAAGGGGGGACAGCATGGAGCACATCATGAGCTATGTTTACCCAAACAGGCAGACATGCAAGGGCAGCTGATGTTATTGCATGTAGAGTATCTTACTTAGTTACTGTCGCTAGTCGTAACAAAGATACTGATATAAGAGTGCAGCTGTCTGTAGCAGCTAGTCTTTAATAAAATCAGTGTGTTAAGCATCACCTCCAATGTCAAATCTAAAATTGTTTACATCTTATTAACAGGTTACCAGCATGGAAAACATTATTTGCTAAAGGTGTGCTACTCGGTTGATGATATGAGATTTTAAGGCTGCACATTTTACTGTATTTGCAGTTACTTGCTTCTGGAGGTGCTCCTTATGTTGTAGATATTGATCTTCCAGTAACTTAATTTTAGCATCTACTTATGCTCCATGATCTCCTCTTTATAATATCTTTAATCCTGTTCTGAAAACCCTTATGAAAAGTCTGTATTTGCTTTGATACTGCAGTCTTGAACTGAATACTCTGACCTCCAAATTCTTCCTTAATGAATTCCAAGTTCTGTCTAAGCTCTTTTGTCCTTTCTGTTAAATGCTGCTCCAGTTCTTGACTTGTCTGCTCACCACTTTGTTCCATAATGCTTATCTCGCCTCCCATCCATTTCACAAACATTACTGTGTTTGCTGCAGGTGACATTATATCCTCCCAACCTCCTGATTCCTAGGCAAACCACTGTTATTGAATGAAGGGCTGTTACCATTCAAATTATAAACTGTCGTTGGCTCCTGCCTATCTACTGTTGTTTCTAAAATTTCATCTTTTCATAAGCCGCTTTGTCTCCATAGCAAATTTTGTGACAAATAGAGCTGAATAAGTACAAAGCACAACTGCTGTCCCTCTGTGCATGTGCCAACTGCGTGTCCTTCATGCACTGCTCAAGCCACCCCTTGATGTTCTTCACCTCACTGTACTCAACTGTTCTGCAGTATACTCCAGTCTAAAACCAGTTTGCTCACCTGCCATTTCTTGTTCATGGTCCATATAAATGCATCTTTCATTCAACTATCATCCACACTCATTTTCCAATTGACAAGGGGTAGGATATCAACACCGTATGGAGACTTAAAAATATATTATTGGAAGAGCACTTCCTCTCATCCTACACTACATTTCCTGGGCAGTCTTTCAGCCTTCACATGAACTCGCAGTAGTAACAGGCACACACACACACACACACACACACACACACACACACACACACACACACACACACACCACCCCACCGTATCCATCTGCCTCATGTGCTCATCACTAACTGCATCCATTGGGTACTACTACTTCGAATTGGAGAAGGCCGTGATGCATACCAGATTTGCAACCTGATATGTTTCAGCAGTCAGTAACATCCAAACCAGGACTGATGTGATAACTAAACATATGAAGTTAGCATTTTATATTGTGTGTATTGTTGAACATTCTAGGTCTGAGATTTTTGTGTGTTGTAGAGACTTGCTCATTTGTTTTTATTTCTGCAGTAGTCTATTGTTTAACCTCACTTGTCTAAGTGTCTTAGCATGGCATCATAGATGTACGTATGAAATATGTTTATCACAATATATTTAGAGCACATTCTTAAAGAGTCATGGTTTTTTTAGAGTTTGTAACACAAATAAGCAGGAAAGACTATATCTTAACAGAATGTCACAAGAGTTAATGCAATAAACATTGTTAAATATATAATATAAACATTTTCCTTGTTTTCAAGTGGGAAGTCCAGATGAGGCTTCAAGATGTCTTTCAGTCATTGCTGAGGACTCAAGTATTCCACCATCCCTTGCATCATCAAGCCATTCACTTGCAAATGGAAATAAATGGAGACATAGTCAGAGGTTTATGGTGACAGTGGTGGAAAATGGAGAAGATAAACAATTGAAACAGTGAAGTGGGAAAGCAGTTAAATTTTAAAAATATATTTTAAAGCTTACCTTTTT
Source organism: Schistocerca nitens (assembly GCF_023898315.1). NCBI lineage: Eukaryota > Metazoa > Arthropoda > Insecta > Orthoptera > Acrididae > Schistocerca > Schistocerca nitens. Next base: position 673,979,096 of record NC_064617.1, on the reverse strand, counting down.
AATATAACTCATTATTTATTAAAACATATGTTTACAATAGTTTTTAAACCAAAACTTTTTATGTGGCAAAATAAAAATACCAATTTTATGTTTCTGTTATTATAAAAACTGTAAATGTATAAAAAGAAAAACTTTAGAAAAGTAAATGGTTTAATGTTTACTCTCATGCTTTCAAATTCAATATAGCATATTAAGAATAAAATATTAACGCTAACAGCTGTGGCCAATCAGCTTATTCTCAAACTGTTTATCACTTTCAATTTTTGTGACATTAACAAGCAATTTTTATTGATGTGGTGTATTAATTTATTATGCAATAAAATTAACAGTAAGCCTAAACCTGCTGCATTTAACTACTATTGGTTGCATATGAAACTGCTCAACAACAGTACAGGAAAGCTATTGGGCTCAAACAGAGAAATTAATTAAACATTGATTGAAGACAGGTAAACTTCATTCAGAGAGATGTTCGTTGCAATAGAGACAAGCAAGGGAAAGAATTTTACCAGACGAACATCACACATGAAAAAAGTAATTGAGAATTGCCCAAAAATACAGAAACTAGTCAAAATATAAATGAGGTAAGTGCAGATAAAATCAGGTATGAGATGCTGTGAATCACCAACAGAGGTGTGAATCCACTCACAATAATGATGCAGCAAAATTACAGCACTTGAAGTAACTTAACGTGGTAAGTTGAAGATTATCAGTGTGTAACAACTGCTGCACAAAATCCATACAATCAGGAATATTTTGTTCATTTACCCTTTCCTATGTTTGGAAACATGGACACATGAATTAAACAAGCTCTCCTACCCATCCCTCCCATATATTTCCATTGTAGATTATACATTAAATGAGACAAAAATTATAAGAGTTTCAGGACTCATTCACACACACACACACACACACACACACACACACACACACACAGAGAGAGAGAGAGAGAGAGAGAGAGAGAGAGAGAGAGAGAGTTCCAATATACATGTAAAAATAATTAAAACTAATTTTTGGTTACTGGTGTAAATTGATGAGTTAAGACTGTGAAAAAGAAAGGTGAGGATATAAAACACTGCAGTCAGTGAATGAAGGCTTTCATGACCGGATGACATAGCTGCTGATAAGTCAGCAAGACAGTGGAGAAGCACCTCTGAGGGTGTCCCGCGCAGTCCTGGACGAAACGTCAGGAACAGAAGAGTTTCTTGGACCACGGCCTCACATCCCGAAAAGTTTACCAGCAGCTACTGCAGTCAGTGCTGACTAACAATGGAGCACAGCTAAGTGGAAGTATTTATAAAATTTTCTTCTTAACTGAAAATTTCAATTTAAGTAAAGTAATTCTGGTATTATTACATTTGTGGAATATAGCATTTCTTTTTTTCCTAACAATGGAAAATCCAGGAAGGAATGTAACAATATCAGAGAAGGAAAGTTGCTACTCACCATATGGCGGAGATGCTGAGTTGTGATAGGCACAACAAAAAGATTCACACAATTATTTCTCTCAGCGTTCTGCTATATGTCGACCTGGCTATTCCCCTGGTTTCCTGTATTGGTTGCAATTTTGTTCCTTTTGCCTGTTCTTTCACCCTTTTGGGATTTTGGGATTTCAGTCCCCACTTGAGGTTTGACCACTTCAAAGTTTCCCATTTTTTGTGTGAGCCATATGGGGAAGAACTCCTCCCTAGCATCTATGGTGTGGATTCCTCTCACCTCTCCCTTCCACACTATAGCCCCCTTCCACCCTGCTAGGTCACCAGCACATGGGGCTGTTGTGTATCCACATGGCTGAGACCCCTGACAACACAGGGATCACATTACTGATACCTGAGCTGTTACCTCCCTGTGTATGCCAACGAGTGGTTGTTGCATGTCATCTTGGAGCATCTGAACTCCCGGCAATGGCCGCCATGCCAAATGGCTCTTGCTGTGGCTGAGTGGCGCCCATGGGGAGAGCCCCTGGTTGGAGTGGGTGGTATCAGGGTGGATGCTTGGCGCATGAAGCGTATCAAGCTGCAAAAATCTGGCCGTTCTCACACGGCTGTCTCCTTGATGGGTGAAGGATCCTTAAATGCTGTAGAAGTTTGCACCTTGCAACTTTGGACAGGAAATGTTGGGAATGTGCCTCTCTTCTTTAATTCAGAAAAAAATGTATGCGACATTTTGGCAGTTGAACCTGTATCTAAAATTAATTGTGTGTCAAATATGACCTGGCAGCCTTCCCTTCCCTGGTTACAGCATGGGAGGAGGGCCAGGCTCGCTGTCTTGGGCTGAAACCTTTTCTCCGTTACCTCATCTGTACTAGGATGGATGGGGACACATTCACCACCACAAAGCCATTGTTTTTCATGGAAAATATGGAGGACAAGTTTGGTGAAGACGAGTTTATTAGTAAGATGCAGTTGGGCTCCCTGTTGTTTAAAGCACTAATCTTACAGAACCATCTGATTTACTTACTGGTAATGTTGGACTACAATAGAGTGAAAATGAAGGTTGTATAGTTTTCCATTTAATCATATGATTGATCTCTTCTCTTACTGCCTCTCGTTTTGCCCATGGAATAGGATACAACATTACTCAAAATGTCTTATGTAGATAGACTTCAAATTTATATTCATAGTCTTTGATTACCCCTGGCTCCTTACTGAAAGCATTGGCATACTTAAATAACAAGTTAGGAAGTTCTTGCCATTGCATCTCATTTAGTACCTGTGATTCACTTAGTTTCTGCTCTACCATTTTGTAACTAACCTCAGTGTTTGCTCCTTGTTCAGTATGAAATTTGTTTGTGAAATATACAGCTGGAAAGGAATATGGTACTACTACATTTGACTCTGGTTTGTTTTTGTTAATTTCATCAGGTGTTTTGACTAAGTCAATAGAAAAGATCTGATCCTTTACAAAAAAAAAAAAAAGTGCCATTTACTACTACCTATGTTAGTCTGTGAATTGTATGTTCTAAATTGGTCCATGCCAATAAGGCAATTAACTACAAGTTTTTCAATTATAAGAAAGTTGCACTTCACTGTAAAATGTTTAATTTGTACTGGAATAAGTGCCTGATGTTTAACCAATTTAGTCTTACTGCCTGTAGAAGTTTGCACCTTGCAATTTTGGACAGGAAATGTTGGGAATGTGCCTCTCTTCTTTAATTCAGAAAAAAATGTATGCGACATTTTGGCAGTTGAACCTGTATCTAAAATTAATTGTGTGTCAAATATTTTCACCTTAATGATTGCTTGTACTTGTTCTTTCTTGACTTTATCAACTATATCTAAACCACGCTGATACAAATCATCCTTGATGTCACCTTGTTTGTCAAACCTTATGAAACATGTTAATAGTTTTGCTTTGGCCCCCCTCCCTGAGAGGTCAATAACCAATGACCGGTTGGTGTTCTCCGGCGGCGTAGTGTGGTTTGGTTCATTACTTGGAGTAATTGCAATTAGTTGCACTGTATGTGTATTTCGCCAATTTGTGTCATTCGCTGCTGTGCAGTTATTCTGCTATCCAAAGATCAGCTGCGGTACAACGTAAGGCAAGGCATTGTTGCCACGCGTCGACCACTGCTGCTGCTGGCTGTTTCTGTTCATCTTCGGCATAGGGCCTTGCGATGGTAAAATGTAATTCGTTCGTGGGTTGTAATACCCCTGTTGTTTTGAAAATTTCTTTTAAATCATTTATTCTTTCCATTACTGTTACCGTACTCGTTACCTCTGGGTATTTAACTTTGCTGTTGTGTGTACCATCCTTGCTGTTTGTGTAGATCAAATTTTCCTGACTGATTTACATAACTATGTTGTTTTTGGCCTGATTTTCTGTTGCTCTATTGGGTACAGATCTTTCTTCATAGATTAAGTCGATAGAATCAATCAGTGCCATGCTCTGGCGTTGTGACTAATGTGCGATGGTAAACGACTTTTCAAATTTTTTAACGCATCTACTTGTGATATAGGGTTCGTCCAGTAGCGTGTCTTGTTCCATTATTTTTCAAAGTGTCCTTGTAGGCTACCATATTTGCCATAGAATGGTGCAGGGTTGAAAACCTCGCATCTGAGTCTTTCACAAACTGCCTCAGGCCAGTATTTGTTGAGGAAATTTATTTATTTATCTCTTGTTCTGATGATCCATGTTGTGACACTATCACAGGATATGGAATGTGTCAATTTTACAAGCTTTTGGCCAGAATTTATGGTAATACATAAAACAAAACAAAAACAGTAAACAGTAACTTAGGTCTCACTACAAAAAATGCATTTTAGAAATAGATAAGGATTACAAAATAATAAGTGTTACAGAGAAATAAATATTGCAAAATATATGTTTACAATAAAAATATTCAGTATTACAAATACAAATTTGGGCATACATTTGCAATTTACAATACAAGAAATGTTAAACACTGTAGTTCAGGAACTCTTCTATTGTATAAAATGATCCTTGCAATAGGAACTGCCTTAAGGTTTTTTTTAGCAAGAGATCATCATCTACCAAACACTTAATTCTTGAAGAGAGGGCATTAAAAATGTTACAGCCACTGAAATGGACTCCTTTCTGCACCATACTTAAATTTCGCTGTTCATAGTGGATATCATGTTTCCTTCTAGTATTGTGACTGTGATATGCACTATTCAGCTTAAAGATGGATTTTTCCTTCCTTATGAAGCACATCAAAGAGAATATATAACGTGCAGTGGATGTAAGTATTTCAAGCTTCTTAAAAAGATTCCTGCATGTGGTTCTAGGATGGACTCCACACATGATCCTTATGGCTCTTTTTTGTACACACAGTACTTTTTTAGCCAGTGACTGATTTCCCCAAAATATAATTCCAAATGCCATAATTGCATGAAAGTAACCATAATACGCTGACTTCATGGTTTCCATATTTCTATAAGAAGAAACAATGTGCAATGTGTATGTTGCTGAACTTAGTCTTTTGCATAGATCCAAGATGTTGTTTGACCAATTCAGTTTCTATCAATATGCAAGCCTAGGTATTTTGAGGAATCTACCCTGGTTATTGTCTGCTCACCTATTTTTACTACTATTTCCTCATCTTTGGATGTAGTGTGGAACTGAATGTAGTTTGTTTTACAGTAATTTAAAGAAAGATAATTAATGTTAAACCAGTTCACCATTTCCTTCAAAACCATATTTGCTCTTACCTCAAGTTTTACTGAATTATCAATAAGTAGTGTAGTGTCACCAGCGAAAATGATGAATCTACAATATTCCTTACAGAGAGGGAGATCATTTATAAATAAAATAAAAAGTAGGGGGCCCAGAACTGAGCCCTGCAGCACTCAACATGTGATGGTGCCCCATTCTGAAGATAATGGGACACCATCTTGACTATCTACTACAACTTTTTGTTTCCTGTTTGACAGATATGAGTCAAGCCATTTCCCTGCTGCACCACTTATACCGAGATGTGCAGCTTTTTGTAAAAGAATTTGGGATTTACACAGTCAAATGCCTTTGTTAGGTCACAAAATATGCCAATCACTTTCAGTTTTTGTTGATAGATTCCAAGAGTTTGCCAGTAAATGCAAATATTGCATCCTCTGTTGACAAACCTTTCTGAAATTCAAACCGACTTTTGCTGAAGATATTGTTTTCACTGAAATGCTTAACTATCCTGGCAGGCATTAGTTTCTCCAAAACCTTTGTAAAGCTTGTCAGTAGTGATATTGACCTATAGTTGGCAGTATCTATCTTATCCCCCTTCTTATACAGCAGTTTTACAACTGCATACTTAAGCCTCTCAGGAACTATTCCTTGCTTAAGTGACGCATCAAAAATGTGGCAAAGGACTTTACTTACATGGCTGGAACAGTATTTTAATATTTTGTTAGAAATGTTGTCAATTCCAGCTGAGTTTTTAATTTTCAGGGATTTAATAACTCTTCCAATTTCTTGAACAGTGACTGTTTTTACCTTCATGTGTTGTACTGAACCAGGTACTCTAGCTTTCAAAAGATTGATGCCTTTCTTCAAGGACCCCTGTAAACCTATTTTTTCTGTTACTGCTAAAAAATTGTTGTTGATCGCTAACAAGAGTACCCTCACTTTTGATTTGGATATTTTCACTGCAAACATCATTTTTCCCCATTTTCTTCTTTACAAATTTCCAGATAGTTTTTACTTTATTGTTAGAGTTGTCAATTTCTGCCTTCAAGCACATGTTCTTTGCTGCCTGAATGGTCTTATTCAGAACTTTATTGTAGATTTTATAGTGTGTAATCCTACTGCTATCATTTGAACTCCTGGATACAGCATATAGTTCTCCTCTTGTTTTACAAGAGATTTTGATGCCTTTAGTAATCCAAGGCTTTTTTCCAGATTTTAACAGGTTTTCTCTCACTGATTTTTTAGGAAATGCTTCTTCAAAAAGGCTTGTGACTTCGTTGATAAATATATTAAATTTTTAATTAACATCAACTGTATCATCTACAGGAGACCAGTCCACAAGCTGTAATTGCTGATTAAAGGTTTCAGTGGTGTGTCTGTTTATAATCCTAAATGTTTTCCAAATGAAATTTTCTTTTCTTTGTACTTTCATTTGGTGTAGAGTGAGGAATTGCCCTTCATGATCAGAGAGACCATTTATAATATTTTTCATGGTTAAATTATTGCAAATATCCTTATCTACAAATACATTATCTATTAAAGTATTAGAGCTGGCAGTTACTCTAGTTGGAGTGTCCACCACTGGTACTAAATTGTAACAGTACATTAAATGTTCAAAGTCTATTTTGTTTCTATTTTCTGTTAAAAGGTCCACATTGAAGTCAGCCATAACAATGATAGATTTAGTTTTCCTACACAGGTGGGGCAGAAGTGATTCAGTTTGTCTTAGAAATACATTTAGATTTCCAGCAGGTGCCCCGTAAACAGCCAGAACAATAACAGTTACACTGTCTGCTGTTAACTCGATGCCACACACCTCAAAATGTTGTTCATCAGAGTATTTGCTTAAATCTAGGGATTTATACACTATATTTTTTTTATAAATATTATAACACCACCTTTTTCCATAACAGATCTACAGTAATGAGTAGCTAAACTAAAGTTCTCAATCTGTAGCATGTGGATTCCACTCATAACGTAATGTTCTGAGAAACACAGTATATCAGGCTCACTTTAATACTCGTCTTTTAAATTTATTAGCAACTGGTCTATTTTATTCTTGAAGCTACATATAGGATATAAGTGCTGCAACGTTCGGCCACTTCAATTGCCCATAAAAGCACATCACCTTACGTATATCCCAGGACTCAGCACACCTTCGTCTACAAAAATAGTTGATAGACATGTGACATTTTTGGTCATGTTTATGTTGTTATTGTAGCTACCTTGAAGTCTGGATGGTGATTGTTCAGTTGTGGGTAGGTTTACATTTGGCACTTACAACTGTCACTGAGTACCTGCTGTGGGACTCATGACGATTTGTGGATAAATACTGGCAGGTTGTGTTTCGTTCACTGCAGGCTGTGTATTATTTACATGCATATTTCGAGATCCGGTAATATTTTCTTCTAAAAGATTGCGGATCCTATCTTCCGTGGTTTGTAGTTTAGTGTTTACCTCGTTCACGATTTCATTTTCTTTTTTCTGTATAGCCTTCTCTACTACATCTGTGTATAACTTACAACTTCTCTGCAATGGTATTACCTTTACTAACATACCTGCTTTAGCTTGACTAATGATATCACTCAGATTTTCACTGATCCTCTCTCCTTCTTAGCATATTTTGAGTCAACTTCTAATGTTGCTACACTTAAAGTAAGCTCTTTTACAGCTAGAGATACACTTTCATAGTCTCTATTTAGTTTTTTAATGACAATGGTTACCTTTTTTTCTGGTTTTGTGTGGCTTCAATGTTTGTGTTTGCGTCTGTGATTCTCTTTATCTGTTGCTCTACTAGTTCGTGATAGTCATTAAAAAGGATCTACCTTCTGTTTTAACCTCGCTACTGTTAACGTTAGAAAGTACTTCATGTTTTACATTTGTTTTCATATCATTAAATTTTTCGTCGATTTCAGTGCGAAAATTTTTGGCTAAGTCATCGAATTTCTGAGAGACCGTGTCTTGCAACTCCTTGAATACCGTACTTGTTTTTGCTCTTGCTTCTACATCTACATGATTACTCTGCAATTCACAAATAAGTGCTTGGTAGAGGGTTCATCGAACCACAATCATACTATCTCCCTACCATTCCCCTCCCGAACAGCGCGCGGGAAAAACGAATACCTAAACCTTTCTGTTCGAGCTCAGATTTCTCTTATTTTATTTTGATGATCATTCCTACCTATGTAGGCTGGGCTAAACAAAATATTTTCGCATTTGGAAGAGAAAGTCGGTGACTGAAATTTCGTAAATAGATCTCGCCCCGACGAAAAACGTCTTTGCTTTAATGACTTCCATCCCAACTCGCGTATCATATCTGCCACACTCTCTCCCCTATTACGTGATAATACAAAACGAGCTGCCCTTTTTTTGCGCCGTTTCGATGTCCTCCGTCAATCCCACCTGGTAAGGATCCCACACCGCGCAGCAATATTCTAACAGAGGACGAACGAGTGTAGTGTAAGCTGTCTCTTTAGTGGACTTGTTGCATCTTCTAAGTGTCCTGCCAATGAAACGCAACCTTTTGATCGCCTTCCCCACAATATTATCTATGTGGTCTTTCCAACTGAAGTTGTTCGTGATTTTAACACCCAGATAGTTGAATTGACAGCCTTGAGAATTGTACTATTTATCGAGTAATCGAATTCCAACGGATTTCTTTTGGAACTCATGTGGATCACCTCACACTTTTCGTTATTTAGCTCAGATTGTCACCCAGGTCATTAATACAGATCAGGAACAGCAGAGGTCCCAGGACGCTTCCCTGGGGAACACCTGATATCACTTCAGTTTTACTCTATGATTTGCCGTCTATTACTACGATCTGCGACCTCCCTGACAGGAAATCACGAATCCAGTCGCACAACTGAGACGATACCCCATAGGCCCGCAGCTTGATTAGAAGTCGCTTGTGAGGAAAGGTGTCAAAAGCTTTCCGGAAATCTAGAAATACGGAATCAACTTGAGATCCCCTGTCGATAGCGGCCATTACTTCGTGCGAATAAAGAGCTAGCTGCGTTGCACAAGAACGATGTTTTCTAAAACCATGCTGATTACGTATCAATAGATCGTTCCCTTCGAGGTGATTCATAATGTTTGAGTACAATATATGCTCCAAAACCCCACTGCAAACCGACCTCAATGATATAGGTCTGTAGTTCGATGGATTACTCCTACTACCGTTCTTAAACACTGGTGCGACCTGCGCGATTTTCCAATCTGCAGGCGAGCGAGCGGTTGTATATGATTGCTAAGTAGGGAGTTATGGTATCAGCGTAATCTGAAAGGAACCTAATCGGTATACAATCTGGACCTGAAGACTTGCCCGTATCAAGCGATTTGAGTTGCTTCGCAAGAAACTTATGCTAGCAGCTGTTCGTGTTTCAAATTCTGGAATATTCCATTCGTCTTCCCTGGTGAAGGAATTTCGGTAAACTACGTTCAATAACTCCGTTTTAGCGGCACAGTCGTCGTTAACAGTACCATCGGCACTGCGCCGCGAAGGTATTGACTGCGTCTTGCCGCTTGTGTACTTTACATACGACCAGAATTTCTTCGGATTTTCTACCAAATGTCGAGACAATGTTTCGTTGTGGAACCTATTAAAGGCATCTCGCATTGAAGTCCGGGCCAAATTTCGCGCGTCTGTAAATTTTAGCCAATCTTCGGGATTTCGCGTTCTTCTGAACTTTGTATGCTTTTTCCGTTGCCTCTGCAACAGCGTTCGGACCTGTTTTGTGTACCATGGGGGATCAGTTCCATCTCTTCGTTGCATTTAGATCTTGTGTAACAGTGTTTTGTCGCTGTTTTACCATGTTCATATCCTGTGTACAAAAGCTTTCCTACTGGTCTGTCTTGGTGGTATTTTTGCAATGCATCTCACTGCCCTTTTCTGAATTGTGAATATTCTTTTTAAGTAGCCAGCTTGTGCACTTCCCCATATATGAACTGAATAAGACAAATGTGGGAAGACAAGTCTATAATACATTCATCCGAGGACTTTATCATCCACAGTCTTAGCTGTTTTATGCATGATGAAGATCTGTTTGTTTATCTTTTTACACAGTGCATCTATGTGCTCCCCCCATGCCAAATGTTTGTCTATTATAGTTCCTAGAAAATTTGTGCTGGTTACTTCTTTAATAGTCTTTCCATTTATATTAACATGTATATTATAATTTTCACTATGCTTGGTCTGAAATGCTACATTCATTGTTTTAGACTGATTCATAAACTGGTTGTTTTGTGTTAAATATTTATTTGCATTTTCGATCAAATTTCGCATTTATGTTAGATAGTAACTGCCGTAGCAGTGCTTCAGTGCTGACTGCGGTTGCAGTCAGCTGTACTTCCCAAGTTAATGTTTGTTTTGTGATCAAGTGGTGTTCGTAACGTGTTGTCAAAATTCATATTGGAATCGCTCTCCAGTGTTTCATTCATGAGCGGTATGTCGCTTTGAGAGATGCGTGACGTTGTCTCAGCTGTAAACATTATGCCATCAATATTGTTCTGCTGTGGAGCGTCGCTATCATTTGTCACACCTACGACAATCATTTCTGATCTACTTAAACTTTCTGCAGTAGATATGTATGGCGCCTGAACTTCATTGTTCGATCACGCAATTCTGCGCCATCTTGGCTAATAGCGTTCCCGCTGTCGCTATCAATAATGAACGTATATTTTTCTGCCGTGTTGTATGAATATGCAAAAAAACAGAAATTTCACAAAAATGTTAAAATTTCATATGCTAATTATTGTGCTTGACAATTGTAATTTACGTTACGTCAAAGCCTATTCTACGTCAATTATGATGTGCAAACTAGTGTCACAATTCTTTGTTTTACTGACAATGTGTATCGCACTGAAAAATTTCTGCAAATTTTTCGCAAATAAAATTCAAGGAAGGGAATAATGAGGAAAAGGTTTCTATCTACTTCAAAAGTGGCGCTACCAAGCGTAACCAGGCAAGCAAATTACGTAGCCGTCCTACCTTTGCTGCGCCGAACAAACAGCTTACTATTGAAAATTTTTACGTAACGTGCGTCCAATTCTTATTCCTTTCCAAAATTTCTCCTCAATTTTTGCCTTTTTGCAATACTTGCTCCCCGTCGTGATTCATGCAAACAGAAAATACAGACAATTAGTTTTTTTGACTCATAACGATGTCATAGAAATTTCTTACTATAACAATAGTTAACAAACACTACTCATAATAGGTGCCCTGATGTCCTGGCATACAGGTCGCGAGTAGTGTTGTATTAATAAGAAATAAATAAAAATAAAATATTACTACTAAATATAATTGAATATGCGTATGAAGACACATTTTTGTAGGATATAATACGATTGCGTTATTAGAAATGTTCTGTGATTATTTGAATTTGTTTTTGCTATCGGATTTCGCTTATATTTCAATTGTAGTAGCAGGTAGCTGACTCCTTGGATACCGGCGCTTGTCATAATCAAGAAAATCCTCCTTAAATGGTCTTCACTTCAATAAATAAAAAATACTTGATAGCGTCGTTCAATATACTATTGTTTTTCATGCACACATATGATACATAAAACTCGTAATACTTCATATTTAAAATTGCACATCTTTATCGTCCTGCTATTTAGGAGAGAGTACGAGTAAAAACAAAAAAACTGTACAAATAACTGAATGAATGTTTTTTTTTTTCGTTTGTCTGCGCCTTACCACGCATTAATAATTAACATCTTTGCCAACTATTCTGGTCAATCGGTGTTTCATTTTTTGTTTCTTAATAAATATCAACTTTAAGATATCCTGGGGCGTCTTTCATCGTGTACCTACACACTGTCTATTCGGCTTTCGCTACATTTGAAACCGTCTTTATTCATTTGTGCGATTCCAAAAAACATAACATTGTATAATGATTGAGAGAATTTTACACGTGTGAGTCCAGCTTCAGCAGTCAGAATGGCACACTCATTGGCAGCAGCAAGTCTTTTATGTCACAGGGTTCGCTCAGATTACAACAAAAAAGCAAGTGTTCGGAGTCCTTCCTTGTCTCACACTGACGAAGCTTATCATCACTCATACCCCACTTCTTCAAATTAGTGTTGTACATGTTGAGGTCTGCCGAGTTCCGCACTGAAAAAGACAGCCAGATGGTAGCTTTTCTTTTCTGCCCGTAATCCTGCAGGGGACTTCGTTCTCCACACCTCAGTTCGGCGAGCTTCTGCTGAAATTGGAATTGGTGCTTTTGTAAGGAGGAAGCTTTTTCTGAATTTCACTCGTGATGGATAAACGTGAATTCCAAACGATGGATGCCCTTGGATCTGTTTACTGCTTCTTCCCTTCAGTCTCTGCTGCTACGTCTGGAGGTTCTGTTCCCATGAATGAAAAAACCTTATTGACTGTAGTTGGTCTTGGGCACCCTGTGACTACGCGGCATGTCTGAGGAAGATCCACATCAACTTGATTAGCAAGTGCAGAATTCCACCAGACTGGAGCGACGTACTTTGCGCCAGGAAAACATAGAGCAAGAGCGGATGTGTGGAGGACGCTAGGAGTAGGTTGCTCTCCTGTCAGTTTGCGGACGAGAGTGTTGTTTGTGAGCTAAGACGCGATTCAGTTTTATTCGTAGATGCTGGAGGGAACGGAGTAATTTAAACTGAGTTCTCTTCAGGTGATGTTCAGCTTTCTTCCTGCCTCCTTATTGCAGAGGTGAAATGCACATAATTGTGTTTTATCCGGATACGGTTTCGAGAGATTGTCGTCATAGTAGGTAGCAAGTTATTCGGTAATAGCCGTTGGCTTGGATTCTACTTCTTCACATGTCACTATTTGAGGAACGACAGCTGTGTCACCTTTATAGGTGAAGGACCGAGTTCCGTTGCTGAATGGCTGATCATTGGTATGTATTTTTATAATATCGGACCCAACCCACTCCCCAGGGAAGGCTATTTTTATGCATTCACCACCGGCTTTTTTTTTACATTTTTACTTAGTGACAAAACATCGTCTATTGCGCAGCAGACATTGAATAAACTGCGTCAGTCGGTAGTCCTCAACTGTTGGGAACAGCTTCTTTATTAGTTTTGTATGTGCGGTTATGCTCTCTCTGCTTTCGGGTTAGTTTCCTAACAAGGCTATAAATTCAATGCAGACCTGTCGCAACCTTCACAACCTGCCTGGCATATACGTATGTCTAAGGCGACTTGTATAGTCCTGTTTGCCAACATTATGCAGGAGGATGGTGAACGCATTCTCATATGGGAAATGTTTACATGGGATGAAATGGGGTCCCTGACACGCCAAGAATTGTATCTTATGGGCGAGAGATAAAGAAACTGTTTTCTGATCATTTGCCTCCGTCTGATCGTCTACAGCTCCCGGCAGGCGACTTGTCAAGTCGACAACTGTTGCACAACCCAAGTTTGGCAAGGTAAGAAATCGGACTCGTCCTTTACAGAGGAACTATCCAGGTAAATGCCATAAGCGCTTTCTACAAACCAGGGAAAGCTATTCAGGATGGACGATCAGTAGTTCGCACTCCGGTTCTCATGAATGAGATTCTAGTGCCTCAAACACTAGCCCTTCTCTCTCGAAGGGTAGTGTTTAGCGAGATGTGTGCTCTTTGAACCTAGCCCCAACAATTCTCTGAGAGTCGTAGCTGGCAGTTTCCATCTCCCTCGATCTGACACGATTTTTTAGACGTGAAGTCCGCTGTAGATAAGATAGCTCGAGAGAGAAAAAAACACATTCTGATGAACAGCAAATAGCGAAGAAATGCCCGTTGACTTTGGGAATGTTTCACCGATTCATCCCTTTGTGATCTTCATGTACCACAGGCAGAGTGGGTATGAAATTGTTTGTTACCCTCTTATTTTAATGTAGTAGTAACTGGCGCATTGTGAAAGAACGTCAGATCTCAACGTCATTTAGTTTTTGTGTTTGCTATTTTGTTATTTAAGTACTATTATAGTCACTAATGTTAGGAGTATAACGAAGTAACACCGACGAAGCCGTAGGCTACTGCTAAGCTTATGCAGTCGAGGGTTGACAGCCGAGGTTAGAAATATTTGTTAAATACGCAAGAGAACAGATAAATAGAAAAGAGAAATATGAAAACAGGTTCTTCTACCGGGAAATCCTGATATTTTAAACTTGAATTGTTCGCAATGAGAGTAGTAGATGTTACTGAAGCCGACATATATGAAAAGTACGTAATTTAAAAGTGGGTATACGTATTATTGTCGCAGAAACACTCTCCTTTATGTTAGTCACTGTAGGGTAGAATTTTGAAACTTCAGTTACCTGGTAGTGAAATGGATAAAATTCGTAAAGACCTCAGTGTCGCCAACGTTATTATGAGGTAGAGATTACGAGAATGGGTTGTAACTACTATTAGGTCAGTCAAAACGTATACAAAAAAGGCTAACAAGTTTGTTTGCGTGGCCATCCTTCGCAGCAAGCACAAATACTTGTTTTGTAAATAAACTAATTACTTATTTACATAAAAAAATCGCGACGTGAGCTGTTTGATAATCTAAAAATAACAAAACTGTATCGTTATAGATCCCACTGATGATGTCTCAGAGCTAGAAATACGCAAAAGGCGGTATGATTTACAAAGCGTGATGTACTTCTGATTCTTTTGGTATTTTGTTAGGATCAGTTACAATACTGCGAATCAAGGTTTGCCACTCCGAAAAATCTATGGATCTTGAAGTAACATGAGAAAAACTACGAAATTTGGGACTCTATTTAGTTGTTGCCTTATAACTTATAAATACGCGTTTTCCAATATTAATCCATATTTCTATTTTTAAAGAACATTAAATATGCAACAATTTAAGTTCAATCACAGCTCTATACGTCCAGTAGTTTCCGAAATATGTAACTTTAAATACTGCCCATTTTTTGCCAAACATGAAAACGTTAACTTCGGCTCTTGTTTCGGGCTGAATAATAGCATAACCGACAATCTTACGAGAAAAGTCTAGAGAACTGAAATTATAGTAAATTTAAATTGCTTGCATTTAAGCACAAAATTAAGTCTTGGACCCTTGTAATCGTACAAGAACAGCGTATCAGAAAACTGAATTTTTGAAGAAAAAAGCCTAAACGCTTCTAATGGCAAATTGTGGGCATTCAACGAAAAGGAAATGCATAGCATCGTGTTTAAAGGCTAGATTATATGTTTACACGAATTACACATATTATAAAAATTTAAACTTCTTGTGGATCCACGTAACTATGGACAAATAAAGTAAGTCCTCGCTTCTTTATATTTTTGTAATGCCCTACTACACGTCGCAACAAAAGGTTCCTTATTAAAATTTTATTCCCCTTCCCCTCATACTGTTAACTCTGTTAACTTTTCTGTTGCATTCGGGTCTGTGCTCTCTGAGTTTCTCAGCGAGTTTTGTGAAATGTCAGTTGCATCAAGAGTCTTGTTTTATATGTCGAAGAGTACTTGAGGAAGGTCAAGATAAGTAACAGTGGTGAAAAAACGGGTGTACTTTCGCTAATTGAAGTGAGTGTGAAGCGTGGCCTTTAGGTGAATCAACAGTTTTTACAAGGGTTAGAAAAATTAGCGTGCAGGAAAAGATATACGGTTCTAAATAATGTTGGGGCGACTGTTCGTCGTGGAGGCGATACAGTTCCCGAACCATCGTCTCTGAGGTTATCAAGAAGATCCATGGACCTCCGAAATACTTGTTTCCTCTATGGAGATGATATCACTGAGGAATTTCTCAAGCACTAAAAGAAATTGCCCGAGTCACGAATGTGCAGCCATTAGGTGCAAAGGAAACGATTCTTGAAGTGGAAAATCGTCGATGTTATGATAGGGATCGCATTGCATCTGTAACTGACCTCGTCACTGCTGAGGCTAGGTACCACACTTTGTCACAAAAAGTTGTACATCATGCCAATAACTATGAGATTTTAGACAATATTTAGAGCCAACAAATATTGCGGAGTGTTTGGAATAATGCATAACGGTAGACAAAAAATGTTCTTCGTCTTTTCCAACTTAAGGGATTTGCACACACATTCCGACAACTGGTTAATGTGCTCAGGAAGGGGTGTGACCCCTCTGGCAGCAATATAGCCCTGACGATGATGGGGCATGCTGTGTATGATGTCATCAGTCTCATGTTGAGGCAATAACGCCAATTCTTCCAGCAGAGCTGCTCACAGTCTTGGAGAGTAGTTCGTGGATGCTGACGTGATGCAAGCCATCTCCCTAGTGCATCCCAGACATGCTCTATCAGATTCAAATCGGAAGAGCGGCCAGGCCACGCCATACGTACGATATCTTCCATTTCCAAGAAAACATCAACCACCTATGCTGTATAAGGTCGACCGTAATCGTCCATCAATACGAAGTCTGGGTCCACAGTTCCTCGCAACAACAGCAAATGAGGTCCCATGATCTCGTCAAGAAACGTGACAGCAGTTAAACCTTGCCGATTTATCTGTATAATTTCATGAATAGGGTTTCAAGTGGTAAACATAATTCGTGCCCGCACCATTAAGGGTTCTGCTCGATATAGGTCTCTTTCCACAATGTTTGGGTCCCGAAATCGTATTCCACAATCCCTCCAAATGGGAATCGCTCGAGAATTACTCTCCAGACTAAATCGGGACTTATCTGTGAAAACAACATTGGCCCACTGTTCGACCGCCCAGATGGCTCATTGATAACTCCACTCTAGACGTTCCCTTCTGTGAAGACGTGTCATAGGTAGACATACAGCAGGTCTTTGACAATCATGGCCACTCTGCCGAACCTTCTGCTCTCCGTTTGTCTCGACACAACGCTCCCAGTGGGTGCTGCGAGCTCACATGGCAGTTGCCGTGCAGTACTAAGGCGGTATTATCGTGTCCTTAAAGCCAAATGACGGCCGTCTCTTCTGACGTAACACGTGTTCGGCCCTGCCCTTGTCTTTGGGATACAGTTTTGGCCTCTATAAACGGTCGCCACTTCCGAGAAACAATAGAACAATTCACACTAAGCCATCAGGCCACATCAGTTTCCGACTGTCCCTCTTCCGTTCTTTCTATAATCCTCCACCGCAGAGAGTCTGATAGGTATCTTCTCTGTGCCATACTGCCCCGTGTATGACCGTGTACTCAGCGATTGTGGATGTGGGACTACCCGGCAAACAGTACCTCGTTTCATAGGTGCCCTGACGTCATCGTTGGCAGGTTGTCCGTTGACCAGAATGCCATCTTCCGTGCAGAACGAGATCGTACGGTTTGACAGTTCGTATGATTATACTGTGAATTAGACACAGGACGGGGAAATAACGGTTTGTTGCTTTAATTCTGGACTCCAGTGTGTTTGCACATACATTGCTGAAAACAGGAAGAATGGTTCTCTTTGGATGACCTCATTGGTCAAGTAAAAAGCGACAACGAGACAATTCTGGTACAAGTAAAGAGAGAACCCTACAGGAGAGCGAGTGAGAGTGGTGAAATCCGCAGAAGAGACAATCTAGGACAATCGCTCTCAAGTTCGTAACACCACGGAGTATCCTCCATCTGACGATTTCTGGCGAGAAACTGCTTCTGCCGTTCTTGACTCTCTCAAACTCTTACTTCAAACCATCGCGATGAAGCACATACGCCATTCTCTCAGCGGACGGAAGAAGAAATGTTTCAGTCATTCCTGCCATGAGACCAAGCTCTTTCCTCTCTTCACTGAAGACTAGCCTAGGTGCCTACTTACACAGGAAATTTAGTCGAAACATCTTGTTAACCTCTGTGCAGCAATGGTATTTTCCTGCAGTTGTAGTGAGGCAATGCTTTTTGAACGTTCAGCTATTGTGCGGGGAGAAATATCCCCATCGATTAAAAAAAGAAACGTTCATACACTTCGCCTTTGACAACGCTGATGTGAATGTCAGCACCATATGGGGCGAAAACACCTTCCATGAAGTGGGTGGCATCATGATCACTGCACGCCTCTGTATTGCCGAACAAACCAATACCTCGTTTGGAGAGGGATGGTCCTGCTGACAAAATAAGTTCTTATATTGTCCTACAAATTAAACTGTGAAACATGAGAAAAAATACAGGATTGACTGCTATTCCAATCCTCGATATGAATGAAAGCCTGTAAGCTGATGGCAACATACTGCCCATAGCCACGGGTTTGCAGTGGTTGTTTGGAAAAAAGTCCAACACTTCTGGTATTCCAGGCTGGGATGGGTTCATGGGGCAAGTGACCAATGGTCTTCATTTCAAATGCTCAATTTTTTTTCCTCACATTCATTCGCACTCCACCCATAGATTATGATATCATACTGACATCTCTTCCTGTGATCAGTGCGAAAACCAAAGCCCATGATCAAAAGACCTGCTTTGCATCATATGATCAAACGCTGTACCTGAAAGTCAAAGACATTCTTGAGATTTGCCAACATTCCAATTTGAGTACCGTGTTGGTGAGGTTAAGTAGTTTTCACCCACTTCATGCCTCGATGGTAGCTAGTGGCCTTAAGGAGTTGCTCCTTACAACATAAGCTGAGAATAGTGTCGACAAAATTCTCAATGTGCATGCACATTCGAGGGCTGTGAGAGCTTGTGTGTTGACAAATCTTGTGTTAGCTAATTTGTTTTTAATGAGGTTCAGCTGAGATGGAACAAGCAGTAGTTGAGAGAACGTTATGTGAACTGATAGGTTATTACTCCTGTTTGCCAGAGAGATTGAAACTGTCCATATTGTTAGTGCTAAATTCAAAAAGGATAGGAAAAGCTGGAAAAACAAGACCCTACAAACAATCTCTGTGTTCAGTGTTATCGAATGATAGGACTTACGACAAGATTCATTCAGACAGAGGGGATAGGGAGCTTCATCTGGATACAAAAAAAAAAAAATATTCCCTCTCTTTCTCTCAGCAGACCATTTTTTTACGCTATAAATGCTCGTCTATGGTTACAAGATATGAGTAACCTACATCACTGGATGGTCGCATAGGAATTTACTATTTCCACTAAAGGAGACCTCACGATTCACAGATCGGGTAAGTTTTGGTCAGGGGATCTATGGATAGATTTAACCATCAAACACATTTTAATGAGATCAATGACGAGGCGGTGAGTATTAACACACGGTCGTGGTATATCCAGCAACGCGCTTTCTCTGTAGACTGGAGAAATGATTCCAGAATGAGATTTTCACTCTGCAGCGGAGTGTGCGCTGATATGAAACTTCCTGGCAGATTAAAACTGTGTGCCGGACGGAGACTCCAACTCAGGACCTTTGCCTTTCGCGGGCAACTGAGCTACCCAAGCACGACTCACGCCCCGTCCTCACAGCTTTACGTCTCCTACCTTCCAGACTTTACAGAAGCTCTCCTGCGAACCTTGCAGAACTAGCACTCCTGAAAGAAAGGATATTGCGGAGACGTAGAGAAATGATGTACACGCTAAACCTCTGCGATATCCTACATCTACAGACGAAAGACCATCCGTCAGCAGTGGAATCGTAGCAGATGCTGAAATAAATTGTCGCCTAGCTCAAGAAAACAAGCATTGGAAAAAAAGTGGCAGCTCGTTTCTCGTTTGTGAAGAAAAGACAAACTGTTAACTCTGGCGACAGTTACCAATTCTATCAAAGTGCATAACAAGGGTGCTAAAGTGGATCCATTCACTATTTTTCAAACAATGTGCATCACTGATCAGTTGCACAGTGAATTGATAACGCATTTTCAATTCGAACTGGTCTGTTAACCAGTGGCACTGGTCAACGAAGACGGGATGTGTAAGGGGGCACAAACAACTTCCTGCTCCTCTTTCATTCCACTTTCCCAAAGGCTCTCTCTTGGTGACCCAAAGGCTCTCTTTTGGTGACAGAGTACGTGTAGTGGTGAATGGGAGATAACTTCTCCTCAAGGCTATCTGGCACCGAAAAGTTTCGACAAGGGCAACCGTTGCTGTCTACATCACCTATTGTGGCATGTATGGTTTGACTGCGTGTTGTACAGTTTCAACAAGATTACAATAAAACTAGTTACTTATTATTAATGCAACATGAGATTTTATTTACTCACTGCTTTTCCCGGCTAATGATCGTTATTTTGTTAAAGAAATCTCCACCTGGGGACCGAGCGAGGTGGCGCAGTGGTTAGCACACTGGACTCGCATTCGGGAGGACGACGGTTCAATCCCGTCTCCGGCCATCCTGATTTAGGTTTTCCGTGATTTCCCTAAATCGTTTCAGGCAAATGCCGGGATGGTTCCTTTGAAAGGGCACGGCCGATTTCCTTCCCAATCCTTCCCTAACCCGAGCTTGCGCTCCGTCTCTAATGACCTCGTTGTCGACGGGACGTTAAACACTAACCACCACCATCCACCTGGGAACGTCTAGCAATATGGTCTGTCAAGCAGTGCAAATGCCACTAAGTTCATGCACTAAAGTAATCATATATAACCAGCAAACAACCTAAATGCATGGTAAGTAATCTGAACTAAACAAGAGTAATGATTTTTAGTAATTTTCAGTGCTGTTGTATAATAGTCTCTCTACCAGTTGCAGAACGCTTATGGAATTTATCGCTATTGCTATCTGAGGTGGCAATACTTTTCTTTAAGCAAAATGAACAGTTTTGTCACACAGTACCACACACACATAATACTAATGTATTTTTTCCTGTCGAAATATTCCATAAAAGCTGTTACGAAATAACCAGGCATCATACATCAGCAGATAAGAATTTATATTACGTAAGATACTGTTTGCATTCTTACAAGTTCACTCTGTTTACAGTCTAACTGGAATTTATTACCTCAGAGTGGGTTTTGGGCCACCAATACACAATTATTATGACTAAGAATATTTATGTCTGTATAGAAAATCAATTTAAAACTGCCACTGCAGTATTTCACTAAGATGGCGGCTAACATAAGACAATCACTTACCGATTCTGCTTCATGCCCTGTTTTACTACTAACAAATAATACATATTAAATCTTTTTGTACTTTCAGTATATGCATTAACATTTAAAAAAAGTTTCTCAATGTTTAGCGCTTATTATTCAGTATGTAGATCAATAGCGCTAATGGCTGCGCTCTTTTGTAGCTCAGCAGAGAACTTAACATTTATATAAAACGAGAATTACAATGAAATAAAACTCCAAACAAAGAAGATTCATTTTAATGACACACAAACTCTATTTTGCAAATATTAAATTAGCAACATAAAACAGTTTTTTACAGACCTCTGTGTTACGAGACATCAATCACATCCTATCAGTACAACAGTTATAAGAGGAAGAAGGATTCTTTTAGAAGAATCATAAATAACAAAAGATTGAGATTTTCATTATCTTTATTCATGGGTATTGTCTGAGATAAAATTTTTTTACAAAATATTGAATTATGTCATTGGCAATAATTATTTATTATTTTATTAACGATGAAGTCCTTTTTTAATGTCACGAGAATACGAAAAATGTTCATTCATATTCCACACACAATGCTGTCGTCAAAATTATTCTGAATAAAATATAGGCGCGGTGTCCATCGTGTGCTCTGTTTATTTTCTGCGGTAAGCAAACATTTGCGCGAGGCGCTGCGTAGCATTATGTTGTTGCTGCGCGGCTAGCTGTACAGTTGGTCTCATAACATTTGACACGCGAAGATGACTCGTAACAGCTGTATTTGAGGTCCGAAATTTTATATCAGTTTTTATACTGGTAACAGTTTTTCAACGTCCATGTCGTTGCTGCTAACATTAATACTCTATGAGCGTTCATATGATCAGTGATTACAGTTATAATCACAGTTAATCACTTTCCTTAAAAGAAAACACAGTATTTCACGCGTCCACTAGACTTTTAATAGTTCATGTGAGACAGGCTTCACTGTCCTGATTGCGGATAGTGTTTCATAAACCACACAACAGACAATCTTCTATACAACAGACACTTTACAAAGTAATGATTTTTGTGCATGTTCACATTGTTCCATATTGTTTTAACACGATAACAAAGATCATATACAGTCCAAAAAAAAAAGAAAGAAAGAAAAGATGACTGTTGGAATCCTGTACATTGTTCTGACAACTGGATCATCACTGAACTGTGTAGATACCAGTACATTTCCATATTTGATGACATACATTTTATTTATGTTCATTTATAATCATTCATTCATAT
This sequence comes from Schistocerca nitens, assembly GCF_023898315.1. Classification (NCBI taxonomy): domain Eukaryota; kingdom Metazoa; phylum Arthropoda; class Insecta; order Orthoptera; family Acrididae; genus Schistocerca; species Schistocerca nitens. Next base: position 673,956,823 of record NC_064617.1, on the reverse strand, counting down.
TCTCGTCAGAATTATTACCAGATGATGGGACAGATGTCCATGTGCGGTTCACCTAATAAGAGACGAAGTTCATGAGAGCAAACGGCAAAGATAACCGCGTAAGGACAAAGTACCCAAAACGGTACACAAAAGGAAAATGCTCCATAAAGAGAGAATGCGGATTCAGATAGACACGCGAAGTCACACGAAATTAACATCTGTCACGTGTGTGCGTTTACATAGATGAGGTTCATAGAAACATTCATGACTCATTTACCTTCGTACAAGAATTATATATATATATATATATAACTGAGGTAGTATTTACACTAACTTATAAAAAACATTAGTCTCTCCCTTTGGGATTTATACTTCCTTTGGGATTTATACTTCATGAATACTGAAGTGCAACTACTGATACGTGATCCTACAGAACAGTACATATAAATTCATGAAATTTCTTATTGTAAGATTGTCACTATAACTACTATATACATATTTACATTTGTGCTATTGTGCATTTGCACTGGACATATTATTCTCTTCACAGAGACACAAATATTTCTTAATGTCTATATGTCAATACAGTCCTTTTAGGTTCCCTGTACTGTCATCTTCTAGTACATAACACCCGTCATGTGAGATTGAGATTATTTTAAATGGTCCCTCGTACAATAATTGCCATTTTTATTCTTTCTTTTGATTAGCGATACCGTGGGATGCGTTCTTAGCAATACCAATTCATAGGCACAGTATTCCTATTTGGCGATTTATATTCTGTAATGCCATATCCAGTTTCTCCTGGTGTGATATTTTTTCTTCTTGGATATTTGGTATGGCCTTAGTTCATTCATTTACTTCGTTCTTCTGTTCGTTCATAAGTTCACACATTATAAAACAGATTGATATGTGCAGTAAATTATTGTGGGTTTCCATAAAACTATTTAGGTATTCTACCCATTTAGTGTGCTTATTGTAGGCGTAAGTTCGGATGAACCAGTTTAGATCTCTAAAAGTTCTCTCGACCGTATTACTGCTTGGAGAAAACCGTGAAATCAAGACATGTTTGATGTGATGTTCTTCCATAAGATCCTTCCACCTCTCTCCAGTGAAATATGTAGCATTATCTGTTAACACAGTAGATTGACATCTGGTACGTTTGTTAACCTTTTCCCAATACTGCTGGCAGTTGACGTTCGGAGAGGATACATTTTTATATATTTAGTAAACAAATCATACATTGTTAGGATATATTTCAGCCCCCTCTAGCCGTTGGTAGGGGTCCTGCAATGTCGATAGCTGCTATCTGTCACGGGCGTCGTGCAATAATGAAATGTAATTCAGTGTCCCTGCATACATTGCTCCATTTCACTTTCTGGCATATCTTACTGGTTCTTATAAGTTCTTGTATTTTTTTAATTCGGATAGTAACAATACTAATTAATCTTCATTGTGCACTTGATAATGCCGAAATGCCCCCATGCTCGATGTGTTAACCAAATTAGGTCTTCAAGCCGGTCTGATGGAATACTTACTCACCAATTACTGTTAGGTTTATCTGATTTGTAAAACAGAATATCGTTGCTTAACTGATAATACTGGTGGAAAGCACTGTCACTTTTCTGAAGCAATATGTTCTTCGACATCGGATCACTTTCAAGTCATTGCTTCAGCTTTTTCCACTACGCTAGATACTTTTTTCTATAAGGTTTGTCCTTTACCAGTAAGATCTTATATTCAGTGGAGTTTTCAACTAAGGCTGCGAACTCTGGTAAACCTTGCGGTAGCCTGGATAATGCATCGGCAACTACATTATCAGACCCATGAACGTGCCTGATTTCAAAGTCATATTTTCTTTAACAGGGTCAGTAACGCTTCGCTGTGTAGCTGCTGAGTCGTCAGAAATCTTTGACAAAAGGATGCTAAACGTCCATAGTAGTATATAGAGGGTTAGCTACTACAAACAGCATAGTGAACGCATTATTGTGGCCAAGATAGACACAAAGTATATAGAGGGTTTATACAAGGGCGATGTACTTGAGGATAATATTATGGACATGGAAGAGGATGTAGATGAAGACGAAATGGGAGATAAGATACTGCGTGAAGAGTTTGACAGAGCACTGAAAGACCTGAGTCAAAACAAGGCCCCGGGAGTAGACAACATTCCATTAGAACTACTGATGGCCTTGGGAGAGCCAGTCATGACAAAACTCTACCATCTGGTGAGCAAGATGTATGAGACAGGCGAACTACCCTCAGACTTCAAGAAGAATAGAATAATTCCAATCCCAAAGAAAGCAGGTGTTGACAGATGTGAAAATTACCGAACTATCAGTTTAATAAGTCACAGCTGCAAAATACTAACGCGAATTCTTTACAGACGAATGGAAAAACTGGTAGAAGCGGACCTTGGGGAAGATCAGTTTGGATTCCGTAGAAATGTTGGAACACGTGAAGCAATACTAACCTTACGACTTATCTTAGAAGAAAGATTAAGAAAAGGTAAACCTACGTTTCTAGCATTCGTAGACTTAGAGAAAGCTTTTGACAATGTTAACTGGAATACTCTCTTTCAAATTCTGAAGGTGGCAGGGGTAAAATACAGGGAGCAAAACACTATTTACAATTTGTACAGAAAGCAGATGGCAGTTATAAGAGTCGAGGGGCATGAAAGGGAAGCAGTGGTTGGGAAAGGAGTGAGACAGGGTTGTAGCCTCTCCCCGATGTTATTCAATCTGTATATTGAGTAAGCAGTAAGGGAAACAAAAGAAAAATTCGGAGTAGGTATTAAAATCCATGGAGAAGAGATAAAAACTTTGTGGTTCGCCGATGACATTGTAATTCTGTCAGAGACAGCAAAAGACTTGGAAGAGCAGTTGAACGGAATGGACAGTGTCTTGAAAGGAGGATATCAGATGAACATCAACAAAAGCAAAACGAGGATAATGGAATGTAGTCAAATTAAATCGGGTGATGCTGAGGGAATTAGATTAGGAAATGAGACACTTAAAGTAGTAAAGGAGTTTTGCTATTTAGGGAGTAAAATAACTGATGATGGTCGAAGTAGAGAGGATATAAAATGTTGACTGGCAATGGCAAGGAAATCGTTTCTGAAGAAGAGAAATTTGTTAACATCGAGTGTAGATTTAAGTGTCAGAAAGTCGTTTCTGAAAGTATTTGTATGGAGTGTAGCCATGTATGGATGTGAAACATGGACGATAACTAGTTTGGACAAGAAGAGAATAGAAGCTTTTGAAATGTGGTGCTACAGAAGACTGCTGAAGGTAAGGTTGGTAGATCACGTAACTAATGAGGAGGTATTGAATAGGATTGGGGAGAAGAGAAGTTTGTGGCACAGCTTGGCTAGAAGAAGGGATCGGTTGGTAGGACATGTTTTGAGGCATCAAGTGATCACAAATTTAGCATTGGAGGGCATCGTGAATGGTAAAAATCGTAGAGGGAGACCAAGAGATGTATACACCAAGCAGATTCAGAAGAATGTAGGTTGCAGTAGGTACTGGGAGATGAAGAAGCTTGCACAGGATAGAGTAGCATGGAGAGCTGCATCAAACCAGTCTCAGGACTGAAGACCACAACAACAACAACAAACAAACGTCCATGCAGTAACTTGCGATTTAACATAAAGCTCAAAGCCTGATGATCACACGGGACGTTAACATGCTTCCCATAAACATAGAAACGGAATTTTTTAAAAGCGAATACTACAGTGAGTGCCTCAAGTTCGGTCACTGTGCAGGAGTGTTCACATTTGGTTAGTATTCCACTGGCAAATCCGATCATTTTGACTTCCAGTTTATCATCTAAATGTTTAGTTTGAAACAGGCATGCCCCGATTCCATAATTTGATGCGGCTGATGCAATGGAGAAATCCTCTGACAAATCCGGCTGATGGAGAGTTGTTGCACTAATGAGTGCCTCCTAGATATTGTCAAAGTCTTCCCTGCATGCGATGTCCAGCACTATTGTGCCTTTTTCTTTAACAGGCTCAGTAACGCTTCGCTGTTAAGCTGCTGAGTCGTCAGAAATCTTTGAAAAAAGATGCTAATCCAATAAACTTTTGAGTTGTTTTTTCATCTGGGGGTACAGAAAATTCGCAATTGCCTCCATTTTGCTTGGATCTGGTCTTATCGCTTGAGACGATATTACGTGACTTAAGAATTTAATTTCTTGTCGAGTATACTTGGATTTTTTTTTTAAATTTACAGTTACTCCCCTTGCTAGAAACTTGTACAGCTCATTCTGTATTAGTTCAAGGTATTCTTCTCAAGTGTCTGTCGCTAGCAAAGGTTCATTTACATATGCTGTGATTAGATCTAACAGCTGGGGTCTTAGTACATTATCTAGATTAGATTAGTTTTCGTTCCATAGATCCGTGCTGAGGAGATCCTCGTGGATGTGGAACATGTCAATTTTTTTTTAAAGCTGAAATTACAATACTAATAATATGAATATATACAATACATCATTTGTTTCTTCTAAAAAATTCGTCAATGGAGTAGAAGGAGTTGGCCACTAGTAAGTCTTCCAGGCTCCTTTTAAACTGATCTTTATTTGTAACTAAATTTTTTTTGTTTACTGGCAAATTATTGAAGATGAGTGTTCCTGAGTAGTGAACCCCTTTTTGAACTAAAGTAAGTGCTTTTAAGTCCTTGTGCAGATCATTTTTGTTCCTGGTATTGTATGTATGAACTGAGCTGTTTGTTGGAAAAAGAGATATATTATTTAGGACAAATTTCATTAATGAGTAAATATACTGAGAGGCAGTAGTTAGTATACCCATTTCTTTGAAGAGGTTTCTACAGGACGTCCGTGAATTTACTCCACAAATAATACGTATTACACACTTTTGGTCTCTGAAAACTTTTGTTTGACTTGAAGAGTTACCCCAAAATATTATACCATATGACATTATGGAATGAAAGTAGGCAAAGTATGCAAGCTTTTTCATTTTTATGTCACCTTTGTCTGCTAACACTCGAATTGCAAATACAGACTTGTTAAGGCGTTTCTGCAGTTCTGTGGTGTGCTCTTCCCAACTGAATTTATTATCAAGTTGTAATCACAGGAATTTAAGACTGTCAACCTCTTCTATCTGCTCTTCTTCGTATTTTATGCATATGCTGGGTGGAAACCTCTTACAGGTTCTGAATTGCATATAGTGAGTCTTTTCGAAGTTTAATGTCAGTGAGTTGGCTTTAAACCATTTATTAACATCCATGAAAATATCATTAGCAGATCTTTCTAGGACTACACTTGACATACTATTTATTGCAATACTTGTGTCATCTGCAAACAAAACGAACTCTGCTTCTGGCAGTGTAACTGATGAGAGATCATTAATGTACACAAGAAAAAGCAATGGCCCTAAGATGGATCCCTGTGGGACACCACATGTAATTTCTTCCCATTCTGATGATGACTGATGACTTAATTCACTAGTCCCTTGCACTGACACCCTTTGTTTCCTGTTAGTGAGGTATGACTTGAACCATTTTGCAGCACAGCCCGTGACACCATAGAATTCTAATTTACTTAAAAGGATGTTGTGGTTCACACAATCAAATGCCTTTGACAAATCACAGAAAATACCTGCTGCTTGTAATTTGTTATTTAATGAATTAAGTACATTTTCACTGTAGGTGTAAATAGCCTTTTCGATATCAGAGGCCTTCAGAAATCCAAACTGTGTTCTTGATAATATGTTATTTGTGGTCAGATGGTTGAACAGCTGCCTGTACATTACTTTTCCTAAAATTTTTGAGAATGCTGCAAAAGTTAAATCGGTCTGTAGTTTGATCCCCTTTCTTGAATAGAGGCTTAACATCTGCATATTTTAGCCAGTCAGGAAATGTCCCAGTTATAATTGACTGGTTACACAAGTAACTTAAAATTGTGCTAAACTCACGAGAACATGCCTTAATTAACTTTGTTGATATTTCATTGTAACTGCTAGAATGCTTTGTTTTTAAAGATTTTATTATGGAAGTTATTTCTTTTGGTGAAGTGAGTGTTATATTCATGTACTTGAAGCTATTTGTGAAGGCTATTTTCAGATATTCAAGGGCATTATTTACTGATCCTGAAAGTTTCATTCTATCAGTAATGGATATAAAGTGCTTGTTAAATAGACTTGCTACACTATGCCCATCAGTTACTAATGTGTCATCTACCCTTAGTGCTATTTGCTCCTGTTCCTTTCTCGTTCTACCAGTCTCCTCTTTCACTATATCCAATATTGTTTTTATTTTGTTCCCTGACATTGCTATTTTCTTCTCGTAGTGCACTTGTTTAGATGTCTGAATTACTTTTTGTAATGTTTTACAGTATTCCTTGTATTTAGCTAAATCATGAGCACTGGAGCTATTCTTGGTCAACAGATACATTTTCCTTTTTGTCTTACAGGAAATCTTTATTCCTTGTGTAATCCATGGTTTTATTATAGACTTCTGTTTAATTTGAGTAACGTTTAGAGGAAAACAGTTTTCAAACATGGTACTGACATTGTTCATGAATGTGTTATATTTTTCATTCATGTCATGAGCACTATAAACATCTTTCCAGCTCATATCTTTGAGCATTTTTCTAAAACACTCAATTTTTGGTTGATTGACTAATCTCCTGTACTCAGATTTAGCAGTCTTGATAATCTGCTTAGAATTTACACCTAAAACAAGGAGCTGCATGTCATGATCTGATAGTCCATTTATAACAGGTTTTATGATATGATTTTGTTCCTTTGATTTGTCTATAAAAATGTTATCAATGGCTGTCCTTGAGGATTTAGTGATCCTAGTTGGAAAGTTTACAGTGTGAGTTAGATTGAAGGACAATATTACTAACTGCAGTGAATGTTTACTGGAAGATTGCATTAGAAAATCTGTATTAAAGTCACCAGCAATCAAAATTTCTTTCTTTCTTCCTGTTAAATAACCCAAAGGAGCTTCTAGATGATCTAAAAATAGATTATAATTTCCTGCAGGTGCTCGGTAAATAGTTATTATTATATAGGATCTGTTATGGAACTCTACTTCTGTTGCACATGCTTCTAGATGCTGCTCTAAACAGAATTTATTAATGTCAATGTTCTTGAATTTATGGCAGTTTTTGATAAATGTGGCAACTCCTCCTCCATCCATATCCACTCTGCAGAAGTAGGAAGCTAGCTTAAATCCTGAAATGTCTAACATATCTATATCAGTGGTCACTTGATGTTCAGAGAGGCAGATTATGTCAATTTGGTTAGATGAATTCATTTCATCGATACAAATGAGTAGTTCATCAACTTTATTTCTAAGTCCCGGAATGTTCTGGTGTAATAAAGATAACTGATACTGCATACTAATGGGATTGTAACTGCTTTGGCGAAGATGAACTGGCAGTTTCTGATTACTTTCTGTTAAACACTGTTTAAATGGAGGCTGTATGATAAAATCTGACTCCTGTTCATCTGTTTTCTCAAACTGAGTGTGTCTGCCAATCTCTCTTAAAAATCGTTTTCTTTCCCCCTTCCCTATCCTAAAAAAGGCATCCCTCTGACACCTGTGACCACTGGTATTTTACCACTTGTGCCAGTGTCCCCCCTTAAGTTTTCTGCAATCAACCCAAACAGTTTTCCCTTCCCTTTCCTATTGAGGTGAAGGCCATGCCTAGTGTAGTCCCCTCTATCGATAGCATCCACAGGAATCAAACCAATATGGGACCCTATATCCGTCCTAAGCAGCCACTCCAACTCCAAGTTGGCTGCTATGAACACACCACCACTAATATTCAAGCTAAAGGGATGAACACACAATTGATAGCTTGGCCCCCCAAACACAAAAGCAGAATATTTTCTATATTCCTTAGATAATAGAATCTGCCAAAACGAAGAACGCAAATCAAGTGTAGTCAGATATTTCTTTCGAAAAAACTTCTGAATTTGCTCGCCGAGGTTTTCAGGCCTCGTTCGCACTGGCACAATAATCTTGATGCCTCGTACGTCGAGAACTAAACGTATATTTTTATCTGCTTTGGTTATAAATACTTCATGGTACCTGGGTAACAATTTTATTAAGTGTCCAGCCTGTGAACTGTCAATGCAAATGCCTCTTTCACCTTCCTTATTGTTGCGCCGATGTCACTCACGGTATTTGGTGCATCATTGTTTCGGTTAGTATGACACTTCTGTGGGTGATCATACTCTAACACCAGCAATTTTTATTTGCCGACAGATACGTCTAATCCTCTTGTCAGTGGAAGGCTCGCACCTAACTCCAGATTCAGCTTCAACGTTATTGATCGCTGCCGGTACTTACGTACACATGTTCCCCAGGCGAGATCTATTATACCTAGGGTGACCAGATGCAGTTGTTTAAACAGGAGGACAAACAGCTTCAAAAAGGAGGACAAAGGAAGAAAAAAGAGGACACATCAAACGGGTCAACTACAGATGAGGATAACACACGTCAGCTTTGGACAAATCACGTGACAGCCGGGAATTACCGGTAAAACTAGTAGTTAATTGTTACTGATGGTCAGGTGGTGATTAACGGAGCAATATATAATAAATTAAAAACATTTATTGTGGTGACAGTGTGGCGTCAATTGTTATGTCAACATGACGTAATTGTTTACAAAGAGAAAAACGTAAGGCCATTCACCTCCCTTCACTCGACGCACCACTACCAACATCTACAATTCAAGCAGCAGCTGACGACATGTAAACTGCACTTTAACCTTCCGAATACAAATAAATTGAGTGACTATGAAACAATGAAATAAAACCAGACAGTTAATCTGTCGAGTTATTTCTTACCTTTATTGGCCAGTGAGACGTACGTTCCAGCTCCACATATCTTACATTCCGCTTCAAATTCATTTCTCCCTTTCTTGCAGGAAAGGACATCAGAAAATGTACACTTTCGTTTAGGCATAGCCAAATATTTTACGTAACTCACTCGGTGAAAAATTACACTCACAAATCACACGTGCGCTACAGGAAGCCAAGCCAATACAAAGCGAAGATACGAAACGAAAATTTTAAATAATCGATATTTGCATTCGCTTATGGGTCGATCAACGATAACATCGATGATCCTGGTGCCACCTACTAACACCGCCTTCGTGCGTGTTTATGACGAAGGCTATGCCAATAGTTAAAGTATTTAACAAAAGAGCAACAGAGCGGGATGAATTGTAAATTTAACTGCATTACGCTCAACTTTGCGAAAAAGCCGGACACTGTAAAAATCCGCCCGGACCCCGGACAAAATGCTAAAAAGGAGGACATGTCCGGATTAATCCGGACGTCTGGTCACCCTAATTACACACCCTCTCTCTCTCGTAAAAACTCAAGGCCCAGTAACACCGGTATTGATAAGTTTTCCATTAATAGGAACATGCATATAACGCTATCATTTCCCAAGGAAACCTCTACCTGTGTCTGGTACTTTATAATTTGTCTCTTCTTTCCCAGCGTTCCTATAACTTTGCGATTCGTAACAGGCAAAATCGGCAGTCTTTCTAGTTGCATTACCTTCCTGAAAAATGGTGCGTTCATCACCGATACACAAGCACCTGTGTCGAGGAGGATAATGGTTGCTACACCATTGGCGGTTACATTGATACTTGAATGAATATTTTCCTTTCTTCCCTATCGGCGACGGCAGATTTTTGATAGACTTCATCTTCGATTTTCTTACCATTCTGGTAGCGAATCATATTGACGTTCTCTTGCATAGACCTATTGCCTTCATTCTTAGTCTCGGTCTTCTGTCGAAGGCCTGCAGGGACCGAGATTAGTTAGTTGACTTTGGTATATTCTGTTGCGGCTCTGAGGATACCTCCATTATTTTCTTTGTGATTCTGCAGTAAGAGGTGGTCTACTCGAGTCCCACCATTGTGGATACTGGTTATTCGGCACGGGTATAGACTGTACGTAATTTACTGGCTGACCCGGATTCACAAAATATTGTTGCGGCTGCCAATGACTTGGTCCTGGTTGTTGCCAATATTCATTGTCACCATGCATGTTTTTTGGTTTATCCTTGTACGGACTATTTGGCATTTTCATTACTATATTGCCTTTGATTACCATTCGGATGCTGGTAGTCATTGGTTTCCTGGTAATTATTATTATTACTATTACAGAAGTCATGATATTTTTGGTTGTAAAGATTTTTATTATTATTATACTTCCCATTGCCATGGGTTTTGTTTTTGTTTTCCTCGGTCCACAACTCGTGGTCGTGCGGTAGCGTTCTCGCTTCCTGCGCCCGGGTTCCCGGGTTCGATTCCCGGCGGGGTCAAGGATTTTTTCTGCCTCGTGATGACTGGGTGTTGTGTGATGTCCTTAGGTTAGTTAGGTTTAACTAGTTCTAAGTTCTAGGGGACTGATGACCATAGATGTTAAGTCCCATAGTGCTCAGAGCCATTAGAACCATTTTGTTTTCCTCGGGACTGCCTTCGCCCCTGTTTCCATTGCTTCCGTTCAAGGAACCTTTTCCGTTAGAACAAATGGCACTATTTATTGCGTCAGAATTCTTTCTGGCGTTTTTTTGGACTAAGGAATCTATCACAGTTAAAAATTCCTTAAGATCAGTATCTGTTACGTTTAACAGTTTCTCTCTAATATCTATTGGCAATCGAGCCTTCAATACTCGTAACAGGTCTAGTGTGATTACTGGTTCATCCCACTACCTTGTCAAGTTAATTCATTTTTCAAAGTATTTTCTCAAAGAGCCAGTCTTCGGGTTATATATATCTACGCTGTATACAGTCTTCCTCAGCCTTCTCAAATTCGTTAAATGTTTTGCATGTTTCTGCTGTGTTCAACGCCCAGAGCGATGCCTCATGGGAAATGTATGAAACCACAAACTGGATTTTCTGTTCTTCCGTCCAAGACTTTGGAAGGTCACTTCTAAAGTCTGTAGTAAAAACTACAGGATGAATATTCTTTTTACTCTCCTCGTTGAATACTTGGAACTGGATGTGTTTAATCAAGCTCTCTTCATGCACTTAAGTAGTGCACGGAGTTGTCATTAGCAGGCGGTGTACTGACTTTATTGCACGTACACTCTGCTTCATAATTCGGGTTTCTTGGTGAAACAGATTGCTGGGATAATACAGACTAATTACCGAAACTTGATCTATTATCCACTGCAAAAGAGGCTGTCGGCAAATTTTCAATGTTCTTTTGCCTGTCAGTACCAGCGTCCTCATTGCTTTGTGCTGATATTGTTTCATGATTGTGATTTTCAATGTTCAATGCCTTGGCTACTTCCGTTCGGAATTGTTTCTGTACTTCTGTGGGAATATCATTCTGTATTGACTCCACAGTAGTAGTCAAAGCTCTGAATTGCGTTTCTAATCTATCTTCTTCCGTTTGAAGAAGATTATTCATTTGAGTTGGTATGTTTGTCAACGGTTTAATATTAGTCGTTATTGCATTGATTTCTTTGTTGAAATGAGCCGTAATTGCTTTATCGCGATCGACTAACACCTGATTTACTCTCTGAACAATTTCCTTATCTCGTTCTATAAAAACATTTTTATTTGTCCCAGAATTTCCTATCACGCTCCTGCTCCCTCAGCTCGCGTTGTTGTTCTTCTATAGCTTTTTGTTTCCTACGCTTTTTCTTTTCCTGTTTCATGATATTGAACATTTCAAATAATAATGCTAGCATTTTACTATCCGTTAGTGGCATAGTTTGGGAACTGCTAATTTCTGCCCCTTGCCCGGTAGAAATGTCATCATACACTTGTAAAGGTCTGTGTTAACAACACCTCAGTTTCATTCTCGCTCGGAATATCGGGTAATAAATCGTTATCATTTATATTTACATTATCAAAAAATGGCTCTGAGCACTATGGGATTTAACTTCTGAGGTCGTCAGTCCGCTAGAACTTGGAACTACTTAAACCTAACTGACCTAAGGACATCACACACATCCATGCCCGAGGCAGGATTCGAACGTGCGACCGTAGCGGTCGCTCGGTTCCAGACTGTAGCGCCTAGAACAGCTCGACCACCCCGGCCGGCTTTACATTATCAAAGACTTGCACTGGAGTGTGCGAAGGTTGACCTATTTCAGGGTCTGATGCAATTTCGGCGTCAGCTTGCTCATTCGACTTTCTTGCTTCTTCGGTCTAACCATGTTTGACACTAATATTGCACAAAAATATATCACTGACAATAACAATAAATCCCACAAAAATCTTACAACTAACACATATACAAATAATAATAACTAAATGGGTGAAATGTGTGCACAAAAATCTACTAGAAGAATTATATTTGAACATATTACACTCGCAGCCATAATACTGAAGCGCTGCTATCACTTTAACTCAATTGTTGCTATTTCTAACAGTACACACGTAACTATTGCAAACTGCGTGCGTGTGTGTGGAAACCTGGAATATGAACATCTGCTACCTTAACTCCGGCTGTTGTCGGCGGGTAGTGCAGCTCAACTGTTCTTAGTTACTGCTTGCAACACTTCAGATGCCATATATTTGTACAGTAATCTCTCTCGTGTCAGACTCACACATGAAAAGAGAATAACATACGTATTGACGTTTTATTATGGTACACTAAACCTGTAAACAATTACAATAAATACAATATTACAATAAATGTTGTGTGTTGTGGCCCCACGTTGTGCGCCAATGTGGCGTCTATGGTTTGATTGCGTGTTGTACAATTTCAGCAAGATTGCAATAAAACTAGTTACTTAATATTAATGTAACATGAAGTTTTATTTAATCACTGCTTTTCCCGGCTAATCATCGTTATTCTGTTAACGAAATCTCCACCTGGGAACGTGTAGCAATGTTGTCTGTCAAGCAGTGTAAATAGCACTAAGTTCATGCATAAAAGTAAACATATATAACCAGCAAACAAGCTAAATGTGTAGCAAATAATGTGAACTAAAAACGAGTGATGACTTAGTAATTTTCAGTGCTGTTGTATAATAGTCTCTTTACTAGTTGCAGAACGCTTATCGAATTTATCGCTAGTGTTAACGGTATTTGAGATGGAAACACTTTTCTTTGAACAAAATGAGCAGTTTTGTCACACAGTACCACACGCATACAATACTAATGTATTTTTTCCTGTCGAAATATTCCATAAAAGCTGTTACGAAATAACCAGGCTTCATACATCAGCAGATAAGAATTTATATTACGTAAGATGCTGTTTGCATTCATATAAGTTCACTCTGTTTACAATCTAACTGGAATTTATTACCTCAGAGTGGGTTCTGGGCCACCAATACATAATTATTATGACCAAGAACATTTATGTCTGTATAGAAAATCAATTTAATACTGCCGCTGCAATATTTCACTAACTGACTGCTAACATGCTAAGACAACACTTAATCGATTTTGCTTCAGCTCTGTTTTACTACTAACAAATAATATATATTAAATCTTTTTGTATTTTCAGTATATGCATTAACATTTGAAAATATTTATCAATGTTAATCGCTTATTGTTCGGTATTTACCAATAAACCGCGCTGTAGATCAATAGCGCTAATGGCTGCGCTCTTTTGTAGCTCAGCAGAAAACTTAACATTTATATAGGACAAGAATTACAATGAAATAAAACTCCAAACAAAGAAGATATATTTCAATGACACGTAAACTCTGTTTTTGAGACATTAAATTAGCAACATAAAACAGTTTTTTACAGACCTCAGTGTTACTAGACATCAATCACATCCTATCAGTACAGCAGTTATAAGAAGAAGGATTCTTCTACAAGAATCATAAATAACAAAAGATTGAGATTTTCATTATCTTTATTCGTGGGTATTGTCGGAGATATAATTTTTTACAAAATTTAAATTATATCACTGACAATAATTATTTATTATTTTAGTAACGATGAAGTAATTTTTTTAAATGTCACGAGAATAGGATTAATGTTCATTCACATTCCACACACAATGGTGCCATGAGTATTATTCTGAATGAAATATAGGCGTGGATATTACACTATACAATAAACAACTTTGGCAAGAAAGTCTCAGTGACGTGTTATGGATACCCTGAGGATGTGGCCCTCAGGAGTACTAAAACCAGAGAACGATTGCGGCGTGACGCTGCCCTTACTTGCAACGAAATCGTGTTTGACTCTTCAACCACCATCAAAATGCCCCAGAAGAAACGGTTAGCCAACGAATCTAATAAAAGACGCCTCTTTGACCATCTGTGCTCTGCGTTTGGACTCGAGGGCATTGAAATTATGTTAGCAACAGAAGTACCAGAACGCGACGTTATCGTACCGCCCACGACAGAAGGACATCTTTCGAGAACATGATCGTGGCTCAAGAGGATGTGAACTTACACGTTCTGCTTTGCGGTTTGGGTTCGGCCGTCCGGAATGTTCACTTCCAGAAAACAGCAGATGTGAGTCAAGTGGCACTCAACTTTTCACTACTTCTTTGGGTCAAGGACAAATAGAATTGTCCACGGGACTTGAATTCTTTCTACACAGCCTACACTACACTTCTTCACATATAATTTCGTGACTCGCATCTGGGAAGAGCAACACCTCGGTCAGTCAGGTACCTGTTCCTTAGAAAAACACAGTTTTTACAAGCGTTAGACGAAGTTACAGCGCACAATGATGCAGAAATACACTACTGGCCATTAAAATTGCTACACCAAGAAGAAATGCAGATGATAAACGGGTATTCATTGGACAAATATATTATACTAGAACTGAAATGTGATTACATTTTCACGCAATTTAGGTTCATAGATACTGAGAAATTAGTATCCGGAACAACCACCTCTGGCCGTAATAACGGCCTCGATACGCCTGGGCATTGAGTCAAACAGAGCTTGGATGGCGTGTACACGTATAGCTGCCCATGCAGCTTCAACACGATGTCACAGTTCATCAAGAGTGGTGACTGGCGCATTGTGACGATCCAGTTGGTCGGCCACCATTGGCCAGACGTTTTCGTTTGGTGAGAGATCTGGAGAATGTGCTGGCCAGGGCACCAGTCGAATATTTTCTGTATCCAGAAAGGCCCGTACAGGACCTGCTACATGCATTCGTGCATTATCCAGCTAAAAAGTAGGGTTCCGCAGGGATCGGAGGAGGAGGAGGAGATTAGTGGTGGTGGTGGTGGTGGTTAGTGTTTAACGTCCCGTCGACAACGAGGTCATTAGAGACGGAGCGCAATCTCGGGTTACGGAAGGAAATCGGCCGTGCCCTTTCAAAGGGACCATCCCGACATTTGCCTGAAACGATTTAGGGAAATCACGGAAAACCTAAATCAGGATGGCTGGAGACGGGATTGAACCGCTGTCCTCCAGAATGCGAGTCCAGTGTGCTAACCACTGCGCCACCTCGCTCGGTTCGCAGGGATCGAATGAAGGGTAGAGCCACGGGTCATAACACATCTGGAATGTAACGTCCACTGTTCAAAGTGCCGTCACTGCGAACAAGAGGTGACCGAGACGTGTAATCAATGGTACCCCATACCATCACTCCGGATGATACGCCAGTATGGCGATGACGAATACACGCTTCCAATGTGCGTTCATGGCGATGTCGCCAAACACGGATGCGACCATCACGATGCTGTAAACAGATCTTGGATTCATCCGAGAAAATGACGTTTTGCCATTCGTGCACCCAGGTTCGTTGTTGAGTACACTATCGGAGGCACTCCTGTCTGTGATGCAGTGTCAAGTGTAACTGCAGCCATGGTCTCCGAGCTGATAGTCCATGCTGCTGCAAACGTCGTTTAACTGTTCGTGCAGATGGTTGTTGTCTTGCAAACGTCCCCATCTCTTGACTCAGGGATCGAGACATGGCTGCACGATCCGTTACAGCCATGCGGATAAGATGCCTGTCATCTTGACTGCTAGTGATACGAAGCCGAAGGGGTCCTGCATGCCGTTCCATATTACCCTCCTGAACCCACCGATTCCATATTCTACTAACAGTCATTGGATCTCGACCAACGAGAGCAGCAATGTCACAAATCGATAAACTGCAATCGCGATAGGCTACAATCCGAACTTTATCACAGTCGGAAACGTGATGGTACACATTTCTCTTCCTTACACGAGGCATTGCGTTGTGCCGGGGCTAGCAGTGTATTTAACACAAAATTTTTCTAGAATCTGCATATGGAAATGATGCTCTAGGCCCCCCGTTTTCTAACTCCGACTTTTGCTGTTGCACATGAATTAAGAAGAAACACGAACTGAATGTAATTGACCCTGCAAGCGGAGTAGAAAAGAGTTTGGCACCTGCAATAATTTAATTTGATAGAAATTAAGTTGATAAAGGAAAGCTTCATTAACGTGGTGATAAATAAAAGGGTTGCTCTACCGATCTACAGAATGAAAGTTCTGTCCAAAATAACAATTTGATTTATTATGACTAAACTCAAAATAATAAACAAAACACATGAAACATTTACGATACATCAAATTGGATACTCAAATAAATGCTGTGAAGGTGAAGTTGTCCATAAACTATCTTGTGACATTTATGACCAAGTGGTATGTGGAATCAATTCCTTGCAACTCAAATCTTAAGAGGAACACCCAGCCAACCCAACATTAATTGCTGTTACAGTAGTGATAACTCAGACAATGAACACCCAAGACATAACCACGTAAGAAAAGACGGGAACAGGCACGTTCTGCTGAGCTATGATTATCACAGAGCAAAATTCCCTAATCTGCCGGTGCTGTGGACGTACATTACCAAGCTGTCTTCTTAACTGCAAGGACACCATCTGGCGTACTGGAGGCGATGGCTGGTTGCTTCGACATCCAGTCGGGGTGATGATAATGTCACGAGTATAGCCCAAAACAAAATATCCTGGTCTGGTTGTTCCAGACTAAAGACTTACTATCAATACAAATGCGCCTCTGAGGGAGACGAAGAAGGCTCACCACACAATCACTGACGGTACAGTGATTGATTTTGACAAGCGAAGTCACACAGTAACTCTGATACAATCAACTTTAGCCAAAACTGCTCAAGACGGACAACATAGGCCGCTTGTACGCAGAACGCTCAATTGCCAACTGTACTCGGAAAGTTACGTTGAAGTCGAAACTTCAGCAACTTCGTCAAACAGTTACAATTAAATGAAAGTACATTAGACAGCCAACGGAAGGCAGGCTGTCCAGAGCAGCGAGAGCTCAGTCTTGTAACCTACTCTGACCGAAAGGCGAGAGCAGACTCTCTCAAGAGCACCTGTACAAGCTGAACACAGAACATTCCCGCCACCACGACAGTGGCCGTGGTTAATCGTTCCAATCAGCAACTCGAAAACCGGCAGAAAATTCCACTCTATTGCCGACGCACTACTATTCCACCAATGGAGATACTTGGCGCCAATTTCTGCGCTGATTTTGCTACGTCACGGTGCTATCCCCTGAGCAAGCCAATCACAGTTATGATTTTGCAGAAAACGCGGGAATTTTCCCGCCAAGACTGCCTGGGAACATAAGTCATTCCCACGCTTAGGTGGTAGCCCGCCAGAAAGTGTTTTCACTAAGTTTCTGCGAAGCAACGGAATCTCTAGCCCAGCCGCTCCGTCAGGACCCTGTGGGCATGTCGCCCCCGCTCATATGACGATGTCGGTGACTCCCTCACACCCGTCAACTTAACCCTTTCAAGATCAGCACAATCCGCCTGTCACCGGACCACCCAGATGACGAGAAACGCTGCGTGGGAAGTCCGCGTGTGAAGAAATAGCAGCTTTTCACCGCATGCAAATAGAGAGAAAAATCGAATTACTCAGAGTAAGATAGAAATATGAGACGGGGCTCATGCCACCTGTCAGCATCACAACAACGTTTCACCAGGCAACACCGGTCAACTACTGTTTTTGTATGAGAAATCGGTTGGAAACTTTCCTCATGTCAGCACGTTGTAGGTGTCGCCCCCGGAGCCAATCTTTTGTGAATGTTCAGAAAAGCTAATCATTTGCATATCACAGCATCTTCTTCCTGTCGGTTAAATTTCGCGTCTGTAGCACGTCATCTTCGTGGTGTAGCAATTTTAATGGCCAGTAGTGTAGATCGCCGTCCTAAACTGCCTTCGGTTCCACCTGTTTGTCAAATCAGCAACCAATGCGAAAGTGAATCGGCTGGTGTAAGGTGTCGCCAGCACACCGATCGGCAAAGATACAGCGAGAAGATCTATAATACGCGCTGGATCAAGTGCACCTATCATGAGAGAGGCCAGAGACAAACCAACAAGCAACATGCTGCCAACGCCTCTGGACAGCAGGTATTTAGGCCGCCGCCGCTGACTGGTGGCCTTACAAACTCAGTCACTGACTCGACTTACTATTCTAGGTTGGCTTCTCTCATTCACTCATGAAGCGGCATAGTTCAGCACAGGCTACATCAGTGCATAACGATCAGATTTTGGTAATAGCAAGATTTCCCATAGTGTCTGCAAAGGACTATTACTGATGAGCTTGTACCACAACACATGGGCTCTATTCCTGTTAAGTAAATACTTTCAGTTATATAAATAAAGAACCGTGTTAATCCACGTGTGCATTTGTGTTGTGTTGTTGAACCTCCTTGGTATAAGCCGGCGACAATGATACAACGATGGACCTGGCCAGTTTGCCCCCCCCCCCCCCCCCCGACGAAAGAAGCTACTTCCCTCCATTCGTATCACACATACCACTAAGCGCGAGAATGCTTGGGAGCAGCAAAGGATGCCAGAGAGTTGGGTTGGTCGAAGTGCTCCCTAGGCCTATTACCAGTAACAACATTATGTGAACCAGCCCCACCAAAACTTCTGAAATTGCTCTCATGTAAGTGCAAGAAGGAATGCACAGGAGCTTACAACTGCCAAGAGATGGGCGTAAGTGCTAGGTTTTGGGCAATCACTGCTCTCGAACGACTTACCAAAACATTGTTACGAGTCTGGTCTACAAGGATGGAACAATCCCAACGATCTTTCACGTTGGGACGAGCAGCCTGAAATGGATACAGCACCCCAGCGATCTCCTTCTGTCCTGGTACACGATTGCATACAAGCAGCACCCTCAGAGAAACCTAAATATGGGGAGTTTTCATTTACGGAAATGTGTGAGTTTTTAATAATATCAGTGCATTTGAATATACTTTTATACCTTTAAACACGATGTTATGTATTTTTCTTTCGTTGAATGCTCACAATTTGGCAGTAGTTAGTGTTTAGGCTAAGTTCTTCAAAAATTGAACTTTCTGACATTTTGTTTTTGTACGATTTAAAGAGAACTACTAGGCTTGGAGACATCATTTTGTGCTTAATTAAAAGCCAATAATATTTACTAAAGCTTCAGTTCTCATGACTTTTCTTGCAGGAGGAGTGGTTATTGCTGATATTCAGCATAGAACAAGAGCAGAACTTAGAAATTTCATTTTTGGTAAAAAATGGCCAATATTTGACTTCCCTATTTAGGAAACTACTGGAAGTATAGTGTTGCGGTTGGACTTAAATATGTGATATACTTTAAAATGGCCATAACCACTAATATCGGAAAAAGCGTAGTTTATAAGACAACTACTTAAAAATGTCCATAATTTTCGCATTTGTTCTCGTATTACTGAAGAAGCAAAGGCTTTTCGAGGTTGGCTTGGTTTCACACTACCCTAACTTCTCCTAACAGCACATCAAAAAATCAGCTACATCACGTTCTGTGATTTTAATATCCAGTTTGACTGCCCTGTATGTAGTCTGCAAGGATATGAAAAATGCTATCTACACAGTATCCGCGCCAGCGAATCTTTGGTCCGCTTCTGCGGATGTTAAAACACTGTAAACCAGTTTAATCCGTTCTGTACCCGGAATTCTGACCATAGGCTTTCACCTGGTTTGAATTTCATCTACAGCCGTCGAAGTTCTAAATTGATTTTCTGTACACTAGGAACCTAGGCTAATCACGAGATTTTAATACTGTTGATACATTCCTCAAGGTATAACTTTTCGTCGTCATTATTGAAATACATTTTGGAAAATGATCTGTACAGTATCTCGTCACAAGTCAAATGGAGTCGTGTTACGAGTTGTCAATATTTATGCTGTTGAATATTAACCATATATATATGGAGTCGTGTTACGAGTTGTCAATATTTATGCTGTTGAATATTAACCATATATCAGTCTATAAAATGAGCGTTAATTAACCATAACGTCACATCATATTAACGTACTAAAATTCTCCCTGTAATAAACATTGCATTATGTACCACGCGGCCACCGCCATATTTCCTCAGACTGTGCCTTCGTACCATTAAGGACAATTTGATCAAGAGGGTGATGTATCACGAACTGTGTCTCGTGCTCCGATATGTACTGCATTTCGCCGACCCATGCCGACTTGCCTCGCCTGAGGTCCAGTCTGCCATGCCGCGCGCCAGCCGCGTTTCCGACAGAATTAAAACTGTCTCCCGCGCCTACCGCGAATTCCGAGCAGTGCATTATTGATATGGAAGATGCTGCTACCTCGCCGCAACACTTCCCGATGCGCTGGCTGCAACAGGAGCCTCGCCTGACCGGTCAAGTTTCTGGGACAGTTACGGGCATTCAGCCCCCAAGTAACGCTGTGTTATCGGACGTCCCGCACACAACATTTCCGAAATTGCCTACATATGTAAAGGACCAGCTACACAATTGGTTTGCACTGGCGGACTCTCATTTTCGTGCTACTGGTGTCCACTAAGATGAATCAAAATTCGTGTGCCTCACCAGCCATTAAAAGACAATTTGGACTTAATCAGTGACATGTGGTGCATCTGCCCCCCCTCTCCGCAATACAAAAATGCCAAACGAATTATCTGTGAACGTTTGTCACCATCTTCTGGCGAAATCATTCACCACAGTATTCAGAAGGATATCTGTGAACGTTTGTCACCATCTTCTGGCGAAATCATTCACCACAGTATTCAGAAGGAACATTTAGGTGGTCTCACTCCCTCCACACTGTGGCGTCATCTACGTGCCCTTACAACATGTGACTCTCTGCCAGACGCAGCACTATGGCTGATCTGGTTAATGAAACTCCCAGAAACATTACAACTATTACTCCTGCCCCTCACATCCTGCACACTGGCCGAGAAAATGTTAGTGGGGGACTGCACTTTCAAGATAATTCGCCAGCCCGAACTTTCATTTCACATTCCAGCTTCCCCCAATCAGTCGAGTGACGTCAGCGCAGAACTGCCCCCCCCCCCTCCACCAGCGGCTATTGGACGTGCTCGTCCACACAGCCAGCAACCAGTGCGAGTGCTTCCATCTGGCGGCCTACAACATGAACCTCATGCGCTGCAGCCTGCATCCACTCAGGTGGTCTCGAGTGATGCGCAGTGCAGTGTAGCAGCAATCTCCGGTACTACCACGGCCACTCAACCGCACCCACGTAATCCGGTATGCTGGTTTCACGCCAGGTTCGGCGACACCGCTCGCAAACTGTCACTTATCACGTGTGGCGGAAAACTTGCAACGGGAGATGCTTTAGGTGCCTCACCTCGCACAAGAATTACACGGTGCTACAGTCATGAGCAGTCAGCACATATCGCCTCACCTGCCGGCGGATGCCTGTACACGATGCTACTGCCAATCAATAGTAGTTGATTGACAATGGGGCTGACACAAGCGTCATTCCCCCAACACATTGTGCCTCCAGATCGGCGACCCTCGCCTACATTACTATGGTCCTCAAACGATTCAAACATCAACGTGCTTAGTACAGCTCTACTCACGTTGAAATTATCCGCTGCTCTTCTTCCACTTGTCGTTTTCTCAGCATGCACTGGTATCGGCTGTACGAGGTGGTGCAGCCATTACTCACGCCACTGTCCAGCCGTGACAGCTCCTCCAGCAATTCCAGCTCCTCTTCCAGTGCTGGCAGCACCTCCAATGGACAGATGGTGTTCTGCAAGTCAGTGTAATCGTCGCATCACCATCAACACCATCACCTCCCATTCAGCGTTGCACCAGACGCACTACACATCACCCAAGTTACCCTTGTGACATCAGCATGATGAGTCACCTGACTCCGAGTGCCAGTTCACCAGCTGCAAGAAGGTCTACACCAAGAGCTCACAACTCAAGGTGCACCAGTAGACAGATACAGGTGAGAAGCCATACAAGTGCTCATGGGAGGGCTGTGAGTGGAGGTTCGCCCAGTCAGACGAGCTGACACGGCACTACCGGAAGCAAGCAGGTGCCAAGCCACTCAAGTGCCGCCGCTGCAATCGCTGCTTCTCGCGCTCTAACCACCTGGCACTGCACATGAAACACCATGTCTAGACCAGGGCCAAACTCCGCACCACCCCTAGCGCCTCCCAGTCACTGCCATCCCCGAGCTGCCTCCATTGTCAGCTGCGGACGAGCCTCTGTGTCCTGCATCCTCCTGGAGAAGAGGACGACTGCCGCCACTTTCCAGCGGGTCTCGGTGACTTGTGGCTCTTTTCCAGAAGTATTTTGTAAGGAAATGAAATGAAATGAGATTATGACATCGCTGGCCAGGATGCCTCATTCGGGGAACTTCGGTTGCCAAGTGCAAGTCTTATTTCATTTGACACCACATGGGCAACTTGTGAGCCGGTGATGAGGATGAAATAATGATGAGGACAACACAACATCCAGTCCCCGAGTGGAGAAAATCTCCAATTGGGAATTGAACCCAGGCCCAGTTGCATGGGAGGCGGGCACGTTACCACCCAGCTAAGCAGGTGGCCAACTATAGGACACAAAGGATGCAGAAAAAGGAGAGAGAGAGATGAATTGTTAAAGAATTATATATATATATATATATATATATATATATATATATATATATATATATATATATATATATATATAAGAAAAAGAATTTAGCTGGAGAGTAATTATTTAAAAAGAAAACGGAGAAAATTTATATCCATAAT
Source organism: Schistocerca nitens (assembly GCF_023898315.1). Lineage (NCBI taxonomy): Eukaryota > Metazoa > Arthropoda > Insecta > Orthoptera > Acrididae > Schistocerca > Schistocerca nitens. The sequence continues at coordinate 673,933,913 of NC_064617.1, read as the reverse complement.
AAGTACTGTAATGTTGCCAAATCTGAGATGTGTTACCAGTCAACAAATGAATTGCATGAGACATTTTTCATGGCCAGTCAGCACTCATGTGTGTGCGTGCATACTGTGCGTTGCAACACACGACCGTTAGTGAGTAGTTCCGTGGTATGTGTAGCATCTGTAGAACTCTATTGTGAGAAGTGCGGAAAAGGAGATAGATATGCTGAAAAACGAAATTAAAGAAACTTGAAAAAAAGGAGAGAGAGTATGGTAACAATTTTCTAAGCAGGAGATAAAATAAAAAAATCAGCATTCCTATCAAGAGAGGTGCTACATGATAATAATACTCATAAAAGGTTTACACAACACGAAGCGTATTTTTTGTCATGTGATGGTAAAGCAGTAGAGCGGGTGCGTGGTGGTGTGTTTGGGGGTGAGATGAGCCCCAATTTGTGATGTGGTGTGGTGTGTGTTACAAAACAACTCAGTGCGCGCAGCTTTACAATGCCCATATATCATCCCTCATAAAGTGTAAGCACGTGCAACGAACACATTTGACATCCTCCTACGTGACTGACCTCTCACCATTTCAGTTCACTGACTGAAGCCAGCATGGACTGTTGTAGACGACGTTGTGGACGAGCCTGCCCCTGTCGAGCCACCTAAATCACTGCACCAGGTCTCTGCCGATACCAACATCTCACTGCCAGACACCTGCTCGACAGTGGCTCCAACTACACTCTGCCCAAGTCTGACCATTGATGGTGAAGATTCCCCTGCCTCACCACTCACCCACTTTTCCACTTCCCCTCCCAGCTCTTTCACCTTCCAAACTGATGTGTTCCGTTTTGCCCCCAGATGACATTTCGTTACAGGTATGTGACAATTTCATTTTCATCCTTCACGCTTCTCCCCTCTCAGCCGACGACCCTCCCACCTCTTCCATTTCTATCATCAAACACCTTCAACTGCCCCCAGGGCAGAGAACAATGAGATTCCCCTTTCATCGATGCTACAGGCCTCCTAATTGTCACCATCCCACCCACTCCTTACCTCCTGACTAATTCTGACAATCCATCCAGCTCACTTGCGAGCCACTTATTACAACCACCTGTGTGCCATAAGGACTACGTCATTCCTTCATCTCCCGCCCTCGCCCATCAACAGTGACTCGCATGGACCCTGCCTACCCTACAGATCCAGATGTACATTGTACCTACTTCCACAAGACCTCAGTGTTTTAATGCACTTCTGGGTCAGGAAAACTATGTTGTTAAGCTTCCTCGCTTGCCACCCAATATCGACTTCCACTTCTACTGAGTATATCTACAAGTCCAACTATGGTTGGTGAACAGCTGGGACCTTTGAAACTGAGGTTGAAGGTAATCAAACTCATCCCTCTCCCTCCAGTTCACATGAAATGACCACGAGCTCCTGACAGGATATTACTACTGATTTCGTGTAGCTGCGCTCGAGATTGCAGAATATGCAAGAGTGTGAAGACTGACTTACACTGCATAAGAATCTGTAAGAGCTGTCGACGACACAGCTGCAGTAACGTGATTTGACAGATGATTTGGAGGACGGTTGCCTGAAAATAATTTCACTGATGAGAAAAAAACCGCGACACCAAAAACTAATTCATGCAGGGTAATGAGATTTGGGAATACATTAGTCTGGGTAACATATTTAAGTGATTAACATTGCAAGGTTACAGGTTAATGTAGGCAGGAGAGGAATCATTGCAAATGTGAAATGCTGGAACATTAATAACTAGTGTAAATGCAAAAATGTTGAATGCGAGCATGTAAACGTGCATGCATTGTCTTTTACTTATGCTGTCAGTTTGTGGGTATGATTTCCATGCCTGTTGTACTTGATCAGTACAAGGACAGTTAATGCTGTTTATGGACGATGCTGCAGTTGTCGTCTGATGATGTCCCATATGTGCTCAATTGGAGACAGATCTAGTGATCGAGCTGGACAAGGCAACATGTCAATACTCTATAAGCGTGTTGAGTTAAAACAGCGGTATATGGACGAACGTTATCCTGTTGGAAAACACCCCAGGAAAGATTTTCATGAATGCCAGTTATAACAGAACGTAAGATCGTGTATGTCAGTAATTTCTTTGTGTGTAACGTTTTATGTAAATATAGCCTTTGACTGCGAGTTTAACAAGTAAGAGACAGTTATCTTTGGTCATGCGGAAATGAAGTCGATCTTTGGTAGAGGTGGTTGAAGGGCTTGGGAGAGGAAGCGTGGGCTGGAGGAGGTGGTGATACAGATGTGGTGTCAAACAATGTCTTATTTGATATTTTTGTAGAAGTGTTAAATGTGAATAAATGAATTAAATAGTGATGTGAAAACTAATGTAACGTTTGCTCTCTAAAAATCAAAATACCACGTCGCTCTACAAACCAGTTAGTCTCATCCAAACACAAAGAAAAACCGCGGGAACATCGCAGTGGAATCACCTCTAGACTTCACGAAGACAACAACGCAGCCATCGATATGAGTTAAGTATCAAACTGTTCGTACTTGTTAACGACCTCGGACTATAAATTTGAATCTCCTGCAGTGCCTGAAGTCACCATGTGGACAAAGGAGTAGGACAACTCAAAGAACTGTGGAAATCTTAGGAAGAGGTCTGTTAAACTTGGGGGCTCGTCCGGGATATTACAGTTAAGTGCGATGGGACTAATTGTGCTTCGTTTGCGGAACATTACAAACTTTATAATTCGTAAAACATGAATAACATAGTACACGTTTCCTGGACCAGAAAAAGTAGTGTGAGAACCAACAAAGTGCTGGCTTATCGGAGAGGTGGACCTGTGATCGACGTCGTGGTGTGAAAAGATAAGTACAATTCTGCTTTGTTTTAAACTTTTCGGCAAAACTGTGTCCAAACACGTGGTGTCATCATGACGCTATCAGAAGAAATTAAAAAGGAAGTTGGAGAAATGTTAGACTCGAACGTGTGTGGTGTAAGTGACGATCCAGATGACTCACAAACCGAAAGAAAACCGGATCAACAGGACTGGGTAAGTCTACTCTTTGCCAGAATGGGACAAATGCAGTCCGAATTAACAAGGGCAATGAACTCAAATAGTGAATTCCTAGAATCGAAAGTAAATGCATCCAGTGAATCGCTGGAAGCAAAAATGAAAAGCAACGGGGATGTACTGAAAGAAGAGATCTCAAATTTAAAACTTCAATTAGGAGAAAGTTCGAAGGGCGTGAACTCCAAAATTGAAGCTATAGAAAATAAGTTTGTGACCTTAGAAAATAAGTTAGCCACAGTTAGCTCAAGTCAAGGGAAAGAGATTGAAAGGTTAACTGCAGCCCAAAGAACTGTGGAGGAGAGGGTAGACAAATTAAGTCTAGATACAGAATCAAAAGTTAACTCCTTAGATGCTGAATTAAATAAGATACAAGAGTCTGTAACATGTAATTTAAGTGTAATAGACAAGAGATTCACTGAAATGCAAGATAATTTTGTGTCTAGAAATTTATGTATGAATGGTGGAAGTGTGTGGAGTAATTCACCTGTAAAAAGTTTTCCTTGTGATAATTTACACCCTGTAGATTTTTTACAACACTGCTCTGACAACCTTGTACCTGGCATGTCTGATAATCTAAAGATTAAATTTGTCAAAAAACTTCTTGAGGGAGAAGTTTTGTCTTGGGCAAACCAACATTTTGATGAGTGGAAAACGTTTGATGATTTTAAGAAGAGTTTCTTAAATAAGTTTAGGTCTGAGACTGAACAGGGTAGAATAAAAAGTGAATTTTTAAATGGGCCTAGCTTCAGGGGCAGAACCCACTCAATGAAAGACTTTTTCAGGGATCAACTTAGGAAATTGGTGCATCTAGATAAACCCTTCGACGAAATGACGCAAATTGATGCCCATAAAAGGAGGTTACCTGAAAGAATACAGTGGGAATTAGTGCATGGACCTGACGACTGTTTAGACCAGTTTCTAAAATATATAGACAAATTAGACAGGGCAATGGAGAGAAATGTGCAACAGTTTAGTAACGGAAACCATTACAGTGGGAGGTGGAATTCTGATTACCGTGGGGAGAACCCTAGAAGGGACAATAGAGATTTTCGGAATGAACACCAATATGATAGAACAAGAGAGTACAATGCTAATTGGAGAGGGAGTAACTGGGAAAGCAATGGTGTAACTAGGAACAACAGATGGGAAGGTAACAACAGAATGAATACAAATTGGAGGAGTGACAATAGAGGTAGACATCCGGAAAACTCCGGACTGCCTCAATGAGGGTCCACAGCTTTGGGGCGAACAGATTTAAACATAATAGGACCACTAACTTTCACACAAAACCCAATACTGTAAATAACTGTACCATTAACAAACAGGTTAAAAACCAGGAATACCAAGTGAATTATATAAATTTTGATAAAAAATTTTGGGATGCTATGTGGCACAGTAGACCACCACAAAATAAACATAGGAGAGATCAAAGTTCTGACTCAATTCTGGATGAGGAGATGTTAAATGATTTTTACAGGTGGGCAAAAAGGGGAGAGCAAGCTAATAATGAAGAGAGTAATAAATGTTTTAGTTCAGAATTGGGGGGGGGGGGTTGTTCACACAAGAAGGTAATAGTGAATCAGCTGATGATAAACCTAAGCAACAGGAAAAAGAATCAACCATAGAAAGTGAAAAACAGAGAGAGATAGATGAAACTGGCAGTAAAGTATACCATAGTAGTGATGATGTTAGTATTTTTGATGTGAAAAGTATGGTAAGCAAACCAGTAAGTGAGTACAATGTTTTTATTGAAATAAATAATGAGGTGTTGGAACTTGATGATAGGTGTGGTGACGAAGCACAGGAATATGATAAGAATAATGAAGTGACAGCTGAAAATCAATTGCTACATGTCTGTCCTGATGAGTTCATGGTTAATCAAAGTGGTGATAACAAAAGTGAAAATATTGTGAAATAATTATATTTGCGTGATATTATTGAAAGTAAAGGAAGCCAATTCTTAGAAATTCTGTGGAACCTGTATAATGAGAGTTGTAGTAGCAAAGTGTTTTGGTATCGTCTAAGTATAATTAGTAGAGTTTTATGCCCATGCTGGTGGGAGAGTAAAAGAAAGAGTCTGAGTGAAAGGTACAGAAACAGTAGGGAGACATTTTGTGTGCAGCCAAAGTGTAAACTTGACACTAGTAACTTAGAATCTGAAAATCAGGTAAACCTGATGAAGACTGAAAGGGAGGAAGTAGATGGAAATTATAAAGAAATTGAAAAAGATTTATTATATGAAGTCCTCGAGGGGAAGGCAGATGAAAAGGAATTAGGCTGTCCATACATTAAAATAAGAGTAAATCAGTGGGAAGGGCACTGTCTTATTGATACAGGAAGCCCCATATGTGCAATATCAGAAAAATTAAGAGATAAAATTAAAGATCGTAAGAACTTTGTAGAAATGCCGGTTGTAGGGGTAAAAATCAGAGGTGCCACTGGTAGGGAAAGTAAGGTAGTTAAGAGTCAAGTATTGTTAACATTTGAAATTGAAAATGTGGAATTTGAGCAGGGTTGCCTTGTGGTCCCAAGGTTAGAAGAAAATATCATTTTTGGCATGGATTGGGTCTTAAAAGTGGGTGTAAGCTTCTCTTGGGAAGATAAGACTGTTATAATTACTGAACCTGAGAAAAATAGTATTCTGAAAAGAGAAATGTACATCCTTAACTGTAGTAATTCTTGCAACCATATCAAAGCTGTTGTAAGCAAGGTAGATAATCAAGCCATAAGTGATAACACATCCTTTGATCTTATAAATGAACAAAATTTCGAAGAATTAGTCGAAGTCAAATTGAAGGAAGCTGTAAATCTAAGTGAAAGTCAGAAAAATCAGTTAAGAGAAGTGTTATGGGAATTTCAGGATACATTCAGTGAGAGACCAGGGAAGGTAAAAGACTATCAGTGCAGACTTCAACTCAGAGATCATCATCCTTTCTTCCTAAAACCATATGGCATTCCATTCTCCAGGAAAAAAGATGTAGAAAGGGAAATCCAAAAAATGGAAACTTGGGGGATTATAGAAAGAAGTAGAAGTGCTTACAACAACCCATTAGTAGTTGTGTCTAAGAGAAATGGTGGGGTTAGACTTGTACTTGACTTTAGGCACCTTAATAAGCTTTTGATTAGAGAAAATGACCATCCTGACAATATGGATGAACTCCTGCACAAATTTGATTATGTAAAATTTAAGAGTAGCCTAGACTTGACATCTGGTTTTCACCAAATAGCACTTGAACTTGATTCTAGGAAGTATACTGCCTTTTTGTATGGTGGCAAAAGTTACCAATATTGTGTTGTCCCTTTTGGATTGAATGTATCTGTGGCTGAATTTATCAGAGCACTGGATTTTGTATTAGGTGATGAATTGTCTTCAAAATTAATAGTATATGTAGATGACATTCTTGTAACTGGAAAAACCTGGGAAGATCATCTAAACCTTCTGAGACAAGTCTGTTCAAAATTGAGGGAAGGGAGAATGACCGTAAAATTGGAAAAATGTTGTTTTGGAGTTAATGAACTGAAATTTTTGGGGCATAATATTTCAGAAAAGGGAATCTTACCTGATAAGAATAAACTTGAGGCCATTGTAAACTTCCCTACTCCCAAGAACAAAAAACAACTCAAGTCCTTTTTTGGTCTCACTGGATTCTATAGAAAATTTCTTAGTACCCAAGCTTTAATTGCAAACTGCTTATGTAACTTACTAAAAAAGAATACTATTTGGGATTGGACACAAGAATGTCAGGATGCATTCGTGGAAATAAAACAACAACTGTCCCAAAGTCAAATGTTGTATAGACCTGTTATGTCGTTACCATTCTGTATAATGACAGATAGTAGTGAGACAGGTTTAGGGGCACACTTGTTTCAAAACATAGGAGTAGAAGGAAAATTAGAACAACATTCTATTACTTTTGCTAGCTGGGTTTTACAAAAGTATGAAAAATCATATACAGTCACTGAGAAGGAACTACTTGCCATCCACTGGGCATTTAATAAGTTTAAAAGTTATCTTTAAGGGCACAAGGTAATTGTTTTCTCTTACCATAAAGCTCTATCGTACATTCAGGAGTGCAGACTCTATCATGACAGTATAACAAGGTGGGTTTTATTCCTTCAACAGTTTGACTATGAGATCAAATTTATTCAGGGTAAACATAATGTCATTGCAGATGCCCTTTCCAGACTACCAGTAGGTGCAGATGTTGAAAATACTTATGGAAAAGAGGAGAAAGAGTTCAAACTTATGTACTTAAAGGGTGTAAAAGATGAAGCTGAAATACTGAAAATCTGTAATGATATTCGTAGAAACCAAAACCATGATGAAAATTGGAAGTTGGTTAAAAGTTATATAGGGAAAAAGGGAGGAGAAAAGGTAGATCAGTATTATAAAGTACAAAAAGGGATTTTGTTTAGGAGACCTAGACCTGACTTAGACAGTTGGAAACTATGTTGGCCTGAGCAATGTATTGACACGTTAATCAGTTACATACATGAAAGCTTCGGACACTGCGGGGCAACAAAATGTATACAGAAGATACAGGAAAATGTATACTTCTATAATATCAGTAGGAGAGTGAAGAAAAAACTTGAGACCTGTGATCGTTGTCAGAGAGTAAAAATGAGCAACCAAACATCTAAAGGATTGATGCAAAACATTTTACCAAATAAAAACCTTGAATTGACAGCTATTGATCTATATGGACCACTACCAAGGTCAAGGGGAGGGTATAGTTACATCTTCGTTATAGTTGACGTTTTCTCTAAATTTATAAAATTGTATACGTTAAAGAGAGCAACCAGTAAACAAATTATCATCAAGCTGACGAATCATTATTTCACAAATGTTGGTATACCCCAGGCCATCATGTCTGATAATGGGTCACAGTTTACATCTAAATTATGGAAAAATTTTATTGAAGATACAGGAATAAAACATATTTTGATTTCGGTTTGTCACCCATCAAGTAACCCAGCAGAAAGGTACATGAGGGAAACTGGAAGGCTTTGCAGAACATACTGTAGTAAAAATCATGTTAACTGGATTAAAAATGTTACTGACTTTGAGGATATAATGAACAGCCTACAGCATTCATCCACTGGTTTCTCACCTTATGAAGTAATGTTTAATAGACGACCTGCAAATTTGATTTCTGAGAATGTTGATTTCCCACCTTGTCAAACTATGACACCCCAGGAAAGAGAGACAGCTGTTAGGAACACTATGAAAAGACGAGGAGAGGTAAGAAAACGGAGACATGATGCAAGAAGTAAAGGAGTACAGTTCAGGACAGGAGATCTGGTTTTAGTAAAAACACAGGAAAAATCTAAATTGATGAGTTCTGAAATAAAGAAATTTTTTGACATCTATATAGGCCCCTTTGAAATCAAGGAAAACCCACACCCTAATGTCTATAGGCTAATCTACCCAAAATCCAAGAAGTTATTTGGACTGCGCAATGTTACAGAGTTAAAACGCTACAAACATGACCCATAAAATAGTCATTAATAAGTAAAATGCTGCTCGGAAAGAACTAGTTGACTGGCCCAACTACATCACTTTATTGTTTTATCATTCATGGAAAACTTCATGTCAAAGTGTGGGACTATGTCAGCTAAAAGTATGAAGCAGATTTTGTGTTAATGTGAATTATGTCTGTACTAATTTCTCTTTGTTCTCTAGTATACCCATTCATTAAATTTGGTACGAGATCAGTGTGTCGGACTACGAACCATTCTACAGTGTCATAGTAATGTCTCTTAACAGAAACCAAAGTTAATGATGTGGACACTTTTAAAGTAATAAGATATGAATAGTGATTGTGTGTAAGAAGACAAAACCTTGTCATTTGTAAGCTATGTCAGATGGAACATTATTTAATGGATAAAGCAAACTGGAGGTACTTGTCAGATTATGAGAGTGTACTTTGAAAGACCAGGTATGTTATAGTGTGTTAAAAATATAGTGGGTAGTCATGAAATTTAATCATACAAATTAAGAATGTATTGAGGTTTAGAGCATTATGGAAACAGATGTTGGTGTATTACGTTTGAAACACTTGTGATGGATTGAAGGTTATGTGATACTAATTTTGAAGTTTATACTGTGGGAGAATATTTTGTAATAGTTTAGATAATTTAATGTTAAAGTGAATGAAGAGCTGTTAGGAATTTATCCCATACCCTGTTACACAATTTGGAATAATTTCTATTCGTGGCAATATGTTATTTGAGCACAGGAGAGTAAATAAAAATGAAACACTGCTTAATAATGATGTAAAGTTAAGGTATAAATACTAACAATCTTACACAATTTAAGTGTAGAGTTTGTCATAATTTGACTTATAAAGCTGAAATAGATGTACAATGTGAGGATACTGCAATTATAGTCGCAATCATATGGAACGTCTCAGCTATCTCATTATAAAGGAAGCATTAAATCATAAATATGTAGACCAATCTGACTCTGAAAATACAGTGCTGATCACACATAATTGGAATTTGCACTGGATTCACCATGTGATTCCATTCATCACGTATACATGAATTTTCCCTAAGAGACAACCATTTAACATTGTGTATAAGTATTACAATATTTTGAACTATGTCTATTTTATGTATGCGGTTAAAAGAACCTGTTTATTTTAGAATAATGATTTCTTTAGATTTAATGGTTGTTTTGGGCACAAGCCATGCCATAAGGTATTTTATTGAAGCACTTATATTAAAAGATTGTGAGAGATGCCTGCATTCCACAGTTCACTTAATATATTCTAAAGAAACCACTGACAATCAGAAGAATGAGGTTAACTAAGATGCATTAAGTCAGTATTGAAGTAAACTTGAGTTTATGCATATACTATATAATTATGAACCCATCTTAACACGGCTCTGCAGCTACTATGATCAATTAAATATAAGGTGCCATATTTTATTGTTAGTTATTAGCTCATTACACTTATTGCTCAATACAGCCAATGTAACTTTCAAATTGTATATCATGGAAAGTGTATATATATAACTAAGATCACTTGGGAAACCAATTTTATTACTAACTTTCGGAACTGGAAATTTTATTATGATGTGTGTATTAGATATATTTTATTCCATAGTGAAACACAATCCCATGCATGCCATGCACGGACTTGTGTGTGGGGGGTATTATAACAGAACGTAAGATCGTGTATGTCAGTAATTTCTTTACGTGTAACATTTTATGTAAATATAGCCTTTGACTGCGAGTTTAACAACTAAGAGACAGTTATATTTGGTCATGCGGAAAGGAGGTCGATCTTTGGTAGAGGTGGTTGAAGGGCTTGGGAGAGGAAGCGTGGGCTGGAGGAGGTGGTGATACAGATGTGGTGTCAAAGTCTTATTTGATATTTTTGTAGAAGTGTTAAATGTGAATAAATGAATTAAATAGTGATGTGCAAAACTAATGTAACGTTTGCTCTCTAAAAATCAAAATACCACGTCGCTCTACAAACCAGTTAGTCTCATCCAAACACAAAGAAAAACCGCGGGAACATCGCAGTGGAATCACCTCTAGACTTCACGAAGACAACAACGCAGCCATCGATATGAGTTAAGTACCAAACTGTTCGTACTTGTTAACGACCTCGGACTATAAATTTGAATCTCCTGTAGTGCCTGAAGTCACCATGTGGACAAAGGAGTAGGACAACTCAAAGAACTGTGGAAATCTTAGGAAGAGGTCTGTTAAACAGTACAACAGATGAATCAGCAGATTGAGGTACAAAATTTGCAGTCAGTGGGCGTGTAATAACCACGAGAGTACTCCTGCTGACCTTCGAAATCGCACCCCAGATCATAAACCTAGGTGCAAGTCCAGAGTGTCTAGCATACAGACATGTTGGTCGCAGGTCCTCAGCTGGCCCGTTTCTAACCAACACACGGCCATCACTGGCACCGAGGCACAACCAGCTTTCAACAGAAGACACAACAGACCTGCACCCCATCTTCCAATGAGCTCTCGCTTGCCACCACTGAAGTCGCAAATGATGGTGGTTTTGGGATCAGTAAAAAGTCTGGCTCGGAGCTGTCCTTGAAGTAGTGTTGTTAGGAAGGCACTGCAAATGGATCATACAATCTACTATAAATATATCATACTACCACTGAAAACATCATACATTTTTATTTTTCGATCTACCATCTCGACGTACGCTGGTAGGAACAATAGGCCTATGTTCCATAGTTACAAAAAAATTAAAACTATTTAACAAAATGAAATAAAAATAAAGAATGTCCTTACTTGAACTGTTTGTACTTGTCTTGATGAATCTATTCACTGTCACTGACTTCAATATAATCGTCTGCTTTGGCTGGAAACTTGTCAGCTGCATCTGCATCGTTCGATGGGTAAAGAGCGTTGGCCACTCTTTCAATCATGGACTTGATCGCCTGGAATGTAGTGCACCAGTTGCTAGACCATTTGACGCAGTGATACCAAGAGGGTTCTATTCATTGTAAACATAGACAGCTGGTTTCTTAACTTCGTTTTCATTCTGAGTATCTTGACGGAAATAATAATTTAAAAAACAAAAAATTAAAAAAAATAACATCCAAATTAAGAAATTGGTATGTCTCATCTTTCACTCTTCCTCATTCATTAAATAATCTCGCTAGTAGCCGGTAACGATGGTAAGAGTAGCAACCAAACAGCTTACAGTCTTCTGGCAGAAATGATTTTTACCTCACCTGAGTACTCGCTCTCATTCTACTGTGGAATGCAGAATTGATAGTGCTGCCACGGCGAAGCCTGCTAAAGCACCACACAAATGCACACTGTCATCGGATGAGATTTGCCCAACCTGAAAAACATATACATTGCCCTTTAATTAGACCTGTTTTAACAGACAGACAGATGGTATGGCATAACAATTTTCTATTTATAGATGACTTTCAACAATAATTATTTTAGAAGATCATATAGAGCATGTTACTAAGGAACGCTAAACTTACCTTGTGCCAAAATTTGTCAGGTTCAGGTTCCGAAGAAACATTTACTGGAAGCATATCCAAGGGCAAAGAGCGCCATTCATCATCCACTTTTTGCATTTGAGGTGGTTTAACTTGCGGTATAAGGTCTGCCAGTGTTATTAAAGCAGGCGTAACTTCTCTTTTTGTACGAGACAAGGCTCTTTTTGGAGATAATACAGATAAATGTTCTAGCAGATGATCATAAAATATACAGCGCTTCTTCTTTTACATTCACGAATTAAGAAGTTACGGCATTTCTCCCTAAATTCCCTTATAAAATGAGGCATGGCCACAACAGTTATCGACTTTACTGTGCCCAGCAGTTTTACACCTAAAAATATACTGTTAATGTCCAAAAAATTGGTCTCATCTGCAGCTCCTACAGGATCAACAATAATTGTAACCAGAGATTATGTTTCATTTAGTTAGCATAATGTCTTTAAAAGGTTTTTCCATTTGTTTCTTTAACCATAGTACTATAACTTTTGAAGATCGGAAGTAAGCATTCATTGTACTAAATTTGAGCAAATTTAGAAATTAGAAATAAAATTTAATAAATGGATCACGGAGCAAGTTTAGGATATGTTTGGTCTTGTTAACCTTTTCTGTTGTCCACTGATAAATCAAAAATAAAATTAATGCATCCCACTGCTCCAGAATTCTTCGACAACAGAGAAGTGAAAGTCAACGAGTCTGCGCTGTATGTGGTATTTTATGTACAGTCGTGCTCAAAAGTATCCGAACGACCTCAATTGCATTTCACCTGATTCGAATGCACCCCACATAGCGCAGCTGTCTAGCAGATCCTCTAATCGCCCCTCAGTACACTCGTTTGACTATTGAAAATGGTTCCAAAAAGTGACCACTAGAAAACGCTGCTATGTATCGCAATAACCCAAGATGTAAAGTAATTCCAAGGTGCTACAAATATCAGGGAACATCTTATCACAGATAAGACGGTTCTTCAGGCTTGTAAGCTCACATTTATTACAATAAATGACATACATGAAATGTTACCACTCTCATTATTACGTCAGATAGGTAAATCACGTAGTAAGTTCGTCGTATTCATGATTTCCTCTTCAAAATAACATACCGTACTTATTATGTAACACAAAATGACATTAAAAAATTAAGTTATTCACGAGCAGATAGTTGAGAATATGTATGAACTTCAAATGACACGACGAACCGTCTCGTTCTGTATATGGATTCAAACCCAGGTCATGCAGACTAAGCAAATATTTCGTGACTGACGGAAACTGTCATTCCTGACTAGGCATACAGAGAGTGATATACCTCGATTTTAGACAGTATCAGTTAGCAAATATCAACTTTTAATTACATAACGTAAACATTGTTAACGGACGCGAATTCCTACCCAGCATCTATTGTCCTTGTTAACGAACTACGAGAGATGTTAAATATTGCTTCTTCACAAGTAACTTACTTGAAATACCGTGAGGTAAAGCTTTGTGTTGGACAGGGATTCGAACCCAGAACATAATTGGATTGTCATCGAAGCACAATCAACTGTGACATATCGGATTTTCTCGGCAGTAGCTAGATGTATTAACTGAAATGACAAGACGAAACATTAATTTTTTCTTTCCCAGGACTCCAACCTGGCACCTATCGCTGTTACATTCTAGAGAAAACGAACTTTAAAAATGGGGTTTGTTACACCAGCAGCGACATGTGAGCATGTTTGAACACAAAGTCAAATACGGGTAATGCAGGAGTAGGTTTAATAATGAATAGGAAAATAGGAATGCGGGTAAGCTACTACAAACAGCATAGTGAACGCATTATTGTGGCCAAGATAGATACGAAGCCCACACCTACTACAGTAGTACAAGTTTATATGCCAACTAGCTCTGCAGATGACGAAGAAATTGAAGAAATGTATGATGAAATAAAAGAAATTATTCAGATAGTGAAGGGAGACGAAAATTTAATAGTCATGGGTGACTGGAATTCGAGTGTAGGAAAAGGGAGAGAAGGAAACGTAGTAGGTGAATACTGATTGGGGCTAATAAATGAAAGAGGAAGCCGCCTGGTAGAATTTTGCACAGAGCACAACCTAATCATAGCTAACACTTGGTTTAAGAATCATGATAGAAGGTTGTATACATGGAAGAACCCTGGAGATACTCAAAGGTATCAGATAGATTATATAATGGTAAGACAGAGATTTAGGAACCAGGTTTTAAATTGTAAGACATTTCCAGGGGCAGATGTGGACTCTGACCACAATCTATTGGTTATGAACTGTAGATTGAAACTGAAGAAACTGCAAAAAGGTAGGAATTTAAGGAGATGGGACCTGGATAAACTGACTAAACCAGAGGTTGTACAGAGTTACAGTGAGAGCATAAGGGAACAATTGACAGGAATGGGGGAAAGAAATACAGTAGAAGAAGAATGGGTAGCTTTGAGGGATGAAGTAGTGAAGGCAGCAGAGGATCACATAGGTAAAAAGACGGGGGCTAGTAGAAATCCTTGGGTAACAGAAGAAAAATTGAATTTAATTGATGAAAGGAGAAAATATAAAAATGCAGTAAATGAAGCAGGCAAAAAGGAATACAAACGTCTCAAAAATGAGATCGACAGGAAGTGCAAAATGGCTAAGCAGGGATGGCTAGAGGACAAATGTAAGGATGTAGAGGCTTATCTCACTAGGGGTAAGATAGATACTGCCTACAGGAAAATTAAAGAGACCTTTAGAGATAAGAGAACGACTTGTATGAATATCAAGAGCTCAGATGGAAACCCAGTTCTAAGCAAAGATGGGAAAGCAGAAAGGTGGAAGGAGTATATAGAGGGTCTATACAAGGGCGATGTACTTGAGGACAATATTATGGAAATGGAAGAGGATGTAGATGAAGATGAAATGGGAGATACGATACTGTGTGAAGAGTTTGACAGAGCACTGAAAGACCTGAGTCGAAACAAGGCCCCCGGAGTAGACAACATTCCATTGGAACTACTGACGGCCTTGGGAGAGCCAGTCCTGACAAAACTCTACCATCTGGTGAGCAAGATGTATGAAACAGGTGAAATACCCTCAAACTTCAAGAAGAATATAATAATTCCAATCCCAAAGAAAGCAGGTGTTGACAGATGTGAAAATTACCGGACAATCAGTTTAATAAGCCACAGCTGCATAATACTAACACGAATTCTTTACAGACGAATGGAAAAACTAGTAGAAGCCGACCTCGGGGAAGATCAGTTTGGATTCCGTAGAAATACTGGAACACGTGAGGCAATACTGACCTTACGACTTATCTTAGAAGAAAGATTAAGGAAAGGCAAACCTACGTTTCTAGCATTTGTAGACTTAGAGAAAGCTTTTGACAATGTTGACTGGAATACTCTCTTTCAAATTCTAAAGGTGGCAGGGGTAAAATACAGGGAGCGAAAGGCTATTTACAATTTGTACAGAAACCAGATGGCAGTTATAAGAGTCGAGGGACATAAATGGGAAGCAGCGGTTGGGAAGGGAGTAAGACAGGGTTGTAGCCTCTCCCCGATGTTATTCAATCTGTATATTGAGCAAGCAGTAAAGGAAACAAAAGAAAAATTCGGAGTAGGTATTAAAATCCATGGAGAAGAAATAAAAACTTTGAGGCTCGCCGATGACATTGTAATTCTGTCAGAGAAAGCAAAGGACTTGGAAGAGCAGTTGAACGGAATGGACAGTGTCTTGAAGGGGGGATATAAGATGAACATCAACAAAAGCAAAACGAGGATAATGGAATGTAATCGAATTAAGTCGGGTGATGTTGAGGGTATTAGATTAGGAAATGAGACACTTAAAGTAGTAAAGGGGTTTTGCTATTTGGGGAGCAAAATAACTGATGATGGTCGAAGTAGAGAGGATATAAAATGTAGACTGGCAATGGCAAGGAAAGCGTTTCTGAAGAAGAGAAATTTGTTAACATCGAGTATAGATTTAAGTGTGAGGAAGTCATTTCTGAAAGTATTTGTATGGAGTGTAGCCATGTATGGAAGTGACACATGGATGGTAAATAGTTTGGACAAGAAGAGAATAGAAGCTTTCGAAATGTGGTGCTACAGAAGAATGCTGAAGATTAGATGGGTAGATCACATAACTAATGAGAAAGTATTGAATAGGATTGGGGAGAATAGAAGTTTGTGGCACAACTTGACCAGAAGAAGGGATCGGTTGGTAGGACATGTTCTGAGGCATCAAGGGATCACCAATTTAGTATTGGAGGGCATCGTGGAGGGTAAAAATCGTAGGGGGAGACCAAGAGATGCATACACTAAGCAGATTCAGAAGGATGTAGGTTGCAGTAGGTACTGGGAGATGGAGAGGCTTGCACAGGATAGAATAGCATGGAGAGCTGCATCAAACCAGTCTCAGGACTGAAGACCACAACAACATGTGGAGATGTTGAGGAATCTGCGGTTTTGAACAAACAACAAATTGCAGTCGACCTGTATTGTCACGAAGGGATCAAATTCGGCGTTAAAGGCGGTCTGAGTTGCATTCCCAGATCAGAACCAATTTTATCGACATACAGAAGCTCAAATAATAGATGGAATAAGTGTCCTGTAACCCTATATCGCGTTTGTTTCGCCACTAGAAATAAATAACTAGTATAAGAAAGGTTACTGTTGATAGAGTTTCTACATGTCGCGACTACTGACTTTATTGTGGCTCAACCTAACGTCTACTTGGTAGAGAAGGAATATCATGTTTAACATGATGCCATTATACCTTCTTCACTTGGCGTAGCCAGAAGATAACAGAATCTGTCTCTCCTTATCAAAACTCATCAGCGGAAGTTGGAATCGAACCAAGACCATAAGTATGTAAACCTAGCATCAATCCAAGAGATCACCAAATTCTCTTCTCTATCACCCATTTTTCTAATATAACGATGTTGCGCCACAGTGGATGAGAATTCTGACGCACAGACTCGCTGTAGTGGTTTGCAGCATATTCAGTACATTCATTTACTTGGTTGACCGAATCGCCATGAACTAACTACCTCGGCTACCCAGTGCATACATTCGACTCTATTTTGTAATCAACAAAATAAAATAACGTTACTGACACCTACACAGAACTGCCAACAGGGTAGGATGCAGAAATTTAAACAGGAAGTGTTCCTTTCGACTTGAACTACTCTGTTTGTTAAAAACGTCATGCAATGCAAAAGAAAAGCTGTAACTGTCTGTGCCTCAGAAGTCTAGATCCGGCCATATGCATTATCTCACAGCACTGTGCAACGCGCAAGTTCTGGAGGAATTGTTGAGTTCTGGAGGTACTGTAGCTACGTGTCAGCTAGTAGCGTAACGGTAAGCGTCGCGCACTGTTGATAAGACGTCGCGAGTTTGGGTACATTCACTGCTACATTTTTTTAAACGCCATACTCCTCTCTGCTGAAGTTATCGATCTAATGGAACTTTGAACACTATTTCCTTCACTTCTCGACCCAAAATAGTCGCATGTGGAAAAAGGGCTAATTTCTGCGACATTTTGTTCTTTTCAGGTTTAATAGATGGCCAGGCTGCAGATGCACCTCGAAACTTTTGTATTATGTATGGGGAGAGCACATCGTGCCAAAATACGTCAGAAAAGTATTTTCTACATTAGCTGTCGTGTGGCAGTGGCATTTTATTCTTCATAAAACCTTGTTTGACAGCTTTAACTCAGAACAAGTTTTCTACATGCATGTAATCAATAAACTGCACGTGCTTTGTCAGACTGTTAGAGATAACATCAGAGAATTCGCATATATCGTTGATGATTAATTTCTCTCTCATGTTAACTAATGTTTTAACAACACTCAAAGAAACCGTACGAAAATTGTGCACTGTGTTATAAGAAATGAAATAAAACTACCCACGATAACCTTACGACGAAAGTCTGTTTCAATAAAACTGAGTATGTGTACACAAGCGTGCCTCTATCGGCACGAATTGGTAAAATACTCATCACTTAGATTTCGATTGGGCCTGTGTTTGATTGGTATGCTGTGTCATACTCAAGTGGTACGCAAATGTGGCATTTCAGAAATAAAGTTATGTATTCCTAGAAACCCAAAATTTGTTTGTCAGCAGCGGAAAGAGGCGTTACCTGTTGTGCAGCATTGTAAGTTTTTCACCATTGAACTATGAGCCAAAAGTATTTTCTAGCGATTTCCATATCGATGTGTGACCTGACTGCTTGTCAGCAAGACTGGAACCGCAAACCATAACAGACGCTTTCTTTCAGGTTAGCACGTTCCCACATTTTTTTATTTTTATTTATTTATTTATTTATTTTATTTTTTTGAGCTAGTGAAGAAGCATGCGTCTACGTCTCCTCTTAAGGCCCGTCCACACGCAACGATCTGTCTGCGCAAATGTCTGCGCACATCACATGTGCGCAGACAGATCGTTGCGTGTGGACAGAAGATTTGCACCAACCTGAGGTGTGTGCAAACCTGGAAGTTGGAGTTGGAGGTTTGAGCGAAACCTCTCAAATCTGTGGGTTCAAACCACATCTGCGCAGACAAGTTGGAGCGTGTGGACAGAAGATCGCCGCAAATCTGGAGCGAAACAGCTGTTTGCTCAGTCTAGTGTTTGTATTTGTACGCACAGAGCATTAAAATGGCTGATACTCGTCAGTGTTCTCGAGAGTTTGTAAGTGAATTCATTGAAATATACAGAAACCACCCATGTTTGTGGAAGATTAAAAGTAAAGAATATAGTGACCGAGACGAAAAGACAGCAGCATACAATGCTCTAGTTGAAAAATTGCGGGTAGTTGACGCCTCGGCAAGCAGAGAAACGGTAATAAAAAAATAATTTCGTTGCGAATTGGCGAAATTATTTGCGGATGGATGTCGAAACTTATAATTATCTCTTAAAAGCTTTATGAGAAAAAATACTTGTATGAGAAGGGCAATTTCTCCTCATGAACGGCTGGCGGTAACATTAAGATTCCTAGCAACAGGAAGGAGCTACAAGGATTTGGAATTTTCATCTGCAATATCGAAACAAGCATTGAGTGAAATAATACCCAACAGATGTGAAGCTATTTACGCTTTCCTGAAGGATGAGTTCATGAAGGCAAGTCAAGTAAATTAAGTCTGTCAGCGAATTGTTTACCGAAAAGAGTTATCCAAAGTTCAGAAATCTAGAAGATCTGGTGTAGGAGTAGATCAAGTATACCAGCCAACGTTATGGTATTTTGATCTGCTTGTCTTTCTTAGTGATCAAGAAACGCCAAGACCAAGCAGGAATACAATTGAAGATGAAATTGGAGTGCCAATGTGCGAAGAAATGGAACACGAGGTAATGTAAAACAAAACTGGTTCGCCCTGCAACTCTCGCAGTAAATTTACGTGAGAAAACTGCTTTCGCTTTAGCAGCCACTGTCTACACCATTTTGACCGCTTTCTCTGTTTCCTGCGGTTGGTCTAAATGTTTTTTGCAACACAAGTTGCGAACACAGACCACAACAGAACTTCCTCCATTTCTATATTTCAAAATAACTGAATTAAATTTTGACGTTTACGGGGATCGTAGTCGCTTGCCACTGATATTTCATTTCTACACCGACAGATGGCAGGCGAGTAGTAGATTGGGGTTTGTGTCGTGTGAACACCCACATTTGCAGCGATCTTTTGCATGTTCAGATATCTGCGCCGATGTCTGCGCAGACAGATCGTTGCGTGTGGACCGGGCTTTACGAAACCAGTAGTGGCTTGAACTCGTAAACCGCTATTTAAAGGACGAGATTAGAAGCGATTTTCACGTGCAACGAGTTTCCTGGGCTGAAAACCGTAAATTTACAATCTTTTGTTACAGCTCAAGCGTTAATAATAACTCAGATTATTCAATGGAAATGACAGGAAAAATCAAGTGAACTTTGAGGCTTAATTCCGTGCACACCAGGAAGCAACTCGTCGATCACAGAGTTGCCAAATATACCTTGCCTTGTTGCCAAATCTCAGTTGAACCGATGTGATCCTACAGTGGGCTGGGAAGTGACCATAGCTGACGTCTCAAAGACGCGGCTGCTACGGCCTGGAATACGTAATCCGTCTGATTCACATTTCTGTAACTGGGTTTAGGGACTGGAGCGTAGTTACTAATAATACTCAGAACTGACTGCAAACTAAGCTTCATAAATCAGTAACTCTCATAGTTGTTTTTATATATCTCTCGTAAGTGTACTCAAAACTAAGAAAATCATTGACGAACGTTTTCGTGCCACGCCGATAGTCGAGCACAACAAACAAATAAAAATAAAAAAGACTGTGTGCGTGTGTGTGTGTGTGAGTGTGTGTGTGTGTGTGTGTGTGTGTGTGTGAGAGAGAGAGAGAGAGAGAGAGAGAGAGAGAGAGAGAGAGAGAGAAAAAAGAGAGAGAGTGAGGGAGAGATAATAAAAAAGAATGAGAGAGAGAGAGTAAAACATTGTTGCAAAGAAACTGAATCATGCTATATAAAGAAATCTTTCATTAAAATGACACGTTCTAAATCATTACGAAATGTCGTATTCATGATCTATGGAACAAGTATTAATCTAATCTAATCATATCATATTGTCACGAAGAGGCACGAATTACAGAAATTTTCGCAATATCAGTAACTAAATGTAAACTTGAAAAAAAAAGGACAACAGTTTTGTAATAAACTGGGACTCCTGTAAAGACCCTTTCGTCCCAGTTAACTAACCACGGAAGATGTGTGATATACCTCCATTCAGAAGGAACAAAGTGTTCATGCATTTAAAGATGAAGCGCATGACGTGAAGTTCTGTGATGGAGATACGAACCCAGCACGCAATCGGATTGTTAACAAAGTAAAATCAAATGTTACGTATCGGTTTTTCTTACCAGCTGCTAGATGTTTGAATCTAAAGTAAGGATACAAATTTTTGTGCCTGAGCGACAATCGAACCGCACACCTACTGTCCTTCTTTATCATCCACGAACATAGCTTAAGTAACACTTGTTTACTCACTAACAGTAAGATGTGTGCGAGTTTGACCAGAAATAACGACGCCTATTGCGATTGTTGGCAACACATGAACAGACATTAAAAATGAACGTTAATTTTCACTAGCAGACTGGTATGCATGTGATAGGGCTTGAAACGAAATTATGAATATTTTTGTACTGAATCAGGATTCGGACCCAAATACTTACCTTTGGAGGAGACCTAGAGAAGATTGCAGTCTTGGGAAAAGGTTTTATGAAGAATAAAATGCCACTGCCACACGACAGCTAATGTAGAAAATACTTTTCTGACGTATTTTGGCACGATGCGCTCTCCCCATACATAATACAAAAGTTTCGAGATGCATCTGCAGCCTGGCCATCTATTAAACCTGAAAAGAACAAAATGTCGCAGAAATTAGCCCTTTTTCCACATGCGACTATTTTGGGTCGAGAAGTGAAGGGAATTGTGTTCAAAGTTCCATTAGATCGATAACTTCAGCAGAGAGGAGTATGGCGTTTAAAAAAATGTAGCAGTGAATGTACCCAAACTCGCGACGTCTTATCAACAGTGCGCGACGCTTACCGTTACGCTACTAGCTGACACGTAGCTACAATACCTCCAGAACTCAACAACAATTCCTCCAGAACTTGCGCATTGCACAGTGCTGTGAGATAATGCATATGGCCGGATCTAGACTTCTGAGGCACAGACAGTTACAGCTTTTCTTTTGCATTGCATGACGTTTTTAACAAACAGAGTAGTTCAAGTCGAAAGGAACACTTCCTGTTTAAATTTCTGCATCCTACCCTCTTGGCAGTTCTGTGTAGGTGTCAGTAACGTTATTTTATTTTGTTGATTACAAAATAGAGTCGAATGTATGCACTGCGTAGCCGAGGCAGGTAGTTCATGGCGATTCGGTCAACCAAGTAAATGAATGTACTGAATATGCTGCAAACCACTACAGGGAGTCTGAGTGTCAGAATTCTCATCCAGTGTGGCGCAACATTGTTATGATAGAAAAATGAGTGATAGAGAAGAGAATTTGGTGGTCTCTTGGATTGATGCTAGGTTTAGATACTTATGGTCTGGGTTCGATTCCAACTTCTGCTGATGATTTTTGATAAGGAGAGACAGATTCTGTTATCTTCTGGCTACGCTAAGTGAATAAGGTATAATGGCATTGTGGTCTGACAAAAAATGGTTCAAATGGCTCTGAGCACTATGGGACTTAACATCTATGGTCATCAGT
The DNA here is from genome assembly GCF_023898315.1 of Schistocerca nitens. NCBI lineage: Eukaryota > Metazoa > Arthropoda > Insecta > Orthoptera > Acrididae > Schistocerca > Schistocerca nitens. The sequence goes on along the minus strand of NC_064617.1, from coordinate 673,911,650 downwards.
CCCCTAGAACTTAGAACTACTTAAACCTAACTAGCCTAAGGACATCACACAACACCCAGTCATCACGAGGCAGAGAAAATCCATGACCCCGCCGGGAATCAAACCCGGGAACCCGGGCACGGGAAGCGAGAACGCTACCGCACGGTGGTCTGACATTCGTGTTAAATATGATATTCCTTCTCTACCAAGTAAACGTTAGGTTGAACCACAATAAAGTCAGGAGTCGCGACATGTAGAAACTCTATCAACAGTAACCTTTCTTATACTAGTTATTTATTTCTAGTGGCGAAACTATGTCGATAAAATTGGTTCTGATCTGGGAATGCAACTCAGACCGCCTTTAATGCCGAATTTGATCCCTTCGTGACAATACAGGTCGACTGCAATTTGTTGTTTGTTCAAAACCGCAGATCCCTCAACATCTCCACATATTGCGCGTGAAAGGGTTCGAATCCTGGCCCGGCACTAAAGCTTTCATTATGTATTATGAAGCTCTAGCATGAGAACACCTATCTGCTGGTGGGTAATAATTTTGATTTTTAATGTATTTTCATTCGTTGTCAACACTAACGGTATCTGACGTTTTTGAGTCCCAGTGAGACACAGAACTGATTGCGAAATCATTGTAAATTCAAGGATGTTCCTCCGAGCCGCTGGTGGAGAAAAATTCGGTAGCTAACGTCTCTTTGTGTGCTGTCAACAACGATATGTGTGGGGCTCGATTCAAACATGCTCACATGTCACTGCTGGTGTAACAAACCCTATTTTTAACGTTCGTTTTCTCTAGAATATAACAGCGATAGGTGCCAGGTTGGAGTCCTGGGAAAGAAAAAATTAATGTTTCGTCTTGTCATTTCAGTTAATACATCTAGCTACTGCCGAGAAAATCCGATATGTCACAGGTGATTTTGGTTCGATGACAATCCAATTAGGTTCTGGGTTCGAATCCCTGTCCAACACAAAGCTTTACCTTAAGTTACTTGTGAAGAAGCAATATTTAACATCTCTCGTAGTTCGTTAACAAGGACAATAGATGCTGGGTAGGAATTCGCGTCCGTTAACAATGTTTACGTTATGTAATTAAAAGTTGATATTTGCTAACTGATACTGTCTAAAATCGAGGTATATCACTCTCTGTATGCCTAGTCAGGAATGACAGTTTCCGTCAGTCATGAAGTATTTGCTTAGTCTGCATGACCTGGGTTTGAATCCATATACAGAACGAGACGGTTCGTCGTGTCATTTGAAGTTCATACATATTCTCAACTATCTGCTCGTGAATAACTTAATTTTTTAATGTCATTTTGTGTTAAATAATAAGTACGGTATGTTATTTTGAAGAGGAAATCATGACGTAATAATGAGAGTGGTAACATTTCATGTATGTCATTTATTGTAATAAATGTGAGCTTACAAGCCTGAAGAACCGTCTATCTGTGATAAGATGTTCCCTGATATTTGTAGTACCTTGGTATTACTTTACATCTTGTGTTATTGCGATACAGAGCACTGTTTTCTAGTGGTCACTTGTTGGAACCATTTTCAATAGTCAAACGACTGTGCCGAGGGGCGATTAGAGGATCTGCTAGACAGCTGCGCTATGTGGGGTGCATTCGAATCAGGTGAAATGCAATTCAGGTCGTTCGGATACTTTTGAGCACGACTGTACATTAGCTGCGCATATTTTTGAAACTGAGCTGGCTGACATTGCCGCTTGCAACTTCGTTAAAAGCAGTTATATACCTCTATATACGAAGCCCACGCCTACTACAGTAGTACAAGTTTATATGCCAACTAGCTCTGCAGATGACGAAGAAATTGAAGAAATGTATGATGAAATAAAAGAAATTATTCAGATAGTGAAGGGGAACGAAAATTTAATAGTCATGAGTGACTGGAATTCGGTAGTAGGAAAAGGGAGAGAAGGAAACGTAGTAGGTGAATATGGATTGGGGCAAAGAAATGAAAGAGGAAGCCGCCTGGTAGAATTTTGCACAGAGCACAACTTAATCATAGCTAACACTTGTTTCAAGAATCATAAAAGAAGGCTGTATACATGGAAGAAGCCTGGAGATACTGACAGGTTTCAGATAGATTATCCAATGGTAAGACAGAGATTTAGGAACCAGGTTTTAAATTGTAAGACATTTCCAGAGGCAGATGTGGACTCTGACCAAAATTTATTGGTTATGACTTGCAGATTAAAACTGAAGAAACTGCAAAAAGGTGGGAATTTAAGGAGATGGGACCTGGATAAACTGAAAGAACCAGAGGTTGTACAGAGTTTCAGGGAGAGCATAAGGGAACAATTGACAGGAATGGGGGAAAGAAATACAGTAGAAGAAGAATGGGAGCTTTGAGGGATGAAATAGTGAAGGCAGCAGAGGATCAAGTAGGTAAAAAGACGAGGGCTAGTAGAAATCTTGGGTAACAGAAGAAATATTGAATTTAATTGATGAAAGGAGAAAATATAAAAATGCAGTAAATGAAGCAGGCAAAAAGGAATACAAACGTTTCAAAAATGAGATTGACAGGAAGTGCAAAATGGCTAAGCAGGATGGCTAGAGGACAAATGTAAGGATGTAGAGGCTTATCTCACTAGGGGTAAGATAGATACTGCCTACAGGAAAATTAAAGAGACCTTTGGAGATAAGAGAACCACTTGCATGAAAATCAAGAGCTCAGATGGAAACCCAGATCTAAGCAAAGAAGGGAAAGCAGAAAGGTGGAAGGAGTATATAGAAGGTCTATACAAGGGCGATGTACTTGAGGACAATATTATGGAAATGGAAGAGGATGTAGATGAAGATGTAATGGGAGATATGATACTGCGTGAAGAGTTTGACAGAGCACTGAAAGACCTGAGTCGAAACAAGGCCCCCGGAGTAGAGAACATTCCATTGGAACTACTGACAGCCTTGGGAGAGCCAGGCCTGACAAAACTCTACCATCTGGTGAGCAAGATGTATGAAACAGGCGAAATACCCTCAGACTTCAAGAAGAATATTATAATTCCAATCCCAAAGAAAGCAGTTGTTGACAGATGTGAAAATTACCGAACTATCAGTTTAATAAGTCACAGCTGCAAAATACTAACGCCAATTCTTCACAGACGAATGGAAAAACTAGTAGAAGCCGACCTCGGGGAAGATCAGTTTGGATTCCGTAGAAATGCTGGAACACGTGAGGCAATACTGACCCTACGACTCATCTTAGAAGCTAGATTAATGAAGGGCAAACCTACGTTTCTAGCATGTGTAGACTTAGAGAATGCTTTTGACAATATTGACTGGAATACTCTCTTTCAAATTCTAAAGGTGCAGGGGTAAAATACAGGGAGTGAAAGGCTATTTATAATTTGTACAGAAACCAGATGGCAGTTATAAGAATTGAGGGGCATGAAAGGGAAGCAGTGGTTGGGAAGGGAGTGGACAGGGCTGTAGCCTATCCCCGATGTTATTCAATCTGTATATTGAGCAAGCAGTGAAGGAAACAAAAGAAAAATTCGGAGTAGGTATTAAAATTCATGGAGAAGAAATAAAAACTTTGAGGTTCGCCGATGACATTGTAATTCTGTCAGAGACAGCAAAGGACTTGGAAGAGCAGTTGAACGGAATGGACAGTGTCTTGAAGGGGGGATATAGGATGAGCATCAACACAGGCAAAACGCGAATAATGGAATGTAGTCGAATTAAGTCGGGTGATGCTGAGGGAATTAGATTAGGAAATGAGACACTTAAAGTAGTAAAGGTGTTTTGCTATTTGGGGAGCAAAATAACTGATGATGGTCGAAGTAGAGAGGATATAAAATGTAGACTGGCAATGGCAAGGAAAGCGTTTCTGAAGAAGAGATATTTGTTAACATCGAGTATAGATTTAAGTGTCAGGAAGTCATTTCTGAAAGAATTTGTATGGAGTGTAGCCATGTATGGAAGTGAAACATGGACGATAAATAGTTTGGACAAGAAGAGAATAGAAGCTTTTGAAATTTGGTGCTACAGACGAATGCTGAAAATTAGATGGGTATATCACATAACTAATGAGGAAGCACTGAATAGGATTGGGGAGAAGAGAAGTTTGTGGCACAACTTGAGTAGAAGAAGGGATCGGTTGGTAGGACATGTTCTGACGCATCAAGGGATCACCAATTTAGTATTGGAGTGCAGCGTGGAGGGTAAAAATCGTAGAGGGAGACCAAGAGATGAATACACTAAACAGATTCAGAAGGATGTAGGTTGCGGTAGGTATTGGGAGATGAAGAGGCTTGTACAGGATAGAGTAGCATGGAGAGCTGCATCAAACCAGTTTCAGGACTGAAGATCACAACAACAACAATATACCTCTTCTGCAACTTCCCCACAACGGCTAGGAACTGACGAAAGTGTAATAGACACAGCGCTAAAATTAACCTTACTGCACAAGTTCCCTGCGAGGCAAATGTATTGGACGTTCAACTTCACAATAATAACGTGATGGAGTTCATTGTTGCGCACTTGCTTCATAGTCGCTTAACATTAAATGTACGCAGAGCCGTTTCAGGTGTTTATCAATGCGTGATGTTGCATGAGGGCAAGCATCCAGTTGGCAAGGCATAAACGGGTTTCCATCGTCCATTAGCATGGCTGTCTGTACTTTCTCAGGCAGTTTGAAAAGTCATAGTGACCAGAGAGCACGATATGGTAGGAGGGTAGTGTCTACTCAGAGGCGTAACCTGCGCCAGAGTGCTGATGGGGTGTCGTGGCTCAGTGACGTCTCAGCGATGGCTAGGTGGAGTTGTTGTTCAGGTGACCACGACAGCCATTGTAGTATGAGCGTCTTCACTATCTTGTATCTGACAGTGGTTGGTGCGTGCAATAGGAGGTCACTGATAAGTTCGGTGTTGGTGTGGAGGTGGTTCAAAAGTACCAAAAACATTTCGTGGTCATCTATGATCCCGGACGACTGCATCATGCACTCACAGAGTGCGAACCATGCTTGCAGAGAATCAACTTGTAGTGGTGGCAGATGTAACTCGCTGTGTGGCTGGCAGTAATCTGCCTGGTGGTGAGGGTCAGGACCTGTAAAGGTTGTTGTAATTTTGTGATGTTCATGGTGTAGGTTTTTGAACACCGTCTGATGGCGCTTGTAGAGGCGGCAGGTGTCATTGCAGCGCCATAGTCTCGGTAGGTGTGTCAGTAATGTGGATGTCACGATCGACTGTCACAGGACGTGACACAGGAGTCGCAGCTAGTGCGTTGACGTTGTGGAGTATGGTGTTGTAGTGGGGAACCAAGCAACGCAGCGCAATGGACAGGCCTAATGGGTGGCAATCGTGGTGGATGGGTGCAGGTGTAGGTCACCCAGCATGGTAGCTGTTGTAAGTTTTTCTTGTGTTCCCATGCTGTGTGGGTCACAGTTGCAATCAGGCTCACCGTATTGATATGCTGTGGTCGCGAGGTATGAAAACCCTGCGCAGTTGCAGGGAGACAAGTCTGCCTACTGGTTGAGTGACGTCATGTGGCAGGCGTGGCCCGGAGCACGGCACGGCTGTTGTCGGAGTGACATTGTCATGATGACCTTAGGCAGGCAGAAGGATGCAGAAGCTGAAATCGTTATAGGCACAGAAAGCTGGCTAAATCCTGAAATAAGTTCTGCAGAAATTTTTACGAAGTCTCAGACGGTGTTCAGGAAAGATAGATTAGGCAGAATTGGTGGTGGAGTGTTTGTGTCTGTCAGTAGTGGTTTATCTTGTAGTGAAGTCGAAGTAGATACTCAGTGCGAATTGGTATGGGTGGAGGTTATACTTAACAGCCGAACTAGGTTAATAATTGGCTCCTTCTACCGACCCCCAGACTCCGATGATATAGTTGCTGAACAGTTCAGAGAAAATTTGAGTCTCGAAACAAATAAATACCCCACTCATACGGTTATAGTTGGTGGTGACTTCTACCTTTCCTCGATATGTTGGCAAAAATACTTGTTCAAAACCGGTGGTAGGCAGAAAACATCTTCCGAGATTGTCCTAAATGCTTTCTGCGAAAATTATTTCGAGCAGTTAGTCCACGAACCCACGCGAATTGTAAATGATTGCGAAAACACACTTGACCTCTTAGCCACAATCAGTCCAGAGCTAATAGAGAGCATCATGACTGATACAGGGATTAGTGATCACAAGGTCATTGTAGCTAGGCTCAATACCGTTTCTTCCAAATCCACCAGAAACAAACGCAAAATAATTTTATTTAAAAAAGCGGATAAAGTGTCACTAGAAGCCTTCCTAAGGGACAATCTCCATTCCTTCCGAACTAACTATGCAAATGTAGACGAGATATGGCTCAAATTCAAAGATATAGTAGCAACAGCAATTGAGAGATTCATACCTCATAAATTGGTAAGAGATGGAACTGATCCCCCATGGTACACAAAACAGGTCCGAACGCTGTTGCAGAGGCAACGGAAAAAGCATGCAAAGTTCAGAAGAACGCTAAATCCCGAAGATTGGCTAAAATTTACAGACGCGCGAAATTTGGCACGGACTTCAATGCGAGATGCCTTTAATAGGTTCCACAACGAAACATTGTCTCGAAATTTGGTAGAAAATCCGAAGAAATTCTGGTCGTATGTCAAGTACACAAGCGGCAAGACGCAGTCAATACCTTCGCTGCGCAGTGCCGATGGTACTGTTACCGACGACTGTGCCACTAAAGCGGAGTTATTGAACGCAGTTTTCCGAAATTCCTTCACCAGGGAAGACGAATGGAATATTCCAGAATTTGAAACACGAACAGCTGCTAGCATGAGTTTCTTAGAAGTAGATACCTTAGGGGTTGCGAAGCAACTCAAATCACTTGATACGGGCAAGTCTTCAGGTCCCGATTGTAGACAGATTAGGTTCCTTTCAGATTACGCTGATACAATAGCTCCATACTTAGCAATCATATACAACCGCTCGCTCACCGATAGATCTGTACCTACAGATTGGAAAATCGCGCAGGTCGCACCAGTGTTTAAGAAGGGTAGTAGGAGTAATCCATCGAACTACAGACCTATATCATTAACGTAGTTTTGCAGTAGGGTTTTGGAGCATATACTGTATTCAAACATTAAGAATCGCCTCGAAGGGAACGATCTATTGATACGTAATCAGCATGGTTTCAGAAAACACCGTTCTTGTGCAATGCAGCTAGCTCTTTATTCGCACGAAGTAATGGCCGCTATCGACAGGGGATCTCAGGTTGATCCCGTATTTCTGGATTTCCGGAAAGCTTTTGACACCGTTCCTCACAAGCGAGTTCTAATCAAGCTGCGGGCCTATGGGGTATCGTCTCAGTTGTGCGACTGGGTTCGTGATTTCCTGTCAGGAAGGTCGCAGTTCGTAGTAATAGACGGCAAATCATCGAATAAAACTGAAGTGATATCAGGTGTTCCCCAGGGAAGCGTCCTGGGACCTCTGCCGTTCCTGATATATATAAATGACCTGGGTGACAATCTGAGCAGTTCTCTTAGGTTGTTCGCAGATGATGCTGTAATTTACCGTCTAGTAAGGTCATCCGAAAGCCAGTATCAGTTGCAAAGCGATTTAGAAAAGATTGCTATATGGTGTGGCAGGTGGTAGTTGACGCTAAATAACGAAAAGTGTGAGGTGATCCACGTGAGTTCCAAAAGAAATCCGTTGGAATTCGATTACTCGATAAATAGTACAATTCTCAAGGCTTTCAATTCAACTAAGTATCTGGGTCTTAAAATCACGAACAACTTCAGTTGAAAAGACCACATAGATAATATTGTGGGGAAGGCGAGCTAAAGGTTGCGTTTCATTGGCGGTACACTTAGAAGATGCAACAAGTCACTAAAGAGACAGCTTACACTATACTCGTTCGTCATCTGTTAGAATATTGCTGCGCGGTGTGGGATCCTTACCAGGTGGGATTGACGGAGGACATCGAAAGGGTGCAAAAAAGGGCAGCTCGTTTTGTATTATCACGTAATAGGGGAGAGAGTGTGGCAGATATGATACGCGAGTTGGGATGGAAGTCATTAAAGCAAAGACATTTTTCGTCGCGGCGAGATCTATTTACGAAATTTCAGTCACCGACTTTCTCTTCCGAATGCGAAAATATTTTGTTGAGCCCAACCTACATAGGTAGGAATGATCATCAAAATAAAATAAGGGAAATCAGAGCTCGAACAGAAAGGTTTAGGTGTTCGTTTTTCCCGCGCGCTGTTCGGGAGTGGAATGGTAGGGAGATAGTATGATTGTGGTTCGATGAACCCTCTGCCAAGCACTTAAATGTGAATTGCAGAGTAGTCATGTAGATGTAGATGTTGCGGCTGTAACAATGGGATGTCACCTGGGTGATATACGGTATGCCACAGAACATAAAGTTCAGGTGCAGACCATGGAAAAACATGGCCTGGCACAGGAAGGTCACTTGTAGGACGGATTTGTCTGCATAAACCCATAAATATCAGTTCTCTTTAGGGCCAGCAGTCACATATGGTGGCGATTGTTGTCAACAATTACAGTACTGTGGAGAGTGTATGTAATATAGTATGTAGCACACGGAATGTCGGTAAGGGTAGAGTCATTGGAATGAAAATGAATGTGATGTTGTTCATTAACACTGTCATCGGTATATTAGTAGCACTGGTTAGGAGGGATGTGGGTAAACCGGCAGGTAGGCATTGTTCACCGTGTATGGTCACTGTTGATGTAGCACAGTTAATTGAGGAAGTGGCAGGCTTAGTCTCACCACCCTCACTGACAACATCATATTTTATTTTCGATTTAGTATGATCGTCCGTTTGGCGAGAGGCAACAAGCCCTGGTTTGGCGGTTGTTGAAACTATAGGAACATTGTCGATCGTTCGAGAACCACAGTTGCACTAATCATCTGGGAATCGGCGCGAACACCAAATAGATGCAGAAATAAATCGCCTGTAGTGATGCCAGGTGATGAAGCACCATCTTGGGGCGCATTCTTCGCAGCGTGAAGTTTGTATCCCGCAGTGATTGGCGGCATGCCGGCGCGAGTATAACTCGGTATTTCGCGGCGCGGTTGCAAAGAAAATAACGGAATCACCATTGTACATAGTGGAGAGCAGGCGTTGTAATTACGACATAAATAATCACTCGTGCTCCCGTCACTTACTATGAATACTTTTATTCTCGCAGCACAGACACAATGGTTCTAGCATTTTACGCACACTACAGAAAACTGTTCTGGCAAAGATACAGTTGTTCTTTCTGCGGTAGGGCAGCGATATTATTGGGGGATGGAGCCAGTGATTCTACGTTCCCACGTGGCCGTACCTCTCGCTAGCTCCATGTGGCCATCTGGAGCCCGATCTTCTGACGACCATGCATTCTCGTGACCATCACTGCCAGCAGTCATCTACTATGTCGACATTCCTGCCAAGACCTCCTGCAATATAGCAGAAGGAAAATCGAGCTTCTCATAACCCTATTACACGACCTCGTTCAATCTCAGTGAAGTGTTGATAATGGCGTCTTTGTCACCTTAAAGGTATTCTTGAAAACAACTAACCAAGTCCGATCTAAAACGTAACTAAGAACCACAGCCGTTACAGCGTGTATTTAGAGCAAACCTGATTTGCATTCTAATAGTGACACTACTAGCGCCATTGTTATGTGACTGGTTCGAAATTTGAATAGACATCACCCTACCAACCTTCGTTTATGGTGCACAAATTCTTCTTGGAGTTGCGATTTTTTCTCCGTCTGTGCATGTACAACAGTTTATTTGTTCAACAGCTATTGTGGAGTTTTTGTTGTAAGATGACTGTAAATATTCTATGAAGACAGTACTTGTTGATTAATTCTGCACTAACTCTTAATTCCCATGACAAATGATTTTGCTTCAGTATCAGTATGAAGGTGAGTAATACCAAAGAAAAACCTGTTTAACAGAATTGTTGTGAATCTATAGATGTCAGTTTTAAAAGGAATTTCAGCCTCTCTCTCCTTGTTTTATTTTTATACCTTCAGATTTTAGTACTAACATTGTTTGCTGCATATATGTTTCTGTACATATAAAAGACAAGCAATTTTGGATGAACATAAAACGGTTTAATTGTATTCAAGTAGAAACTGAAAACATGCCTAACTCATAGCTATTGGATTTTTAATGTTGCAGACAGCATGTCTGGAAAACTGGTTATCTTGCTTGAAACATGATGCACTGATCAGTCATAACATTATGACCAACGACCTACTATTGTAAACCTGTTCAGGCGATAGCAGCGCCACCTGTCGAGGAATGACTGCTAGGCAGAGACACGCACAGTGGGTGTAGTATCAGTAAGCATGCTGTTCGTGTGCAGAATGGGGAAGGCGCGCGATTTATCTGAGGTTAAAGAAGGCAGTTTGTGATGGCCTGCAGGCTCAGCACGAGCATTTCAGAAACTGCACCACTTGTCGGGTGGCCAAAGAGTGTTGTGGTGAGTGCCTTCAACACGTGGCAAAGCCAAGGTGAAGCCACTTCTAGACATCGTCAGGTTGTGCAGCCTCTCCTTATTACAGATGTCGGATGTTGTACTCTGAGCAGAAAAACCTCTCATTAAAACTTAATGTAATCCGATTATTACAATTATCTACATGCTTTTCCGAGTGTAATCAGTTTTTCTTATGTTTTTTGTGGCCATTCACAGAAGCTGACGGACCCTAGGATAGTTCTCATCGTCCTTTGTACTTGACCACAAAAACCACATATCTTCGTTAACCATTTTCGAAGGTCTGTAAGAGGGCTTGCGACAATAATATTGACAAAAGAAGGACTCTTTTATTACACAGTATGTTATTTGAGTATAAGAAAGGTATGAACATTCCAATTGGGGCTATGTGTATACACGAGAGCGTGCTGAAAGGTAATACCTCAGAATTTTTTATGTGAAATCTCTTAAAGCTCTTTAAATAAATCAAACGTTATTAGATCTACATCTTTATTCTTCATGTCCACGCATTTGCAGCCCTCTGCCATTAGAGGGCTCAGAATCATAGCGTGTAATAAGGCAGTGTGTAACATAATTACACCGGTGCAGGGAAACTGCATGCTCTAATAGAATTTCGAATTTCCAAAAAATCGTCCACACATGAAGCACTCTCTCATTTAGCATGACAATGCCAGATCACACACATGTGTTGTGACACCTACAACAACCCGACGCCTTGGGTTCATTGTCAGAGATCTTCCTTCATACACTCTTGGCTTAGCCCCATCAGATAATCTGTTTCTAAAACATAAAGAACAGTTTCGAGGAGCTCATTTTGACAGTGACAAAGAGATGTAAGCAGAGGTATGGTTGTCAGCACGGCCTCGCGTTTTAATGTTTTAACTTACATTTACTGCACTGAAGATGACCACACAGTGACCTAAAACTGGACTTGCAATAAACATTATTTGCGACCATCAGCTGTATCCTTTATTACCTGAAATAAATACAGTGAGCTTGGCACATCTGTTTCCACTTAGATCAAATCTGATAAAATTAGAAGCGTTCAAAATCAATTACTCATTACATCCCAACGATCATTAACTCAGAGTATCATTTCTCATTTGTGTTAGAGTAGATGCGCTAAATAGTGTTGTTCGCTAGTTCAAGTAAGCAGTGGTCAGAAATCAATTAATACCGATCGATATCATTTGAATTCTGTCCTTTCGTGTGGTCATATCGACCACATCCCAGACGTTATGCTTTAAATGCGCGTATAATAGATGCACAGGAACGATCATACGCTTCAGAAGAGTACACTGATGAGGCAAAACTTTATGTCCATCTGTGTTGGTCTACCTGGGTAAGTTTCTGGAGGCAAGTAGCACCAGATTTGTACGTACAGGCCAGGCAGTTCCCGTAAACTACGGGCCAGTGGTTTTGTGGGAACGGACCAGACACCAAATCGCGTCCCAGACGTGATACATTGGGTTCAGATCAGGTAAATTTGTTGCCCAAGATTCAGCGTGAACTCAATGTTATGTCCCTCAAACCACTGTGATACGATTCTGATCTAGAAACACTGACTGTTATCGAGCTGGAAGATGCCATCGCCCCTCTGGGAAGACGTCAAGCATGAAACGATGCATGTAGTCCCCAATAACGTCACGTAGTCCGCAGTCGTCATTATGCCTTCGAATACCTCCGCAGGTCCCATGGAAACCCAAGTGAGTGTCCCTCATAACATATTGCTGCATCCATGGAGCGGTGTAGGTTTTGAGAAGTTGTTTGTCTGAATGACTGTGTATCCAGGCAAGACTTTCCTGCGTAACAAGAAATGTTATTCATCCGACAAGGAGGCATGTTGTCACTGATCCACCATTCAGACTAAACATGTTCAAATGTGTGTGAAATCTTGTGGGACTTAACTGCTAAGGTCGTCAGTCCCTAAGCTTACACACTACTTAACCTAAATTATCCTAAGGACAAACCCACACACCCATGCCCGAGGGAGCAGCGCCTAGACCGCTCGGCTAATCCCGTGCGGCTCATTCAGACTCAATGATCCCCTGCCCACTGCACTCATAATGGACAATGTCGTTGGGTCGTCTTCTACGGAGACTTACGTTCAAAATTGAACGGTATGTCCCGAAACACTTGTGTCAGCACCAGCATTGTACTCGATCGTCAGGTCTGTGACAGATCGTCACCTGTCCTGGTCGTCCAACATCTCGTCGCCGTCGTCTACTCGTAGTTTTCACGTCATTCAACCACTTTCCACGTAAACAACCCCACCAGCATAACCGTTTCCGAGATGCTCGTTTCTAAGTGCAGGACCGTAACAGTCTGCCTTTTGTCAGAGTCGCTTATGCCAGTGTATCTCCTTATTTGCGCCACATATCGTCGGTAGAATGATTTCCTATTCGTTTCTGCTCCACTTCCATAGTTTCCTTATCATATCACGTGTCCGCAACGCAACCAGGCACTGTTTTATCACGAGATGGACTCTTCCATAATGTTTTGGCTATTTAGTATAATATCTGCATCTGTACGCATGTGACAATATCTGCTACCAATATGTCCCTAAAGGCCGCGCATAAAAACGGGATTTTTTCCAGGTCTCATATCTGGAGTTCCATTGTTGACTGAAAGGTAGCGTCAAGTGTTTTGAATAGCCCTTGGGCGATGAAACATTTGTATATTCAACAGAAGGATCGTTTTAGTAACTATCCTACAGTAAACGGGTCAGTTTTAGAATATTACATACCTCCTCCAGCTTAGGCAAATGGAGAAAAAAGGTTGGTTCATTTTGCATTAGATGTGGCATACAGAGAGGGTTAAGGGGCTTATGGAGGCACCATTTAATTCATGGTCGGTTCCTGTGAAAACACGAAAAGCGTTTTTCACCAGTTGTCGCCATCTGCAGCGGATATCCAAATAACTAATCACTGCAAACTGCTCAAATTTCATCGGTGTATTCTGTGGGCATTTATCTAGAAGTGCTATCTTCCCATTCAAAGATACTTAACTGTTATCTAGAAACACTCAAAAAACAGGGTTTTCGGGTACCATATCCGAGTTGCGGGTTACAAGATGGCTGTGCAAGTAGTGGGCGTCACCCCACATTGCTGGTTGCCTACATCAGGATGAAGCATACATTCAAGGTCAACCTATAGTTCTCTTTTGATTGACTGGTCCTTAACCTGTTGTTCTACTAAGCGGATTATGACTCCCTGGGGATAGTCCATCCTTAACCTAGTTTTTGTTTAAGTGGTTTTCCATATCAGCCCTCTCCCCCTCTCTCATATCTCGGAAACCAGGCACCAGTTCTGATATCAAATTAATTGAATAATTGATTAAACTGAATGAAAAAATTGGTGCGAAATAGCTCAGTTGTGCCACTTTCGGTATTCACGAGCTGCATCAGGTTATTCGAATAGCCCCTCCCCCTTTTCCTCTATATCAATTTCATTGCCAAATTAATTACATCGATATCCTTCAGTTTTCCTTGCCTCTCCCTTCTGAAAATATTGATTAATTGGTGGAAATCGATTGCAGTGTATGGAATATTGTTTAAACAATTTAAATACTCTATAGAATTTGTTTATTTAACCAATTATCCAGATACAAGTCAGTGTATGGAATATACTTTAATTATTTAATGAATTTGTCGGAAAACTGACTTCAGTGAATAGAGTATTTTTTAAACAATTTCTGGTGAACAAGGCAATGTGTGGATATTGTTTATTTAAAGAATTTATGGGATACAACGCTGTGTATGCAATAAAGTTTACTTATTTAAAGAATTTGACAGGAAATCGATTGCAATGTATGGAATATTGTTAAACAATTTCTGGTAGAGAAGGCAATGTGTGGAACATTATTTATTTAAAAAGTGTATGGGATGTTGTTTTTGTTGTGGTCTTCAGTCCTGAGACTGGTTTGATGCAGCTCTCCATGCTACTCTATCCTGTGCAAGCTTCTTCATCTCCCAATACCTACTGCAGCCTACATCCTTCTGAATCTGCTTAGTGTATACATCTCTTGGTCTCCCTCTACGATTTTTACCCTCCACGCTGCCCTCCAGTACTAAATTGGTGATCCCTTGATGCCTCAGAACATGTCCTACCAACCGATCCCTTCTTTTAGTCAAGTTGTGCCACAAACTCCTCTTCTCCCCAATTCTATTCAATACCTCCTCATTAGTTATGTGATCTACCCATCTAATCTTCAGCATTCTTCTGTAGCACCACATTTCGAAAGCTTCTATTCTCTTCTTGTCTAAACTATTTATCGTCCATGTTTCACTTCCATACATCCCTACACTCCATACAAATTCTTTCAGAAACGACTTCCTGACACTTAGATCAATACTCGATGTTAACAAATTTCTCTTCTTCAGAAACGCTTTCCTTGTCATTGCCAGTCTACATTTTATATCCTCTCTACTTCGGCCATCATCAGTTATTTTGCTCCCCAAATAGCAAAACTCCTTTACTACTTTAAGTGTCTCATTTCCTAATCTAATTCCCTCAGCATCACCCGACTTAATTCGACTACATTCAATTATTCTCGTTTTGCTTTTGTTGATGTTCATCTTATACCCTCCTTTCAAGACACTGTCCATTCCGTTCAACTGCTCTTCCAAGTCCTTTGCTGTCTCTGACAGAATTACAATGTCATCGGCGAACCTCAAAGTTTTGTTTCTTCTCCATGAATTTTAATACCTACTCCGAACTTTTCTTTTGTTTCCTTCACTGCTTGCTCAATATACAGATTGAATAGCATCGGGCAGAGGCTACAACCCTGTCTCACTCCCTTCCCAACCACTGCTTCCCTTTCATGTCCCTCGACTCTTATAACTGCCATCTGCTTTCTGTAAAAATTGTAAATAGCGTTTCGCTCCCTGTATTTTACCCCTGCCACCTTCAGAATGAGATGATGATGAGTCCCATACTTCTTTACAGAGCATAGGGCAAGGTCCTACTGGAGGTGGTTTGCCATTGCCTTCCTCCGACCATAATGGGGATGAATGATGATGATGAAGACGACACAACAACACCCAGTCATCTCGAGGCAGGAAAAATCCCTGATCCCGCCGGGAATCGAACCCGGGACCCCGTGCTCGGGAAGCGAGAACGCTACCGCGAGACCACGAGCTGCGGAATGGGATGCAACGCAGTATTTGGAATATACTGTCTTCGTTTATTTATAGAATTTGTCAGGAAATTCACTCCAATGTATGGAATAGTGTTTATTTTAACATTTTCTGGGTGACAAGGCAGTATGGAATATTGAAACAGTTGCTGAACTTTTTTGATGCCGATAGCATAAGGAATATCATCAACATAGCTTACCGCACGTAATTACACAGTCAAAAATTTTTGCACCTACTACAGGGCATTGTGCAATTGTGCCCCGGCTGACCACTTCACTATTACTCCATGCACAGCCTACACTGCACCCTCTTGGGCCCCGTGATTGACAGACGGGATTCTGAGCTAATCCCCGAAAAAAAGTGCCAGGTGACAGCAACCCTTTAAGAGTGATACCTGAGAAATTCCTGTCAAAACACAGGCCCCCTCACTCTCAAGTGGCCACGCCCTATCGCGTGCCACTGCCGGGCCTGCACATGCCGTCAGCTGCGCTCTGACCGAACCATAAACAAGGCAGCATTTACGTGGAAAATCCGCAGCTCTGGATGTCTTGGAAATATTTCTTCAGTCTATCAGATTGATTGACTAATTAATTAAATCGAGGCCCTTTGTGTGGGACAATTTCTCCTTACTTCCTACTGGTGGATACTAGGATTGGAATATTTGGCAGGATGAGATCCCGTAACTGCCTGGTTTCCAAACCCCATTGGATTTTTCCCCCCTTGCCTCCTATCGGTTGCCTCCTATCGGTGGATACTGACACAGTTAGGTCATTTGGTAAGAAGTTCATTACGTTGGAGATAGCTAAAATTTCAAATTTCTGCTCAGTTGCATGCTATGTCCTCAAACAATCTGCAGAGGTGGTGGACTGTTGTGTGCGTGCTCACAATGCCACTACCAGAAACAGTAAACTAATCAATCGGTAATTTGATGCTGCGATTGGGATTTTAAAGCACTATATAACACCTAAGATGGTTTTCTACAGTACATTTGGAAACAGGAGGAAGGGCCTACCTCGTGACAGGACAGAGACGACAATAACAAATACCTCCGTAACAGAGTCCACTGCGACGTACTGAGAAGCACTAAAAACGAACCACTGAAACCTAGATCCAGTCCGTAACAGTAGTTGTCATGACTAGATGTCTGAGATCGCTGAAAACGCTCGCACATCCAGCACACTCACCACCCAGATGTCCACATGCAATGCACCCATCCCCTTGTAAACCACCAATGCCAATGCTCTGAGGTCAGTGAAAACTACAACCACATCCACAGCTACAGTCGTGGATAAGCGTATATAGCAGAGTGCACCACACGTGTCATGTAGGATATCCAGGGATGATTGGAGTGGCAAGAATTCGGATGTTATCAGTATATCCAGCTCCAATACATGGCAGTGATCAATACTGAATCGCGCAATTTTCCACGGAGAGTATATGCAACATACATGATCGCAGAGACAGCCCAGCACTTGAGTATTAGTTCACTATTGAGCAGTCCAGAGAGCGCCGCCGCTGGGACCGGCCCCTGCAGCTGTGAGCAAGAACCGACTAGCCAGCGGGGCGGAATTTTTCTTTGTGCCTGCTGTTTACGAGAGCCTTTAGCTGGAAATGCCATTTGGTCGGCCACAGGCTACCTTCGCCAGATGCCCCAACATACCAAACAGTGTCAATCTAGGAAACAAGCCATATATTCATCACTATAATTGCTCGCCGCTGTGGCCGAGCGGTTCTAGGCGCTTCAGTCCAAGACCGCGCTGCTGCTACGGTCGCAGGTTCGAATCCTGCCTCGGGCATGGATATGCGTGATGTCCTTAGGTTAGTTAGGCGTAAGTAGTTCTAAGTTCTAGGGGACTGATGAGCTCAGATGTTAAGTCCCATAGTGCTTAGAGCCATTTGAACCATTTGAACCATCACTATAATTACAATTAAATGTTACAAGTAAAGTCTCAATGTGACAATATCGACAATGAGCGAAGTATCAAAAATACCTCCTCCTGACGGGTGTGGCTCCGGATATATCAATATGTATATCCCTCTTACGACTGGAGATAATTTTCCACGTAAAATCCTTCATCCCCTCTTATGGCTATCGATGCACTGAAATCGCAATCACCCACATTAAATCCATACCTCCCTTACGGCCACTCATAGTCATTTACTTGGCACATATTGGAACAATGACCAGTGACCCTACACCCCAACACATACTTCACAATCCTGCCGATCACAGCGAGTCTGTCACATACAACCCCTGCTAAGTACAATACTTCGCCAGGAACTGATTGGTGGCAGCAACAAACAATGTTGAGCGAAAATCCACGCTGGATTGACATGCCTCATTCGATTTTCTTGAAAGTGGTACCAGTGTGTCTTAGGATGAGAGACATATTCGTCTTACAAGCGACCTGATGTTAAAAACACGATCACAACGACTAAGTTACTGTCACCCTGCATACAACGCGGTCTTGGTTCTACAGACAAACTCAAGAGTTCCTATTATTGTTACGCTTTCTGGTAGGAATGCTGTCTCCAATTTGGAATCAAGTTTATCCATTGAACTACATACTTGCATTGGATCCAATGGAGATGTCTTTTAAAGATTACAGCCACTGGTGAATCATATTCATGCCATTCTCATATCTCGAAAAGTCACCTTTTCGAACCACGGGGCAGCCACGTGGTCTGAGGCGCCTTGCCACGGTCCTTGCGACCCTCCTCCATTGGAGGTTCGAGTCCTCCCTCCGGCATGGGTGTGTGTTTTGTCCATACGTAAGTTAGTTTAAGTTAGATTCAGTAGTGTGTCGGGACTGATGACCTCAGCAGTTTGGGTCCATTAGACCTTACCACGAATTTCCATTTCCATTCTTCGAACCTATCTGCTAAGGATTCCATACAACAAAACGCCATCATGGTTTTCTAGACAGTCCCTCTCCATATTGTAACTGTTCCTCAGAGCTTTAATCGAAGTCGCTTCCACAAATCAGTGTAAAGTTTCATCACCTGTAATGTGGGAGGACCATGTCCCATAGACTATCAATTGAAATAGTTGGTCCCTGTGTTGTTATTTGATACATTGTTTTTTTCTGTTATAATACAATCAAGTAGTGCTCCATAGAACACATGTTTCTTCTTAATCGTCTGTTACATCATCACAACACTCTCATACCTACTATACACCAATAAGGGAGGCTAACCTTCACAAGATGCGCGCGTCTGGAGAGATCTAGTGCACTTGGATGGGCACTATGAGTAAGATTGGTGCGGAACAGTCTTCATTGAACAGCAGTTACGGACTTCGCTCACTCTGGTCCTTCACAAGATGTGAAATGTACATCTGATCAGCTACAAATCAGATCGAGGACGTCTTCGTGAGGAGGGTTGGACAAAGACAATGCAGGCTGATCTTTCAGCCTTCAGCTTTATCCCAAGGATTCGAGAATGCTCTGAAACTCCCATCCACGTAGGGAAAGATGGACAATCATAATCGTAAATTACGCAGTATGATCGAAGTGCCAGAAATATGTAGTTAACCTAACTGCAGCGGAATATGGTACTGTCTGGTATACTTTGCTTCATGTGTTCGACAATTAACCATGAGTGGATGTACTGCACAGTCATCGATCTACATTCACAATCTACTATATGGTAAACGCAAAGCAGTGGAGGTGTGGTCTAGTAATGATACAGAAATTGGGAAGCATGCTATTGTGCCATTGCTTGGCATTGAAATTCTGAAAAAAACTGGTAAAATTGCTAAAATGGATCACACTATCAACGGTGGTGATTATTACAGTACATTACGATATCTTTCCATTCCATCTGTCCACTATTACGCTGTTAATTACGACATAATGATTGACTGATACCACTAGTTTCAGATGGAGCGAGTCTTGGTGGAAGCAGTAACTTCTGGGTTTCTGGGGATGGCCTGCATGGAACAGTGATAGCATACATGACTGCAGTATGAGAAATCAATAGAAATGGAACACCTAGGCCTCTACCACCATACCACTGTGGAA
Source organism: Schistocerca nitens (assembly GCF_023898315.1). NCBI lineage: Eukaryota > Metazoa > Arthropoda > Insecta > Orthoptera > Acrididae > Schistocerca > Schistocerca nitens. The sequence continues at coordinate 673,892,039 of NC_064617.1, read as the reverse complement.
GATGAGTTTAAATGTATAGGTCATCAATAAAATCAGGCAACTGTTTGGAAATCCCCCACAATGCCACATTGTTCCAACGTGTGCCAAGTAAGTCACTATGTGTGGTCATAAGAAAGGTGTGGATTTGTCGTGGGAGACTGCGACTTCAACATATCGATAGCCGTAAGGGGGAGGGGGGGGGGGATGAAGGACTTTACGTGGAAAATTATGTCCAATCATAAGAGGGATGTAGATATTGATATATTCAGAGCCACACGCGACAGGAGCAGGTATTTTTGATACTTCGCTCATTATCGAATATTGTCAGATTGAGACTGCAATCGTAACATTTAATTGTAATTACAGTGATGAATATGTGGCTGGTTTCATAGGATGACACCATTTGGCGAACGGGAGGCCGTGGCGGAGGTAGCCTGTGGGCAGAACGAATGGCATTTTCGGCTTAGGACTCTCGCGAGCGGCAGGTACAAAGAAAATTCGGTTCTTGCCCACAGCTGCAGGTGCAGGTCCCAGCAGTGGCGCTCTCTAGATTGGCGAATAGCGAGATAATACTCAGTATGCATTGGGCTGTCTCCGCGACTGTATGTGTTACATGTATTCTCTGTGGAAAATTGGACGATTCAATATTGATCAGCGCTGGTTGTAATGATAACATCCAAATTCCTGCCACTCGAATCATCCTCGAATGCCCTCCATGACTGGGGGAGGTGCAATGTGTCATACAAGATTGTCCACAATTGCAGCTGAGGCTGCTGTGGTAGTTTTCATTGACCTCTTGAGCATTGGCACTGCCTGTGTACAAGGGGACAGGCGTGCTGTGTGTGTGGACATCTGGGAGGTGAGCGTGTAGGATGTGCAAGTGTTTTCAGCGATCTCAGGCATCTAGCCATGAAAACTACTGCTACAGACTTTATCTAGGTTTAATATTGTCATATTTAGTGCTTCTCAATACATCACAATGGACTCTGTCTTGCTGAGGTATTTGTTATTGTTGTCTCTATCCTATCACGCAGTAGGCCCTTCCTCCTTCTTCCAAATGAAGCGGAGAGAACCAACTTAACGGTTGCATAGAGCTTTAAAAACCCGACTGCAACATCAAATTACCAACAGACCAGTTTATTGTTTCTGACAGTGGTACTGCAAGCACACACACACACCAGTCCCCTCCACAGATTATTTAAGGACATAGCATGCAACTGAGCAGAAATTTTAAATTTTCAGCTGCCTCCAACATGATGGACTTCCTCCAAATGACATGACTGTGCCAGTGTCCACTAACAGGAGACAAGGGCAAAGAGTCCGGTAGGGTTTGGAAACTGGGCAGTTCCAGGACTGAATCCTGCCAAATCTTCAAATCCTAGTCCGTCTCTAATGACCTCGTTGTCGACGGGACGTTAAACACTAATCTCCTCCTCCTCCCTCAAATCCTAGTATCCATGAACAGGAAGCAACGAGCAACTGTCCCATACAAAGGGTACTGATTTAATTAATTAGTCAAGCAAACTGATTAGAGTGATTGAATATTTCCAAGACATTCACAACTGGGGATTTACCAGATAAACACTACTTTGACTGTGGTTCGGTTGGAGCATTACCAGTGGCATGTGCAGGCCTGGCAGGGGCACGCGACATAGCATGGCCACTTCAGAGAGAGGGTGTGTGTGTTTCGACAGGAATTCCTTAGGTATCAATATCAAATGGTTGTCCCATTTGATGCAATTGTTTCTGGATTAGCACAGCATCTGGGCTGTCATTCCTCGGCCTGAGTATGTGTGGTGCAGCCTGCATGTGCGGGAATAGTGAAGCGTTCGATCCGGTGCCCAATGCTGTATGGTTGGTGCAAAAGATTTTTAACAGTGTAAGTATGGTCAGAAAGTCATGTTGATGGTATTCCTTACACGATGGGGAAAGAAAAGCGCTGTATCTGTTTAAATATTCAATAAATCGTTTAAATAGACAATATTCCACGCATTACCTTGTTTACCAGAAATTGTTTAAATAATATTCCATATATTGCAGTCAATTTCCCAACAAATTGTTTAAATAAATAAACTATGTTCCATACATTGAAATGTGTCCCATAAACTGTTTAAATAAGCAATATTCCACACATTCTTTAATTATTTAAACAATATTCCATACACTATGATCGATTTCCGCTAAGCAATCAATATTACCAGAAGGGAGGGCCAAGGAAAACTGATGGACATAGAGTTAATTAATTAGTCAATGAAATTGATTCAGTGGTGAGGGAGGCTATTCAGATAACCTGAAGCTACTCATGAATACCGAAAGTGACACAATTGAGGTATTTTCCACCACTTTTTTCAATAAATTTAATTAGTCAATTAATTTGATATCAGAAGTGGTGCTGGGTTTCCGAGAGGGGGGGAGGGGTTATATGGAAAACCTCTTAATCAAACAATAGGTTAAGGACAGAGTATTCTCAGGAGGTCATAATCCACTTGGCAGAGCAACAGGTTAATGACCTGTCAATCACAAGGGAGCAATAGGTTTGCCCCTGAATGTATGCTTGCCCCTGATGTAGGCAACCTACAATGTGGAGTGACGCTGCTGTTGCCCCAGTACTTATGCATAGCAAATGGCTGTAATTTTTTACGATAAATTCCTAAGATCTCATTCTCAAAGAACCTTGAAAATTTTCTTTATGTCTTTATCATTTCCTGACATACAGAGCTTCAAATTTACCCAACTTGTACCAGTAAAATTTGCATGTGCAGTCTGGTGTGTGTTTGTCAAGTGATGTATTACAGAGTAATACTCTGAAACTTTTTCATGATCATCAGAAGGGTTCTGGGAACACCATGTTCTAATGAAGCACAAGTAAAATTGTTCTGATTTTTAAAATTAGTTTTACATTATTTCAATATTACTTAAATAAACTATCAAAACTTTACAGACCCATGAAGTTCTTTTCATATGAGTGACATGCCCTGCTGCAGCAGGGGAAATGAGGGAACTGGAGGAAAAATGCTCCTATCAAAGCGCAAAAAAGGCGAATATGCTCTTGTTAATTAAAAGACTCTGACAGAAAAGTGGGGTACCAGCTGTCTCATTCTACCTCCTGCAGCACCTTAAAAATTTTTACAAAAATGTTGGTATGCGGACACATTTGTGCTTTCTTATGCTGAGAGAGAAGGAGATAGTGGGAGTGGGAAAGAGATGAAAAAGTGACAAATGCTGGAAGATAGTAGACACTGGTTGTGGTACAGAAAGAGTGAAGGAGACAATGGCAGTCTGAGAAAAAGAGAAAACGCAATAGCAGTGAAATGTAGTTGACAGCGACAAAGCAGCGTTAGGAAAAGAGTGAAGGAGACATTGTTAGTGAGAGAGGGATAAAGAGAAGAAGTAAGTGGAAGTGGTTTAGAGCTAGTGATAATGAAAGACAGAGTCTATGACAATGACAATGCTGAAGAGAGAGATAGCCGTACTGAGAAGAGACAGCAGTAGTGGGAAGGAATGAATGTGGTGGTTGCAGTAAGAGAGAGCAAGAGGGACACAGTGACAATGAGAAGAGACAGAAGGGAGGAGACTGTTGCTGTGACACAGGAGACAATGTAAGTTAGAGAGACACAAAAGATAATGACAATGACTTGGACTGAATGAGTGAGTAAGAAGGGGCAAGTGGGAGTGGTTGAGTATGAGCGATTTAACAGCGATGGATTAGTAGGTGTGAGCGAGTTACAGTTAGCGGAGCTTATGGGATTGAGAGGTGAGTTGCACGTAGAGAGCAAATGGGGGCACATGCCAAAATTTTTAAAGGTGCGGAGGAAGGTAGAATAAGACAGCTATTACCCCATTTTTCAGTCAGTCTTGTACTTCAGCAGCGTATTCGCCTCTTTTTGTACTCCGATAGGAGCGTTTTTCCGCTTGTTCGACTGCACTGTATTTACCACTATACAGTTAACAGCACGGCGAGTATGATTCACATGACAGTCAGGCTGTGCCTTTAAGTCAACTTGACAACAGTGTGTCGAAGATGATAACTGTGGAAGTCATCATGGCACAGAAGAGCAGCTTATCTCCTGCTTTCTTTTGACGCGGGTTACAACAGTGAGGTCAAAAAACTTTGAAGGAAGAACGACTCACAAAGGAACGAAACATGCGTATCACAAAGGAACGAAACGTGCGGTCCATAATCGAGTGCCTGGCCTTACCCTTCTTCATCTACATGAATTGTCTGCTATAAAACTGAGTTCTTGCGGCATAACACATATCTGTACTTACCAACTCAGTTACATAAAGGATGCAAATTTTAAAATCTCGACTCATCTCCCCCACCCTTGAGTAAATTTAGGCCGACGCTCGTAACAGTGGATCGGACTATTGCCTATGACGTGTTGTCGTTAACTCTATTTGACTGGCAGTCACTCCCATGTGACAGATGTTTTCTACGTCAGGTCCTTTTTCAGAATTGATTTCGGTAACAAACTCCAACGCTGTGTGACTACTGCCTCATTAGGCACTGACACGTTACCTATTGAGTCAGAACACTTTCTTCCTGTCAGCTGTTAACACTCAGCGTCCTTGACAGTGGCGGGGGAGTACGTGGCGCTAGCGTGGGGGCCGAACGTACGGAACAAAAGGAAGTCGGCAGCGCAATGCCGGCAGTCGGCAATCCGCGAACACTACTCTCCCGAGGCAGAAGGCAGGGCAATGGCTGCAGAAGGCGTTATGTGCATCGTGACCGCACCCTCTGCAGAACTCGAGGCAAAGATGGCGGCCGACTCTGCAGGGGCAGACGAAGACGTTGAAGGGCGATCATGCAGGCGGATGGAGGAGGTGCGTAACGCTGCAGATAATGATTATAGTAGACCTTAGATATGATTTATCCAAACTGCACATGCTTTGGACGCGCGGCACTGTCCAGATTTACGAGCTGGGGAGATTTAGCTGTTAAAGTTTCGAAATGACAATAACAATAATACTGTTTAAGGCTATGTGCACATGGCTGTGCAGCACTGGAAAGAATAAATCATCGGGACAGAACTTTCTTTATGTTTGAAGAACACAGTCGTCATATTTCTGATTTATTCTGTATTACATATTGGTAAAAGTGTTTTATTTGCATGTTCAGTTCCTTTGTGTCCCGCTGTGCATTATTACGAACTTGCGTCTCAATACTGACAGTATTGTTCACTTTGCATTGTTAACGAAGATGGCCTAAAAGTCATTTGTCATTTCTTCATAACCCTCGCAGCAAACGACATTTACGGCTAAGCAGAACAGCTGCATGAACAAACTTCATTTGAATTAATGTTAGTGATAGTATAGCCCACTCTGTGATGTTTTTGCTATCATTTGTTCCCGGGTTCGATTCCCGGCGGGGTCAGGGATTTTCTCTGCCTCGTGATGGCTGGGTGTTGTGTGCTGTCCTTAGGTTAGTTAGGTTTAAGTAGTTCTAAGTTCTAGGGGACTTATGACCACAGCAGTTGAGTCCCATAGTGCTCAGAGCCATTTTTTGCTATCATTTCTTACCTTTTCCTTTTTTTGTCAGTATCCTTCACAATAAGTTCGTGTACTGTGTTCCAGTGCAACTGTGGGAAGTTTTCATACTTGTTTTAATGTTTAACCCATACAGATACGTCAGCATTCTCATGAATGAAATGTCTGTACTGATTATGTCTGTACTGATTTGACTGAAAGTTCTCCGGTATCCTTTTTATTTTCACTCTCCTTACGTAAAAAAAAAACATTTTCTCCTTTGTTCAGAATCAGTATTATGTAAATCATAAATGAATCATTGAATATTGATAATTTGTACAGTCATAATAAATCTGTTGTCAGAATTACATGAGAAAGAAAAAAAAAACAGCAACGAGACTCGATCCAGAGATGCGCCTAGGAAACTACGCAATTACTCGCTTGGCTGCTTACTACTTGAATATTTGCGACTGTACAATGTATATGAGCAGGCCTAAAATTTCCGTACTCGATCTTCACGAAAACGGTTGAGAGTTACTTGTTCCCGTTTACTGATGTTAAATGCGTAGTAAAGCTCTCCACACCCTGTGAATGTGAATCAAATCGGTGAGAGGAAGTAGTTCCCTTACCGCACCACGCGCTTGCAAATCCATGCGGCTGCTCAGTGTCGCGGTGAGTAATGGTGCCATTGTTTTGGCTCACCGTAATTACTCACTGAGAGTGCAATGGGTCCAGCCACACACGTTTACTGGTTTTGGGATTTGGCAACTTCGGGCTAACAGAAAATGTCTTCTGAACGCATGACATGTGACACGCAAAATGTATAATGCCATGTTAGTTTTTAGTCCAGTCAGATAGTAGATATACCTTGCAAAAGGTGGGGTAGAAGAGCTTATTTTTTCAACTCGTTCATATGGTTGGAAAGATTAGAAAACCGAGTTTTGCCAACAAAATTTCGCTTGGGAAAACTTTCTGCAGTCAAAAAACTTCGAAAATTTCGGACTTTTTTCAGTTATTTCAAAATATTTCAGTTTCATTTGCTCCTATCGCTTTAACGTCTGTTTTCCTTTTTAAAGAGCACAACATTCTCTACAAATTTGATTCTTGCCATTTTTTTCTACTCCCAATATCTAAGGCGCTACAGCGCCTCAAAAAATACCAATTTTTCAAATTTTGAGCTTAGTGGCAAGATACCTAATTTTTGAACACTATTTTTTCAGTTTCTGTTTGTGTAGTATAAATACATTATACATCATGTTATAAGTTGGAATTTACCACCTCACTTTCAAGTATTGAATATCTCTGTATGCAACATGAGGATTGCTGGGCACCCAACTATTGTGATTCTTACATCACTACCTGAAGTTCACTATGGGCCACCTCAGCCCTGGTATTTGTAAAAATATAAATATAAAAATACTTCATTAAGAGACATAAACACACACACACACACACACACACACACACACACACACACACACACAAAACACACACACATACACACGCACACAAAATAAATTGTCTCAGGAAACTGAACTATTATTAGCTGCAATAGGCAACCTAATTAGGTAGGTAATTATTCTTGTGTATAAAAGCCACACAGCTGACATTAAAAATAAGTAGCTTTATTACAATTAAAATGCATTGTCAGTTACTAAAAAATGTTGACAGTTCTGGGTGTGTAATACTTGTAATACTGCACATAAGCGCACTTGAGACAGATATGAGCATCACTTCCAACGTTATGATGGGCCAGGTTCCTCGGTGTCACCAGAAATACCTTGAGTTACGGATTCAGGGTCTGTACATAGAGTTGATCCCAGATTGACCTTTTCTTTAAACAGCGAGTCAGCCTCAGCAAGTTCGTTGGTTTCGTCAGCGGTTTCCTCAACATCCTCCATAACATCTTCTTCACTGTCTTCATACAAAAATTTTGGCACGTTTTCACAGTTGACCCCAATACATTTCTTGCAAATTGAAGAACATTTCAAACCCACTTTTCTGCAGGAGCACGCTCCGCCACAGTTCAGCTTGCATGAGCATGAAACAATGTGCAGAAGTGCTTCAGGTGCTGGATCTTGGCTCATTATAACGGGTATTCGACCGTGGTCACTGTGATTCCAGCCCTATTTCTCAGGAGGTTCCCAGTTTCCCATCCACTTGTTGGTAAGTCCGCAACGAATGATGTTATGCAGCATCTTGTGTAGGTGGCAACCGTGCAAGATTCAGTTTGCTTTTTGTGACAGACTTGGCGAATAGCTGGTACTGCAAATGGTCTAGTGTGTGGGAACTGCTGACACCTCCACTATACAATGCGATAGTAACCTGTTCTCCTGCAGTTATTATTTCTTCGCGGGTAGCATGTGGTTTATTTAACGTGCAAAGCGCTGAGGTTAGGTGTTCATTTTTCGCAACAATATTGCAGCACTTAATTTTTCCTTGACCAAAAAATGGAGATGTTCTATCACATCCGCTAAAAGCGTGAGTGAACAGAATATATTCACTGTCAAACTTGTAAGATGCAGTGGAAAAACCACTTGTCTTCTGCATTTCCTCTTCCTGGCTTTAAGAAAAATAAGTTTTCAATGCCTTGCCCCAAACCAGTCATGAGCACAAGCAGGTCAACATCTTCTCCTACAATGACAACACTTCCAAAATCTTTGGTTCTTGAAATGGCAGATGTTTTAATTATAACGTCAGCATCTTCTTGTGCCTGGTGCACCTCAATGCTACACTCCAGAAATTCCATTTTAAGAAGTGTGATCAAACGCATCTTGTTTCGATCGTTGTACAAGAACTTGTCCTGAGGGACTTGGTTCACCATCTCTGATTCAACCACAACGTCAACCGAAGAATATTGTTTGGACCTACGAATCCTCTCAGCTCTCTTTGTGCTACATTTGTCTCCCTCACATGGATACCCATCAAATACAATAGCAAATTGAGATCCAAAATGACGTTGCAGTTAAGAAACATAGCTTTGGGATATTGACATGAAGCAAACATTTGGAGTCCAAGTCACTTTGTGGATAAGGTACCCTCCATCAATGACAAAAAATTTACTCAGTCCACCTGACTTCACATCTTCCACTGGAACGAAGGCATTGTAGAATGAAGATTTTGTTCCTTTTCGCATGCCTTTTTTTGAGAATAGGGACATTGGATAAGGAGCAAGCTCATATTTCAGAAAGGCTTTTAACTCTTCTTCACTTTGTTTCATTAAACAAATCCTTTGGAAAAGAGTTAAAGGATCAACAGGAGTAATTTTAGTGCTCCCAGCTTTTACACAATTGAACGCAGAAAGGAGAGTCACAACTTTATCTTTTCTAGTGAACTTTACATCGTGGAAATTGTCACCAACTATTCTTTGCTCGAAATTTGAAAAATTGGTATTTTTTGACGCGCTTTAGCGCCTTAGATACTGGGAGTAGAAAAAAATGGTAAGAATAAAATTTGTAGAGACTATTGTGCTCTTTAAAAAAGAAAATAGACATCAAAGCGATAGGAGCAAACGAAACTGAGATTTTTTGAAAAAACTGAAAAAAGTCCGAAATTTTCGAAGTTTTTTGACTGCAGAAAGTTTTCCCAAGAGAAATTTTGTTGGCAAAACTTGGTTTTCTAACCTTTCCAACAATATGAACGAGTTAAAAAAATAAAATCTTCTACCCCACCTTTTGCAAGGTACAGGCTTTTTTTCTGACAGTTTCACTGGACTATTTAAGTAGCACGACCGTCGAGTCATTTAGCAATAAAAAGGAGCACCGAAAGTCATCATTTCTAAATCGCTTTCACTTTACCGTGGAAGTCCGTCGTTAATACAGCCTTAATATGGCTACAAACTTGTATCAAATGTCTACCGCTACATCGGCACATACATTCTGGATTCCGATGTTAAATATGTTGCTGTCTGCAAGCTCATCATTCGAAATTTGTATCAGTAATAATTAGGGGAAAAGCTGCGACGTTATGATTCTCGATGTAAGATCTTGCACCAAGCCCTTATTAGGTCTGAGTTCATTATAGCAAGCGCACTCATTTCGATCCTTATGCCTATTTCTTTCGTCACAATAAACCAACGCAACATTCCAATAAGGATGGTTTACGTTACTAATAGGCTATTGAGCAGTTCAACTTCATTCTTATCTGTTCTGAGAGACTACGCTGTTTCGCCTAAAATTCCCTTTGCGTAAAAACGCGGTTGTGAAAGTCGGTAGATTTTTGCATAAATAACACTCAGGGAATTTCGATACTCAAACTCGAATAATCCGTACGCGGGGGAACTCCTACGCTTCATTAAATTTCATTATCCAATCACTGTACACTACCGACAATTCTCTTGATATACACTCCTGGAAATTGAAATAAGAACACCGTGAATTCATTGTCCCAGGAAGGGGAAACTTTATTGACACATTCCTGGGGTCAGATACATCACATGATCACACTGACAGAACCACAGGCACATAGATACAGGCAACAGAGCATGCACAATGTCGGCACTAGTACAGTGTATATCCACCTTTCGCAGCAATGCAGGCTGCTATTCTCCCATGGAGACGATCGTAGAGATGCTGGATGTAGTCCTGTGGAACGGCTTGCCATGCCATTTCCACCTGGCGCCTCAGTTGGACCAGCGTTCGTGCTGGACGTGCAGACCGCGTGAAACGACGCTGCATCCAGTCCCAAACATGCTCAATGGGGGACAGATCCGGAGATCTTGCTGGCCAGGGTAGTTGACTTACACCTTCTAGAGCACGTTGGGTGGCACGGGATACATGCGGACGTGCATTGTCCTGTTGGAACAGCAAGTTCCCTTGCCGGTCTAGGAATGGTAGAACGATGGGTTCGATGACGGTTTGGATGTACCGTGCACTATTCAGTGTCCCCTCGACGATCACCAGTAGTGTACGGCCAGTGTAGGAGATCGCTCCCCACACCATGATGCCGGGTGTTGGCCCTGTGTGCCTCGGTCGTATGCAGTCCTGATTGTGGCGCTCACCTGCACGGCGCCAAACACGCATACGACCATCATTGGCACCAAGGCAGAAGCGACTCTCATCGCTGAAGACGACACGTCTCCATTCGTCCCTCCATTCACGCCTGTCGCGACACCACTGGAGGTGGGCTGCACGATGTTGGGGCGTGAGCGGAAGACGGCCTAACGGTGTGCGGGACCGTAGCCCAGCTTCATGGAGACGGTTGCGAATGGTCCTCGCCGATACCCCAGGAGCAACAGTGTCCCTAATTTGCTGGGAAGTGGCGGTGCGGTCCCCTACGGCACTGCGTAGGATCCTACGGTCTTGGCGTGCATCCGTGCGTCGCTGCGGTCCGGTCCCAGGTCGACAGGCACGTGCACCTTCCGCCGACCACTGGCGACAACATCGATGTACTGTGGAGACCTCACGCCCCACGTGTTGAGCAATTCGGCGGTACGTCCACCCGGCCTCCTGCATGCCCACTATACGCCCTCGCTCAAAGTCCGTCAACTGCACATACGGTTCACGTCCACGCTGTCGCGGCATGCTACCAGTGTTAAAGACTGCGATGGAGCTCCGTATGCCACGGCAAACTGGCTGACACTGACGGCGGCGGTGCACAAATGCTGCGCAGCTAGCGCCATTCGACGGCCAACACCGAGGTTCCTGGTGTGTCCGCTGTGCCGTGCGTGTGATCATTGCTTGTACAGCCCTCTCGCAGTGTCCGGAGCAAGTATGGTGGGTCTGACACACCGGTGTCAATGTGTTCTTTTTTCCATTTCCAGGAGTGTATTAGTGGCTGCAGAAGACTAGGTAGGACTCGCCTTGATGCACAGCTATGATGTTTATTGTGTGCCATGAAAGTGTTTGGCACAGTGTTGTCATTATGGGTGGCTGAGGTATAATAAATAAGAATCTGGTAGATCTGTTAGCTTCCTGGTTTCTTTGTTTCCAGCTCTCCAGAAGCAAGCGTGACATGCTGAACCAATAATTAGGCAAACAGATATAGTTTGTTGATAAATTATATATCGTGATTACAAGAAGGCATGTGATTACATATACCGCAAAACCTGTTCAGCTGTCTCACAGAGTTTGCGACGTCACAGAAATTCATCAACCTGGTAAAGATCGGCCTGAGTGGAACACGCGGTAAGGTGAAGATGCTGTGGAACATCTTTTTTCCAATGTTGGACGCAACCACCATTGCATCGAGGATGAGGCACAATTATGAGGTAGATGAACAGTATCAAGCTGCCAGTATAGCAGGAATAGTCAGAAGCAAGGTACTATAGTGGGCTGGATATGTGGTTCGGATGGAAGACCACAGGTGGCTATGGAGGCTCAGGCCAAGGAATCGGTGGAGTCATTGTCTTCATGAAGACCTAACCATGGATGTGGACGGATGGCAGATGGCATCATTGGATGGATAGAAGACGATGGAGAAGAAAACTTGTACAACGGGCGATCCATTGGGCCTGGTAGCTTCGAAGTAAAGAAGAAGTATAAAAGAGGATCAAAAAGTTTCCGTTTGAAGACGATGCTGCAGTGCATATGCAACGTAGCACAATTCCGATGCGGGTATATAAGCTTCGACATGTAGGCAAGGGTTGGCGTGGCATTCATGGCTTTCCGACATGTGTGCGCTAAATGCGGGAACGTGAACTATTGCGGCGTTATTACCAAATGCGTCCTAACAGGACCAACTTGCTGTTAATATTTTCTTAGCTGCCAAACAACAAACACCGGTAGACATCCATCGGTGAATGAACTATGTGTATGGGGCAGCATGCCTGTCGAAAAGTGCGACAAGGGCTGCTGCTGTTTCATAACGCAGGTCCCCATATCGGAAATACCATAACGCAGAAGTTACGCCAAATCAAATGAGAGACACTCGAACACACGCCTATAATCCTGATCTCATACGATTATCACGCATTCGGTCCCTTAAACAGGCGTTGAAGAGTCGACGATTCCAGTCGGATGAGGATGTGTAGCAGGCAGTTGCAAACTTCTTCTCGCAACAGGACACAGTGTTTTATCGAACAGGTATCTTCAACATGGTGCATTGGTGGGATGATTGCGTCGATGCTCACGGTGATATTGCCTGATTGGCATACCAATTCGGGACTGTATGGCCATCGAACGGGAACTTCTTGATAACCCTTATCAAGTGATAGTCTGCGATCCGACTTACGATATCTGGAGGGAAGGACATCGGGTACCACTATCATTATCTCGGTCCTCTGTCCCATCCACGAATGGTACATGGGAAAACGACAATAATCCTCTCCGTTAACACAAAGCCTCTGTTGTGATGATTGACACTGAAGTTTTTGAGCATGGTCTCATGTTTATTATACGATCCCGCGACGAAACGTACCACTCTTCTTTGTATGTTCTCTGTCAGTCCAAGACTGATGAGAAATATTCATTAATCCATTTTACCAGTGATTTATAAGTCACTTCTTTCATGAATGAATTTCATTCCATTATAATTCATCAAATGAATTTCAGCCTGGCATTTGTTTTTCTGCTATTTTCTTTATGTGATAATTCCGCTTTACGTCACCCCAGACTGTCAATCCTGCGTATTTTATGGTTGTTACTGCTTCCAGTGATCTCTGAAGCAACAGCGTAGTCGAACAGTTGATTACGCACAATACGTTGCATTTATTTACATACTGAGTTCACTACCAGTCCCTACAGCTATCATTGATCTTTCGCAGGTCCTCTAACATTTCGTTACAGTCTTATAGTACTCTATCCCTACTTTAGACAACAACATCGTTTACAAAATGCCTCATAGAGCTTTCGACGTTATCCACTAGATCATTTATATATACTCTCTAAGAAAAAACAGGAAAAAAAAGCACCACGAAGGATCTGTTGACGCTGTCACAGCGCACAGTCTGCGGGAGTGCTCCAGTGGAGTGTAATAGTGTTGTTAAAGTTTAAAATACACGCGAAGAAAAAAAAAAAAAAAGGAAAAGTGGCAACGCGAGGGAATTATCTGAATGGGATGGTAATCGGTAGGTGTAATCTACATGTGCAGACAAACCAATGGTTACTAATTCAAAAAATTGGATGATTCATTCAAGAGAAAGAGCTTCACAAATTGAGCAAGTCAATAACACATTTGTCGACCTCTGACCCATATGCAAACATTTACTCGGCTTAGCATTCATTGATAGAGTTGTTATCCTTCTAAGGTATATTGTGCCAAATTCTGTCCAGTTGGTGCGTTAGGTCATCAAAATCCCGAGGTGGTTGGAGGACCTTGTCCATAATGCTCCAAATGTTGTCAATTTGGGACAGATAACGCGACCTTGCTGGCCAAGATAGGGTCTGGCAAGCACCAAGACAAGCAGTAGAAACTCTTGTCCTGTGCGGGCGGGCATTATCTTGTTGAAATGTGAACCCCGAATGGGTTTTCATGAAGGGTAACAAAACGGACGGTAGAATATCGTCGACGTAACGCTTTGCTGTAAGGGTGCCGCGACTGACAATCCAAGGGGGTCTTGCTACGAAAAGATATGACACCTCAGACAGTCACTTGTGGTTGTCAGGAAGTATGGTGAATGACAGTCAGTTTGGTATCCCACCGCTGTCCACGGCGTTTCTAGACACGTCTTTGCTGGTCATCGCATCTCAGTTCGAAGTGGGACTGAGGACAGTTCTGCTCCAGTCAATGAGATTCCAGGCCGAAGACGTGCCTGGAGACGCCCCAGACAGTGGTGGGATACTTTCATTCCATAATGTCATATGGGATTATTTTTTGGGGTAATTCATCAAGCCAAGCTAAAGTTTTCCGGGCACAAAAACGTGCAGTAAGAGTTATACGTGGTGTGAACTCAAGAACATCCTGCAGAAGCCTATTTAGGAAAGTAGGGATTCTAACTACTGCTTCCCACTATATTTATTCCGTAATGAAATTTGTCATTAAAAATATATCACTTTTTCAAACCAACAGCTCATTTCATGGAATCAATACTAGAAATAAGTATAATCTTCACAAGGATTTAAAGTCACTTAGTCTTGTACAAAAAGGTGTGAGTTATTCAGGAACACACATTTTCAATAACTTGCCTGCAGCCATAAAAAGCTTAACATCCAATGAAATTCAGTTTAAGAGAAGCCTAAAGAATTTATTGGTGGCCAACTCCTTCTACTCCATTGATGAATTTCTCAGTAAAACCAACTGATTTGTATATATATATATATATATATATATATATATATATATATATATATATATATATATATATATAACTTCTGCACAATTTCAGTGCAGTAATGTGTTCATTGTAAATAAGTATTATAGTAGTTGTATTACATGTTTTTTACCTTATAAATAAATAAAAAACTTTTTTATTTTAAATTCAGTGCATTAGTATTTGTAAAATGACTTTCATATAGTGTTCATTAAAAAATGACGATCATTCCACTTGGGACCTGTGGAATGGTACATTAGCTTATTTGTTTTAGTTGTAAATATTTGTCATGTATTGTTGTTTTTATGACATGTTCCACATCCTGGAGGAACTCCTCACTACGGATCAATTGGAATGAAAGTAAATCTAATCTAATCTAATCAACCTTGTCCTCCGACATACGGGCCGACAAAGCGATGGTCTAGGGTGCCATTTCTTATCATAGCAGGACCCCTTTGGTTGTCAATTGCGGCATCCTTACAACCAGCGGTACGTCGGTGATATTGTTGTCCTTGATTCTCGGCTTACATCTCAGCAAGATAATGCCCGCCCGCACACGGCAAGAGTTTCTACTGCTTGTCTTGGTGCTTGCCAGACCCTATATTGGCCAGCAAGGTCGTCGGATCTGTCCCACATTGAGAACATTTGGAGCATTATAGACAAGGCCCCCCAACCACCTCTTCTTGGTGCTTGCCAAACCTTATCTTGGTCAGCAAACTCGCCGGATCAAATTTTAATCATTTGTTTGTCTGTACATATGCATCACTTCTACCGATTTCCGCCCTATTCGGATAATTCCTTCGTCGTGCATCCTTCTTTATTCTTCGCTTTGAGTGTATTTTAAAGAGTAACGACACTATTACACTTCATTGGAGCCCTCTCGACGACTGCACGCGGTGAAAGCATCATCACATCCGACAAAGCAGAGAGGACTTGTATTACTTTCTCACCTCACCCGATTTTCATACACACGCACTCGCAGCATCCAGGTACAGCACATGCTTGCCACAGTTGGGGCTAGTAGGCCGCTGGACTTTTTAAATAGAAAGCACGGCACACTACTTCACCTCGCTTCCCAATAACCTTACGTCATGTGACGCGAGGCCCTTTGATTAACACCGCGACTTGTTGCCGAAAGCCACTGTGCTATGCGCAAAAGACCGCTTCTCCCCATGTCATAACAGCTTTGCGCGTTTCACGTTGCTCCCACTTACGACATACTTAACACCTTCACCGTCTTAACCGGTCGTTAACTTGCTCGTGCTGTTCCTTAGAGCACCTTTCCTTTCTCAGATTTGTGTGCTTACGAAAAATATGCATTGCAAAGACATATAGTGTGCCGTCACAAGTTACTGGTAATCGTTGGTATGCGATTCAAAGCTGTCACTCGTCTAACTTGAACAGGTAGCACCTCCACTTTTTGTTACATTAACAACATTAACTTCGTGTAAAGTCTGAACACTGAATCCTAGAAGACCGCAGGCGAAATGTGCTCTCATTGTCTCTGGAACGAGAACAACAGTTATCGCGGGTTTTCAGGAAAAAAACTGATGTGACTTGCACCCGATACT
Organism: Schistocerca nitens; assembly: GCF_023898315.1. Lineage (NCBI taxonomy): Eukaryota > Metazoa > Arthropoda > Insecta > Orthoptera > Acrididae > Schistocerca > Schistocerca nitens. The sequence goes on along the minus strand of NC_064617.1, from coordinate 673,875,836 downwards.
GAAGTTCATCACAAAGATGCTCGACGTAGTTCAGTCGGTTCTTTTAGCGGGACATCCCAGTAAATCTACTTGATTTTCTTCGAACTTCCACCTTATTTACGCAAACACTCGGGAAGGTACTGGATAAGGCCAGGAAAAAACAAGAAGAGCGAAGTTAAGATCTGCACTGTAATTCTAAGCGTGGCGTTAACGATTTTTAGCCGTTTTTTCCCCTGTGGATCGCAACTATTTAAATAACTAACCACAGCAAATATTTTAGATTTTAACTCTATGTTCTTTAGAAATTCATGCAGAAACACCAATTTCCCGTTTTCGAAAATACACTGAAGAGCCTAATATTGTGTAGGGCCTCCGCGAGCAAGCAGAAGTGCCGAAACACGACGTGGCATGGACCAATGTCTGAAATAGTGTTGGAGGGAACTGACACCATGAATCCTGCAGGGCTGTCCATAAATCCGTGAGAGTACGAGGGGGTTGATATCTCTTCCGAACACCACGTTGCAAGGCATCCCAAATATGCTCAATAATGTTCATGTCTGGGAAGTTCAGTGGCCAGCAGAAGTATTTAAACTCAGAAGTGTGTTTCTGGAGCCACTGTATAGCAATTCTGGTTCAAATGGCTCTGAGCACTATGGGACTCAACTGCTGAGGTTATTAGTTCCCTAGAACTTAGAACTAGTTAAACCTAACTAACCTAAGGACATCACAAACATCCATGCCCGAGGCAGGATTCGAACCTGCGACCGTAGCGGTCTTGCGGTTCCAGACTGCAGCGCCTTTAACCGCACGGCCACTTCGGCCGGCTAGCAATTCTGGACGTGTGGGGTGTCACATTGTCCTGCTGGAATTGCCCAAGTCCATCAGAATGCACAATGGACATGAATGGATGCAGGTGATCAGATGGGATGCTAACGTACGTGTCACCTATCAGAGTCGTATCGAGACGCGTCAGGGGTCCCATATCACTCCAACTGCACACGCCTCGCACCATTACAGAGCCTCCACCAGCTTGAACAGTTTCCTGCTCACATGCAGGGTCCATGGATTCATGAGATTGTCTCCATACCCGTGCACATCCATCTGCTCGATGCAATTTGAAACGAGACTTGTCCAACCAGGCAACATGTTTCCAGTCATCAACAGTCCAATGTCGGTGTTGACAGGTCCAGGTGCAGTTAAAGCTGTGTGTCATGCAGTCATCAAGGGTACACGAGTGGGCCTTCGGCTCCGAAAACTTATAGTGATGATGTTTTGTTGAATGATTCACATGCTGACACTTCTTGATGGCCCAGCACTGAAATTTGCGAAATGATTGCACTTCTGTTACGTTGAACGATTCTCTTCAGTCGTCGTTGGTTCCGTTTTTGCAGGATCTTTTTCCGGCCACAGCGATGTCGTTGATTTGATGTTTTACCGGATTCCTGATACTCAGGGTCCACTCGTGAAATGGTCGTATAGGAAAATTCCCACTTCATTGTTACCTCGGATATGCTGCGTCCCATCGTTAGTGCGCCGACTGTAACACCACATTCAAACTCACTTAAATCTTGATAACGTGTCATTATAGCAGCAGTAACCGATTTAACAACTTCGCCAGACACTTGTCATATATAGGTGTTGCCAACCAGAGTGCCGTATTATGCCTTTTTACATGTCTCTGTATTTGAATACGTATGCCTATACCAGTTTCTTTGGCGCTTTGTATTTACCGTCATCAAGAGACACCCGAAAAAACATGATTTTTGGGTACCAAAAGTACCCGTTGTGGGGATAGTCACTTCAATAATTTATATTCATGGCACATCGTCGAAATTTTTCCCGTATGTTCTTAAGATGATATTCTTGGGGGACCATCAAACTTTTTTCGGTATCGTTATCCATTACTGAAATCCAGCGGTTCAAATTTACTGTACTTATGCATGTAATATCTCGTCTGAGGCGTAAATATTGTGTTAACTGATGTGGAGAACACATGGCTAGGGTGAGCGCGATGGTTCTGAGGTTACCAAGCTATATTTTTAGTCAGCATTTTTCACCAATAAAACTTCATGGCCCTTCCTCTCTGTTTGACGGGTACTTCAGTACTTAACGCCTGCAGATGTACAGAAAGTGGTACTGCAGCGACAAAAAATGGGCTTTAAGGGGTCTTAACAAGTCTGAAAGGAACTTAAGGCTACTGTCAAAAATTGTGTGAGACCAGAAAGACCGCAAATTCAATAAAATAATTATAATAGCATTTTTACTCTTTTTAAGAAACAGATCATAAACCAGACATTTTCGAGGATTTGCAATCAACTAGCAAAGTATCCAAAAAATATAAAGCAAACTATTTTGTGTTAACCTTATTGCATGAATACTTATTTTTTGTTCATATGTGTAAAGTATCTAAATCTGTCGAAGTATATAAAGAAATTATCAAAAATACACTGACTCACAAAATTCGTTTCATATAAGTAGCACGTCCATCTGCAGTAGGGAAAAGAAAAGAACCAGCAGGTAAAATGCTTCTGTTGAAGCACAAAACCTCATTAAAAGACTCTGGCAGGAAAGCGGGGCACCAGCAGCCTCCAAACACATTTCGCCTTCCTCACCAAAAAATTAGGGGTGCGAACATTTTCTTGCGTTTCAGCTGAAAGAGAGTAGTAGAGAGACAGTGACAGTGGTAGAGAGAGAAGAGAGTGCCAGTAGGAGACAAAGAGAGAGGAAACAGTGATGTTGGGAGAGAGAGAAAGAGAGATAAATGAAGGCAATAGAAATGGCACCAAAAAGAGAGAGGACAACTGATGGTCAGTGAGAGGCAGTGGTATTGAAAGTATTGAAAGAGAAAGAGACATGGACGGACACAGAAACAGTGGGACTAAAAGAGAGAGGAGCAATTATAATGAATAATACAGGTGGGTGCAGAACATAAATAGGCTTGGAGGGTCTGGCCCTCGATGACTGGCGAGCTTTAACACTTAAATACAGGAGAGGGCATATTTTGGACCAAAATTTTAAATGCATAGTGGAAAACGTAAGCTGGACACCTCCAAGATTTTCGAGTTGCTGAGGTATGATGGGGACAGTGGCAGTAGGAAAGAAAAACAAAAGGAAGTGAGAGAAGAGACAGCCACAGTGGGATATTCTATAAATCGGTGGAAGGAAAAGAAGATAGTGGGAGAGAGACATATATAGACAGTGGTAGCGAGAGAGAGATGCTGAGTATGGAGGCTTCACTACAATGAGAGATCGGATAAAAGGATTTAAAATTTTTTGCATCCCAAAATTTTGGTGAAGAAGGTAGAATGAGGATGGAGGCAGCTGATTCCCCACTTTTCTGCCAGAGTCTTTTAAAGAGGAACATATTCACCTTTTTTGTGCTCCAAAAGTAGCATTTTTCTGCTGGTTAGGAATTATGGGTGACATAAAAACTAGTGAATATTTTAAATTTTACTGTATGAAACTTGTGACATGTCCAATACCGAGGAAGTCCTTGTTTGCCTCAGAGTCGCTTTGGAAGATTTTGACAGTGAATTTATTCTACCGATCATATTTCTACTTCTAGATCTATATGTATAATCTGCAGTCCACTGTGAGCTGCATGACAGAGGATATGTCCCATTGTACCAGTTATTAGGGTTTCATCTTGCTCCATTCACATATGGAGTGCGGGAAGAATGATTGTTTGAATGCCTCTGTGCATGCAGTAATTATTCTGATCTCCTCCTCAATCCCTATGTCAGTGATACTTGGGTGGTTGTAGTACATCCCAAGAGTAATCATTTAAAGCCGGTTCTTGGAATTTTGTTAATACACTTTCTCGGGATAGTTTACATTTGTCTTCAAGAGTCTGCCAGTTCAGTTCCTTCAGTATCTCTGTTACACTCTGCTACAGATGAAACAAACCTGTGACCATACGTGCTGCCCTTCTCTGTTGTTGTTGTTGTTGTGGTCTTCAGTCCTGAGACTGGTTTGATGCAGCTCTCCATGCTACTCTATCCTGTGCAAGCTTCTTCATCTCCCAGTACCTACTGCAACCTACATCCTTCTGAATCTGCTTAGTATATTCATCTCTTGGTCTCCCCCTACGATTTTTACCCTCCACGATGCCCTCCAATACTAAATTGGTGATCCCTTGATGCCTCAAAACATGTCCTACCAACCGATCCCTTCGTCTAGTCAAGTTGTGCCACAAACTCCTCTTCTCCCCAATCCTATTCAGTACCTCCTCATTAGTTATGTGATATACCCATCTAATCTTCAGCATTCTTCTGTAGCACCACATTTCGAAAGCTTCTATTCTCTTCTTGTCCAAACTATTTACTGTCCATGTTTCACTTCCATACATGGCTACACTCCATACAAATACTTTCAGAAATGACTTCCTGACACTTAAATCTATACTCGATGTTAACAAATTTCTCTTCTTCAGAAACGCTTTCCTTGCCATTGCCAGTCTACATTTTATATCCTCTCTACTTCGACCATCATCGGTTATTTTGCTCCCCAAATAGCAAAACTCTTTTACTACTTTAAGTGTCTCATTTCCTAATCTAATTCCCTTCAACATCACCCGACTTAATTCGACTACATTCCATTATCCTCGTTTTGCTTTTGTTGATGTTCATCTTATATCCTCCCTTCAAGACACCATCCATTCCGTTCAACTGCTCTTCCAAGTCCTTTGCTGTCTCTGACAGAATTTCAATGTCATCGGCGAACCTCAAAGTTTTTATTTCTTCTCCATGGATTTTAATACCTACTCCGAATTTTTCTTTTGTTTCCTTTACTGCTTGCTCAATATACAGATTGAATAACATCGGGGAGAGGCTACAACCCTGTCTTACTCCCTTCCCAACCGCTGCTTCCCTTTCATGTCCCTCGACTCTTATAACTGCCATCTGGTTTCTGTACAAATTGTAAATACCCTTTCGCTCCTTGTATTTTACCCCTGCCACCTTCAGAATTTGAAAGAGAGTATTCCAGTCAACATTGTCAAAAGCTTTCTCTAAGTCTGCAAATGCTAGAAATGTAGGTTTGCCTTTCCTTAATCTTTCTTCTAAGGTAAGTCGTATGGTCAGTATTGCCTCACGTGTTCCAACATTTCTACGGAATCCAAACTGATCTTCCCCGAGGCCGGCTTCTACTAGTTTTTCCATTCGTCTGTAAAGAATTCGTGTTAGTATTTTGCAGCTGTGGCTTATTAAAATGATTGTCCGGTAATTTTCACATCTGTCAACACCTGCTTTCTTTGGGATTGGAATTATTATATTCTTCTTGAAGTCTGAGGGTATTTCACCTGTTTCATACATCTTGCTCACCAGATGGTAGAGTTTTGTCAGGACTGGCTCTCCCAAGGCCGTCAGTAGTTCCAATGGAATGTTGTCTACTCCGGTGGCCTTGTTTCGACTCAGGTCTTTCAGTGCTCTGTCAAACTCTTCATGCAGTATCGTATCTCCCATTTCATCTTCATCCACATCCTCTTCCATTTCCATAATATTGTCCTCAAGTACATCACCCTTGTATAGACCTTCTATATACTCCTTCCACCTTTCTGCTTTCCCTTCTTTGCTTAGAACTGGGTTTCCATCTGAGCTCTTGATGTTCATACAAGTGGTTCTCTTATCTCCAAAGGTCTCTTTAATTTTCCTCTAGGCAGTATCTATCTTACCCCTAGTGAGATAAGCCTCTACATCCTTACATTTGTCCTCTAGCCACCCCTGCTTAGCCATTTTGCACTTCCTGTCGATCTCATTTTTGAGACGTTTGTATTCCTTTTTGCCTGCTTCATTTACTGCATTTTTATATTTTCTCCTTTCATCAATTAAATTCAATATTTCTTCTGTTACCCAAGGATTTCTAGTAGCCCTCGTCTTTTTACCTATTTGATCCTCTGCTGCCTTCACTACTTCATCCCTCAAAGCTACCCATTCCTCTTCTACTGTATTTCTTTCCCCCATTCCTGTCAATTGTTCCCTTATGCTCTCCCTGAAACTCTGTACAACCTCTGGTTCTTTCAGTTTATCCAGGTCCCATCTCCTTAAATTCCCACCTTTTTGCAGTTTCTTCAGTTTCAATCTACAGGTCATAACCAATAGATTGTGGTCAGAGTCCACATCTGCCCCTGGAAATGTCTTACAATTTAAAACCTGGTTCCTAAATCTCTGTCTTACCATTATATAATCTATCTGATACCTTTTAGTATCTCCAGGCTTCTTCCATGTATACAACCTTCTATCATGATTCTTAAACCAAGTGTTAGCTATGATTAAGTTGTGCCCTGTGCAAAATTCTACCAGACGGCTTTCTCTTTCATTTCTTAGCCCCAATCCATATTCACCTACTATGTTTCCTTCTCTCCCTTTTCCTACACTCGAATTCCAGTCACCCATGACTATTAAATTTTCGTCTCCCTTCACTATCTGAATAATTTCCTTTATTTCATCATACATTTCTTCAATTTCTTCGTCATCTGCAGAGCTAGTTGGCATATAAACTTGTACTACTGTAGTAGGTGTGGGCTTCGTATCTATCATGGCCACAATAATGCGTTCACTATGCTGTTTGTAGTAGCTTACCCGCATTCCTATTTTCCTATTCATTATTAAACCTACTGCTGCATTACCCTTATTTGACTTTGTGTTGATAACCCTGTAATCACCTGACCAGAAGTCTTGTTCCTCCTGCCACCGAACTTCACTAATTCCCACTATATCTAACTTTAACCTATCCATTTCCCTTTTTAAATTTTCTAACCTACCTGCCCGATTAAGGGATCTGACATTCCATGCTCCGATCCGTAGAATGCCAGTTTTCTTTCTCCTGATAACGACATCCTCTTGAGTAGTCCCCGCCCGGAGATCCGAATGGGGGACTATTTTACCTCCGGGATATTTTACCCAAGAGGACGCCATCATCATTTAATCATACAGTAAAGCTGCATGCCCTCGGGAAAAATTACGGCCGTAGTTTCCCCTTGCTTTCAGCCGTTCGCAGTACCAGTACAGCAAGGCCGTTTTGGTTATTGTTACAAGGTCAGATCAGTCAATCATCCAGACTGTTGCCCTTGCAACTACTGAAAAGGCTGCTGCCCCTCTTCAGGAACCACACGTTTGTCTGGCCTCTCAACAGATACCCCTCCTTTGTGGTTGTACCTACGGTACGGCTATCTGTATTGCTGAGGCACACAAGCCTCCCCACCAACGGCAAGGTCCATGGTTCATGGGGGGGGGGGGGGGGGGGGGCCCTCTCTGTATATATTCAATATCCCTTGTTAATCCTATCTGGTACGGGTTCCACACACTTGAGCAATATTCGAGAACCAATTACATGAGTGATTTGTAAGCAATCTCTTTTATAGACTGATTGCACTTCACCAGTATTCTACCGATAAATTAAAGTCTACTTTGTGAGACCCCTTTTTTTGGACTTGTCCAAGACATTTTAGTGCTGCACAAGTTACCTTTCTCAAAACTCGAAGGCTCGTGTTGCGATGTGTCATCAAACGTTTCTGATAAAGTCTCAGGTTTACAGTCAGGAGTATATAAAAAAAAAGAGCCTCAAGCATTGTTTGTGCATTGCAATGTATACAATCTCAATCTTTTTGTGAATGATGGAAATGAAAAAGTTTTACAGAATGAAAATTTATGGGAATATAGAAAGATGTAATAAACCTTGTGCAGGACTCACTGAGGCTCTGTGCTCAATTCAGAGAACTGCAGATTGAAACTGAGAAACAAACCTAAAAATGTTTGCCTTCTCCATAAGCAAACTGCCCAACATGGCATATGTAATGATTAAAGACTTAATTAAATTGGGGTTGAAGATTTATGTTTGTATTTATATAAACTTATTTTACAGATGGGTAGTTCAAATAAAGACTCTGAAGGTTATAAGAGCAATAAAAAAAAAAAAGAGGCAGTTTTTGTTTTATCATTCTATTGATAAGTTAATTGAAAGTATCATATTGCCTAAAAAAATCGGGATCTTATGACTATTTGCAAAGTTTCACGTGCTTTTTTAATTTAACAATGCCTATTGATGTTTTTTATCGGGTAGACATTCCAAATACAGTTACTAAAGTCTGATTTACGCTATCTCATGAAATGTACCGGAAACCCAGGTAGTGTGGAACTGATTGCTAGGTGTCACCAAAGTTGCTACTATAAAAAGGCGGGGTTAGTATATATTGTTTTCCTGTCAGGCAGATAATGTTCACATTCATGAGAATATTTTCATTGTTCATATTTGTAGTAGTTTTCGTTATTGACTGCTAACGGAAGAATAAAACATCACAAACTAAAGGTACAACTCTACTGGAAGTCTTCAGAACCCAGAGCTATCTAGTATTGTCAGATACAAGTAGGATAGTCACATGAAGTGAAACAAGTTTGATATTTCACAAAAAAAAAAAAAAAAAAAAAAAAAAAAAAGGCTGTGGGTACGCTAGGCACTAGTCAGCACCCACGACATGTTCTGGCTTTCTTCAAACTGCTATTGAATTACGTCTGTGTGGTAAGACAGGTGAAGGTCGTAAGTTTTATGTGAGGACGGGGAGTGTGTGTGTGTGTGTGTGTGTGTGTGTGTGTGTGTGTGTGTGTGTGTGTGTGTGTGTGTGTCAAGCAGTTGCCTGCCCCTGTCATGATGCACATACCCTATGCCTCTGTACACACCCTGATCTCGCTTCCATGAATCCATGAATCTTCTGCAAGATGTACATGGATATTCATAAATACCTGTCTCTCCAATGTTTGATGAAGATTCACAGCTGTCTACCGCAGATTCCAAAAGTCATAGCAATGCACAGCCCCAGTGTGACAAAACAGGAAAAAGTAACATAAAGTTTATTGTCCTTGTTGACAGTCATGATTGTGGGATTGCTACATGTGTCAGTGACAGAATACCTGAAAAAGCAACAGCATTTGTTAAGCCTTGTCCTCCCATGTCTGAAATAGGAAATATCATCCACTAGCCTGAAGTCGGCAAATTAACACATGATTTTATTGTGTTGTTTGGAGGAGCAAGTGACGTATTTAAAAATGAAACTCCAAAAGCTATGATGAATTAAAGAAGTGTTTAGGACACTTGACTCATACAAATGTCCTGTTAATGACTATTCCGTACCAATATGACCTACCACCGTGGTCATGTGTAAACAGAGAGATAAGTGCAGCAAACGTGTTACTGTTGAAAATATGCACCAAATATGAAAACGTAGAAGCCATTGATCTGAGTGATATAGGACGTAGATTCCACACTAGACATGGACAACACCTAAATGGGCTAGGGAAGCAGCTTGTTGTGGAAAAAATAAACATATGTGTTGTCAAGAAATCGGAGATAAGACATAACCATTGAAGAAAACAGATACATCATCACATCTCTGTTCGCCAAAACAGCAATCACCTCCCTGTTGTGCAGGAATGGTGCACAACACATTGGAAGAAAAGAAGTAGACTCCATCAACGCAGAAGAAGACTCTAGGCTCCTACACAGATGTTTTATTTATGGACAGATCCTTACCAAGCAAGAATGAGGTCAGTGATACAATAAAAATGCCCTTAGGAATCTCAAATGTAAATGTAAATCCCAATACTGGTAACCAAATAAATTACAGAAACAAACATCTTTGTGTTTGCCATCAAAATATTCAGTCAATAACAAACAAGGTTTTAGATGTAGAGATCTTACTAAACACAGAACATAACTTTATTAATGTTCTGTGCATTACAGAACACTGGCTAAATAATGACCAAATTGAATCTTTTTCTATACAAGGTTACACACTAGCAAATTATTTCTGTAGAAACAGCTATAAAAATGAAGGTACCCCAATTCTCATCAAGCATGGGTTAAAGTATAAGTCAATCAATACAAAATAAATGTTTTATTCCACCGTTGAGCATATTTACATGGTTCAAATGGTTCAAATGGCTCTGAGCACTATGGGACTCAACTGCTGTGGTCATAAGTCCCCTAGAACTTAGAACTACCTAAACCTAACTAACCTAAGGACAGCACACAACACCCAGCCATCACGAGGCACAGAAAATCCCTGACCCCGCCGGGAATCGAACCCGGGAACCCGGGCGTGGGAAGCGAGAACGCTACCCCACGACCACGAGATACGGGCCATATTTACATGCAATTGGTGTTGTCAGTGTTTACATAATAATAATAACAATAATAATAATAATATAAACTACCACATGACATGTTATTAACTACAATACAATAATCCAGGATGGATGCAATACATATTTGTGCAAATGTAAATAACAACAAGATGTTTCCTAATAGATCAATTACAAGATAAATGAACTACATAGTTCAGTAAATTACAAATAAATAATCAAACAGATAATTAACAATAAGTGCATGAAACAGTAATAAAATAGTTGCACAGTGTGGCATATGTATAGTTTGCAGTTAATTTATAGTTCATTTTAATAAGGAAAGTGGGTCTTTTGTCACATACTCAAGGAACCCTTGAGAAGAGTAAATTACTTTACTTTTGATCCAACTCGAAAGACTAGTTTTAAATTTATTTACTGGCACTGTGTAGGCATTTTCAGATAATTTGTTGAAGTAGACAAGACCAAGATATTTTTAGCTGTTATGTGTCTTTGCAAGCCTAACATATGGCGTATTAATTGTATGTCCACTTCCTAGGGAATATTTTCACTTGGGGAGGGGGTGGGAGGAGGAGGGGGGATGCAGTGGGGAGAATGTTGGGAGAACAGAAGAGGCTCTCTCCTGGAACTGCAGAATATGCAGTAGGAACATTTTGATTGGGGAACAGGAAAGGAAAATCTGTGCCTTTCAGGCACAGTCGGAGGAAGCAAGGGAGGAACTGATAAGGGTCAAGGGTGGGGGGGGGGGGGGTTGACAACTGGCAGCTGGTAGGAGGATAGGAAGAAAGAGAACGCAATCTGAAATCAAAAACAGGTATCTACCACCACCCGAGCTAAGTGGAGAAGAGTCTCAGATAGAATGAGGAGGAAGAAATGTGCAGCACACTTCAACCGAGGCCAAGAAGCATAGGAAAATACAAAATGTTAGGAAGAAGAAAGTGCTGCTGCAAGGTAGTAGCTGTGGGCAAGGTGTAGGCCCTCAGTTGCAGAAACGTTTAGGGGCAGTGTACCAGGCCACCAATATCTTCAAGCCAAATGCAGGGTTAAGTTATGTGAGAGAGGACTTAGGGTCTTTATGTAATGACTTTACGAAAGAGGACCATCTAGTAATAGTGGGTGGGATGGGAAAGAGTTTGGACAGGGATGGTGCATATGACATAGGCAGTGACCTGGACAGGAAAGCTTCCCTGACTCATGGCACCAACGTACACTTCGTTGAACTGTTCCAGCATTATGATCGACCACATTAGGGATTGCTCTGAGGGCAGCCAATTATGCTCATGTTTCTCTGGTACCTGTCGGGACTATCAACAGATGGGGTTTCACTAGGCATGGCCTACACCTAAACAGGACTGGGGAGGGAAGATTGGTACAACTGATTCATGAAAGTATAGGGGGTGGATCTCGGGTCACACATGGTCAAATACCTGTTGTCATGGATAGGAGAAGTAGGTCTTTTTTAGGATAAATCCAGACAACAGGTTCCCCTGCCTAAGGAGTATCTCCAGCAGTTTAAAAAATACTGAAACAACCACTCACAAGACAGATTTTCACACTTCAAATATCACACACACCAGATGTCACAAAGAAAAACAAACCATTGGAAAGAGGAGCATGGAGCATTTCACAGACTTAACAATCCTCCATCAAAACATGTAGTCAGTAAAAAATAAAATACAACTAATAGAAGTTGAGCTCCAATCTTTGAACAGCACAGTAGTTTGTGTTACTGAGCACTGGTGTAGAGACACAGAAATCCAACATGTAGTATTATCACTGTATGAAATGGCAAACTCTTACTGCAGAACTGCTTCAAGGGGTGGAGGGTCATGCATTTATATCAGGAAAGGAACACAGTTCAAATCAAAACATGACCTCAGTTCAGTAAGTGAAGACAAACAGTTTGAAATATCAGCTATTTAACTAAAAGGGCTTGATGTCACCAAGAGATTAATCATTTTATATATGTATAGATCTCCCAGTGGTAGTGGGGATACTTTTTTCAATAAATTAACAGAAGTTCCAGATAAAGTCCCAAGTACAAAGGTCAGCATAATTCTGTGTGCGGACTTTAACATCAACACTAATATCATAAATGAATCCAGCAGCACCCTCATAAATATCCTTCAAAGTTTTGGCATATCCCTATTGGTCAATAGCACAACAAGGGTTACTACAGTGTCTTCATCAGTAATTGACCATATGGCCACAAAAATGGACAGGGAAAAATGTGATGTAGCTGTAAAAGACCTTGGACTATCAGACCATCTCTGTCAAATAACAACAGTAAATTCAGGCATCCAATCATTCACTAAACTACCCAAACGATATCTATCAGAAATCAAAATAAATGATTTTTCAAAAGAACTAGCAAAATGAAGCTGGAATGAAGTGTATGAGGAAACCAATATGAATAAGAAATTCTCTATATTCTCCACATTATTTATATTGAACTCTGAAAAGGCATTTCCAAAAGTTTTCATGTCTGTATCAACATCACACTGCAGTAGCCACCAGAAAGATCGCGGGAGGCGCACATCAGCACGCCGCGTCACGGACGGTAGTTGCTGCAAGTAGAGTCCCGTCCACCAGAGGGCACGCGAGAATTCGGACGCGACCTCTGCCGGCGTAACAACAACAACAACTCAGGCAGCACGGGCCGTGCTCGTCAGTTAACATCGAGCATGCCTAGGGCACAGTCCCGGTCTACGCCAAGTGAAGTGCGACGTAAACGTGAACAGTGTTATTACACAATTGGCGATGAGTAGGGTCGTTCTTTCGTGTGTTGCGTCGTTGTTCCGGTTTCGCAGCTTCTCCACGGCATGGAGGATTTAGTGCGGGTTTTGGTTGAGCAGCAGACGGAGCTCATGGCCACCATGAAACAAGTGCTTCCGGCGTTGCTCTCCACGCAGTCTGCTCCAGCGCCGTTCCCTCCTCCCTTTCCCCCGTATGACGAGACGGCGGAGGATTGGGACGTATATGAACATCGCCTTCGGCAGCATTTCCAGGCGTTTCATGTTGCCGATGCGGAGGTATGTCGTGCTCTCTTCTTGTCTTGGATATCTCCCTCGCTGTATCAAGTTTTGCGGCAGCTAGCGCCGTTGCAGGAACCCTCGTCCTTGTCTTTTGACGCACTGTGTTCATTGCTGTCTTCATATTATCGCCGCCGCACGCATGTTGTGGCGGCTAGGGTCTAGTTCTATCAATGCAAGAAACAGCCCCATCAGTCTTACCGGGCGTGGGCCGCTACCCTGCACGGTCTTAGTCGCAAGTGTCATTTTGTCTCGGAGCAGTCGCGAGAGTCGTATGCCCACGTTATGGTACGCGACGTCATTGTTCGTTCGGCCCCTGATAGGGAGGTCCGGCAACGGGCCCTGCAGCCCTTCCCTCGAGGAAGTCCTGTCCATTGCTCGATCGTATGAAGTCTCTCACGCCGCAGGTCAACAGCTGGAAGCGTGGTGCGACGTCGCGGCGGTTCAGGGCGGCGCGGCCGCGTCCACTGTGTCCGGGGTGGACGACGTGCGAGCGGTACAATCCGGCCGTTACGGCCGCTCCCTTACGGCGCGTAAACAGAATTCCGGCCGCCGGCCCCTGTTGTCGTCGGGCCGTTTGTCGCAAATGTAATAAAAAAGGTCACATTGCTAAAGTTTGCCGCTCAGCCTTAAAAGAATCGAAGGAAGCAGGTACAGAGGACATGGACGTTGACATTCAGGAAGTTTAATCGGGCCAGGCTCCCGACGCATCGGCACGCAAACTCTTCATCGAGGTGTCGGTTCTGTCGCGCCGGTTACAAGTGCAAGTAGATACGGGCGCGGCAGTTTCGTTGTTGAATGCACAAACTTATTCCGACCTTAGATCGCCCCCGTTGGCGCCAGTTTACCGGCGTCTACGCGGTTATGGTAAACAGTTCATTCCCCTACTGGGTCAATTCACTACCGAAGTGACTTACAAATCAATCACTCGGCCTATTACTTTTATTGTTGTCAGTGACGCGAGCTCCGCTAACCTTTTTGGGTTAGATGCCTTTCAAGCTTTCGGGTTTTTCTATCGCTGACACCATACAGTTGGTCTCCGAAGACGTTCCCTATCAATCATTGGAATCTTTGATCTCAGACTTTCCAGATATCTTTGAGGAGGGCCTGGGGCGTGTTTCAGATTTTGAAGCTCACTTAACGTTGAAGGCGTTGGCTCGCCCGCGTTTTCTACGCACGAGGCAGATCCCCTTGGCTCTCCGCCCTCAGGTAAAGGACGAGCTAGACCGGCTGACAGCCCTGGGGGTCGTTCTTCCCATTTCTTCTAGTGAGTGGGCTTCGCCCCTCGTTATTGTAAGGAAACCCTCGGGAAAATTACGTCTTTGTGGCGATTTCAAGGCCATCATTAATTCCCAATTGGTGGTGGACACCTATCCTTTGCCTCGTGCTGATGAATTGTTCTCCGCCGTGGCGGGAGACCAATATTTTTCGAAAATCGATCTTTCGGAGGCTTATCATCAGATAGCACTTGATGAGGACTCCAAACGGCTGGCGGTCGTCAAAACTCCGTTTGGCCTTTACCAATATCAGCGGCTGGCCTTCGGAATATCCAGTGCCCCGGCGATATTCCAGCGTCATCTTGAGCACGTCATGTCGACAATCCCTCATTATATTAATTACCTGGATGACATAATTGTCACAGGCCGCAGCACGAAGGAACACTTGCACAACCTTTGCACCCTCTTTCTCAAATTCAGGTCTGTGGGCTTGCGTTGCAACCTGCATAAGTCAAACTTCTTCCAACTGTCCATTGAGTATGTGGGCTACACCATCTCTCAACACGGCGTCCAGCCACTAGGAAGTTTGATCCAAGGTATCGTCGACCTTCCTTGGCCCGCTTCACTGAAAGAGTTACAAGCTTTTTTAGGAAAGATAGCCTATTACCACCGGTTCATTCCCAGGGCTTCCACCATAGCCTGCCTCCTGCACTGCCTTCTGCGCAAGGGTGTTCCTTTTGATTGGTCGCCTGCATGCGAGCGAGCATTCAACTCGTTGAAGGGCCTCCTCACGTCAGCGCCTTGTTTGGCTACTTTTGACCCCCATAAGCCATTGGTCCTGGCTACAGATGCTTCGCAGTATGGGGTGGGGGCGGTCCTGGCCCATCACAACGCAGATGGTTCCGAGCAACCACTGGCGTTTGCATCTAAAACTCTTAGTCCCGCGCAGGCCTATTACTCCCAGGTGGAAAAAGAGGCTTTGGGCATTGTCTACGCTGTTACCAAGCTTCACCCTTTCTTGTATGGCACGAAGTTTCAGTTAATCACTGACCATAAAACGTTAATATCGTTATTTGGCCCAGCCTCTCAGATTCCGGATAGGGCGGCCCACAGACTACAGCGCTGGGCCTTGTTCCTCTCTATGTACCATTATGACATTAATTTTCGCCCTACCAGACAGCATGTCAATGCCGACGCTCTTTCCTGTCTTCCGGTGGGCCCGGATCCTAAGTTCGATCGAGAAGAGATTATGTGTTTTCATTTGGATGTGGCGTCCCGCCAAGCGGTTGATGGCTTCCCGATCACTAGTTCGAGAGTCGCCGGGGAAACGGCAGCTGACCTGGTTCTCCGGGAAGTAGTTCGCCTCATTCAGCAGGGGTGGTCATCCCGCCCTCCAGGCCGGGCCTCGGACCCTCTTTGTAATTATTTTATTCTACGACACCGCCTCTCGGTCTTGGAAGGAGTTCTCCTTCTGGCTACTGATGATACAGCTCCTCGCGTGGTTGTTCCTGCCAGTTTATGAAGGGAGATCCTCACGTTATTACATGCGGGGCACTGGGGTGTTTCCCGTACTAAAACCTTGGCTCGCAGACATGTGTACTGGCCCGGTATTGACAGAGAAATTGAGCACTTGGTGGCCGCCTGTTCCCAGTGTGCGAGCCAACAGGCACCTCCCAGGGCAGCGTTCTCTTCCTGGCCGCCGGCAACCCAAGCATGGGAACGTGTTCACATCGATTTTGCGGGCCCGTTTCTCAATGGCTTTTGGCTCATTGTCATTGATGCTTATTCCTGATTCCCATATGTGGTTCGCTGCTCCTCAACCACTTCAGAAGTTGCAATCCAGGCACTAGCAAAAATCTTTTCTGTGGAAGGTCTGCCAATCACCCTGGTCTCGGACAATGGACCGCAGTTTATTTCGCAGACCTTCCAGGATTTTTGTAGGCGCTTCGGTATTCGGCACGTTTGCTCTCCCCCCTTCCATCCACAATCGAATGGGGAAGCCGAGCGCATGGTGCACACATTTAAGATGCAGATGAAAAAGTATGTGCATGAATTTCCTTCGGAGGAGGCATTGACGTTTTTCCTCACGGCATACCGGACCACACCAATGGGCGAACGCAGCCCTGCAGAGCTCCTCCATGGGCGCCAACCTAGGACTCTGCTGCACCTCCTCCGGCCTGGTCCTCGCCAGTCTTTGCAAAACGGAGTACCTGGCTTTCCACTGGGTATGTCGGTCTGGGCACGTGGGTTTGGTCGCAATCCACGTTGGATACCGGCGGTGGTCCTGCACCGAAATGGCCACCGGCTCTATACCTTGCAGGCAGGGGACCGGGTGGTACGTTGTCACCAAAATCAGCTACGTCCACGTTTGGGCACCCACCCTCCGACCTCTCGGACACTGGCTTCCCCATTGCCGGCACCCGTGTTGGTTTCTCAGGGGACGTTACCGCCTCTCCCCGCTGTGACTCTGCCGCACTGCGATGGTTCTCAGCCTTGGCAGCCTCCAGTAGCTCCAGCACCGGCATCGCCATCATTCGAGATGCCCCAGGGAGAGCCGGCCCCCCTCGCAGGCCTGGTTTCTCAGGAGGCTGGTTCACCTGTGGTCGTCCCTTCCCCATCGTCCATGCCACTGGGTCTTGCCCCTCCCGAGGTGGCACGGGATCCGGAGTTCGACAGCTTGTCGCCCGTTCTGTCCCGGGCTCCGGTGGTGGGACGACGGGGGCCTCTTCGTGTGGGTCACTTCCAGCCGTATTCGAATGTTCCGGCTCGAGGATTGGCAGATCCCCTCGACTCCGGCCTTCCAATGGATGTGGAGGTCATCGCTCCTGCCTGATGCTCCACCTTCCGATGCAGTGGATCACAGTGGCTTCACCCCCCAAAGGAGGAGGAGTGCAGTAGCCACCAGAAAGATCGCGGGAGGCGCACATCAGCACGGCGCGTCACGGACGGTAGTTGCTGCAAGTAGAGTCCCGTCCACCAGAGGGCATGCGAGAATTCGGACGCGACCTCTGCCGGCATAACAACAACAACTCAGGCAGCACGGGCCGTGCCCGTCAGTTAACATCGAGCATGCGTAGGGCACAGTCCCGGTCTACGCCCAGTGAAGTGCGACGTAAACGTGAACAGTGTTATTACACACACAGAAACAGATGGATAACAGCAGGTGTTTAGAAGTCCTTCCAAACACTTAAATACCTCAGTTCCATGAAAGAGAGTCACAATGAGCCAGAATTCTTAAATTTCTATCATAGATACAGAAAGATCTATAGGAAGGTGCTGACTGCTGCAAAAAAGTCA
The DNA here is from genome assembly GCF_023898315.1 of Schistocerca nitens. Classification (NCBI taxonomy): domain Eukaryota; kingdom Metazoa; phylum Arthropoda; class Insecta; order Orthoptera; family Acrididae; genus Schistocerca; species Schistocerca nitens. The sequence continues at coordinate 673,858,178 of NC_064617.1, read as the reverse complement.
TTTAATGACAAATATATAAAGCAGTCTGGGATGTTATAAAAAAGGAAATGGGGAGAGGCAAAGAAATGCAGAATAACATACTGCTAGGGGAGGGGGATAAGGTAATAAATGATCCACAACACTTAGCATACTATGTAAGCAAGCATTTTTCAAGTATTGCAGAGGAGTTACAGCAAGAATCTCCCAAAACAAATATAACACCTGTAAATAATGTTGCGCTAAATACAATGATGTTACTTCCAACTACAGAGAATGAAATTAATAAAACTGTTCAAAAACTAAGAAATTAAATGTCAGTAGGCTTAGATGAAGTACCAATGTGTGTACTCAAACAATGCATAGAGATTATACAAGACCCCTTAACAAATATAATAAATGAATCCTTCACATCAGGGACATTTCCAGAGCAGTTAAAACAGGCAAGAGTTGTACCTTTGCTCAAGAAAGGTAATGCAGAAGACATAGAAAATTACTGGCCCATTTCCCTGCTGTCATCATTCTCAAAAATAATAGAAGCAATTACGAAAGACAGATTAATGAATTACCTGAATAAATACAATCTTTTAAGCGAATCATAGTTTGGTTTCTCAAGTGGAAAAAATAAGGAGTCAACCATAGTAGAATTCACAAAAGTTGTACTTGATGCTCTTGATAAAGATGAGTGTCTCACAGGCATGTTTTTGGATCTTTCTAAGGCCTTTGATACAGTCGACCACAAGTTTCTATTAAATAAATTAGAAGCATTAGGAATAAGGATAGCTAATGACTGGTTTCGATCATACCTAGCAGATAGGGTACAAAGAGTAGAGGTAACACATCTTCAAATAGATCTAAACATTTAGTAAAACACTTATCAGAACCAAAATACATTAATAGAAGGGTTCTGCAAGGTAACATATTAGGACCAATACTATTCCTGATATACATCAATGACTTTCCCAGTACTGCTCCTCATGGTGAAAAAATTCTCTTCGCTGATGACAGCAATATTAAAGTCACTGAGAAAATAAGAGAACTCTTCGCAGAGAAAGCAAATGAAACTCTCATGGAAGTTTACGATTGGTCAATAAGAAATAAAGTGACGTTGAACATAAAGAAAACTAATGCCGTGAATTTCAGTTTGAAGAGGAAAAATGACAATGTTAAATTAAATGTAGATGGCACCTCTATAGACTGTGTAACAAATGCAAAATTTCTAGGAGTGAGTATTGATTCTCAGTTGAAGTGGCGTGAACACACAAAAGTACTTGCAAACCGAATGTTATGAGCATGTTATGCCCTTAGAATACTATCATCAGTGTGTAACATGCATTGTCTTCTAGTTACATACTATTCATATGTACACTTAATTCTTAGCTATGGCATTGTGTTTTGGGGAACAAATGCACAAAATATGAACACCATTTTCAAACTCCAGAAAAGAGCCATAAGAATAATAACCACAAATAGTAATTGAGCTCAATGTAAGGATCTGTTCAAAACACTGGGGTTTTAACTGCACCATGTGAATACATGTACCAGTCAGTTGTACGCATCAAAAATAGCATGGGTAATTACTGCACAAACAGCTCTGTCTATGACCATGGAACAAGAGCTAGACTCAACTTACATTTACCAAGAAAAAATAAACATAAATCTCAAAACAGCATTTTCTACCTAGGAATGAAACTGTACAATAAATTACCAAAAGAGATTAAAGAAATTGCAGAAATACACTTATTTAAAAAGGCAGCTAAAAAGTTCCTGTTATGCAATATATTTTATATATTGAAGGCTTACTTAGATAAAAGAGAGTAGGGGTTTGGTAGAAAAAAGTATACAAATAAATAATAATAATGGTTATAAAACATGCAATGTTCCATGTAACAACTTCACACTATGTTTTTTCCCTTCTTTTTTTCCTTTTCTATAAATATTTACCCCCAAGCTATGCATACCACAACACCAACACCTCTTCCTTTTTATGAACTCAACATCTCACTCATAGAGGGATGATGACACAGTTTTTCAGGATATCAAATGGGAAGTTTTGGTACAGTAAATGGCCCAGAGATCACCAGTGTGTGTGTGTGTGTGTGTGTGTGTGTGTGTGTGTGTGTGTGTGTGTGTGTGTGTGTGTCCATTGAGTAATAGTGAGATACGAGTGAACAGTGTGGCATTACATTATCAAAAAATCATTAGATGCAAGGGAAACTAATATGGCCTGAAGGGGATGAAAAATCATACTGTGGTGTCACCGCCAGACACCACACTTGCTAGGTGGTAGCTTAAATCGGCCGCGGTCCAATAGTACATGTCGGACCCGCGTGTCGCCACTGTCAGGATCGCAGACCGAGCGCCACCACAAGGCAGGTCTCGAGAGACTGACTAGCACTCGCCCCAGTTGTACGGACGACATTGCTAGCGACTACACGTACGAAGCCTTTCTCTCATTTGCCGAGAGACCGTTAGAATAGCCTTCAGCTAAGTCCATGGCTACGACCTAGCAAGGCGCCATTTGTACCATTGCATGTATCTCAAGATAGTCTCACTTGTATCATCAAGAATGCTGTATACCAAAGGACGATATAAAAGTTAAGTGTTCTAGTAGCTACGTTCTTTTCTTTATCACATTCATTATGAATCCTGTTCCAGACTTAACGCCAGATGGCGTGAGTTGACGCGTGCCCTTTCGGCTACTTCACTGTGGACTGGCTGCATTAACAGTCCACTACACATACACTCCAGCTGGAAAAGAAAAATATAAGCACCATACAAAAAAAGACGATACTAAAGAATTTGCCCCAGAATACAGCTCACAACATGTAAACCAACAAAAGAAAAATTACATAAAAGTACTTCATCAAAATATTCAATACTTTGGTAACAAAAAATTAGAAGCAGAAGTACTCCTGAGTGAAGTAAGACCAGACATATTATGCATAAGTGAACATGGACTAACTGAAAGTAAAATACATAATGTGGCAATAAAGGACTACAAACTAGCTAGTTACTTCTGCAGATCTAAATATAAGGGTGGAGGCGTTTGTATATATATTAAAACAGGTACTCTATCAAAGAATGTAAACAGTGAAGCTGCTAAATTTCCCATAGCTAGAAAAAAAGACTTTGAAGTTACTGGTATAGTGACAGAGGATTTTAGAGTGTTTTGTGTGTACAGGTCACCATGTGGCATCTTTCTAAAAAAAGTTGCTAGCTTATTGAGAATGAATATGAAGAGAAATCTTATTATATGTGGAGACTTCAACATTGACATGGGAAAAGACACAAAAATAAGACAGGATTTTGAAGAATTGTTAATACAGCATAACATGAAAGTGACAATAACTGCACCAACAAGAGTGACTTCACAAAGTGAGACAATTATTGACAACATAATTACTAATATGTGTAACTATGAGTCACATGTAGTTCAGACAGAAATATCTGATCATCATGGACAACTAATCATCTTTTGCAGAAGTAATGACACAGTATCAGAACCAAAACAAACAACCAAAGAAATTAGGATCATCAGTGAACAAAATATCAACATCTTTAGAACAATGTTAAGTAAGGAAACCTGGAATGAAACCCTACAGGCCCAGAGTGTAAATGAAAAATATGATGCATTTATTTCAACAATTAAGTACCATTTTAATGTAGCATTTCCCAAAGTAAAGAGACAAGAAAGGCATCAAGATCAAGTACAGTGGATTATGAGTGAAATACTAGAACAGCGAAGGAAGCTTCAGGACGTGAGACGGATGGGCGAAGCTGAAAACTATAAAATGTTAAAAAAGAAGTATAGAAAAACAATAAGAGAAGCGAAAGCAAGAGCAATTGACACCACTATAGCGAACTCAAAAAACAAGGCAAAGGCAGCTTGGAATGCAATCAATGCTGAAAGAAAGGAAAAAGATGGGTCAAACAAAGAAGAAGGTATTAGGTCAATTAAAGTAGACAACACAGTGATCACAGATGGTATGGAAATAGCAAACATACTGAATAATAACTATATCAGTGTAGTAGAAAACCTAAAATTGGAAAGAAATAGTCAAATCCAGAATGGTATTAAGGTACCAAAAAGATCATGCAGTACTATGTTCTTAAGACCAGTCACGGGAGATGAATTGCGGAAAATTATACAGAAACTGAAGTCCAAGAAATCAGCTGGTGATGATGAAATATCAAATCATGTAATAAAGCTGGTATGTGAGGAGATAATAACACCACTGCTGAACATAGCAAACTGTTCTTTCAGAGATGCAATTTTTCCAGAAAAACTGAAGATAACGAAGGTAGTGCCAGTGTACAAGAAAGGGTGTAAGGATGATCCCAACAACTACAGACCAGTTTCACTGATATCAGGTTTCTCAAAAATCCTAGAAATGCTTATGTATACCAGATTAGTTAACTATTTGGACAAACATAACATTCTCATGACCTCACAACATGGTTTCAGAAAGGGTAAATCTACAGAATCAGCAATTGTCAGTCTAACAGAATACATTTTACAGTCCTTAGATGAGAAAAAGGTTGTCTCTGCAATGTTTCTGGATCTTTCAAAGGCTTTTGACACCATTGACCATGAAATGCTGATACAAAAATTAAGCAACTATGGCATTCGGGGACAACCAGGTGAATGGATAAAATCATACTTGTGCAACCGCAAGCAGTATGTATCATTAGGAAACTCGTACCAATCAGAAACCAAATCCATCAAATATGGAGTGCCGCAGGGTTCGGTAATGGGGCCATTGTTATTTAATGTATTTGTTAATGATATAGGTGTTGAGGAGGAAGAAAAGAAAATATTGTATGCTGATGACATGACAATACTAAATAGTGACCAAAATATGGAACAGCTTGAGAGAACAGCATACATATCTGCAAATGTCAGAGCTCAATGGCTGTTGGAAAATGAACTGGTTATAAATCTAAAAAAGACTATGTATGCAGTGTTTAAAAACAAGGAAAAGGCTGTAGACATGGATTTAGAGGTTGATGGAACAAGGCTGGAAGAAGTAGAATCTGCTAGATTCTTAGGTATTCTTGTGGATAATGAACTGAAATGGAAAAAACATATTAATAATGTCTGTAAGAAACTGAGCTCTGTCATATTCTTAATGATGCAACTATCACAGTATTCAGACAAGAACCTTCTGTGTACAGTGTATCATGGACTTTTCGAACCATACTTACAGTATGGAGTGACTGTGTGGGGAAACTCAAACAAACAAGAGACAAAACGAGTGTTCACATTACAAAAAAAAAAAAAAAAAAGCAATTAGGACCATTTTAAGAAGAAAGACCTCTGAAACATGCAGAAACTGTTTCAAGAATTTAGGTATCTTAACTTTTTCATCGTTGTATATATACAAAACAATAATGTACATCACAAAAGGTAGTGAGGACTGGATTACAAATGCTAGTGTACACACCCACAATACAAGAAAGAAGAATGAAGTATGGAGCATACCCCACCGACTGGCAATGCTAGAAAAAGGACCCCAGTACTCTGGTATCACACTACTAAGAAGTCTGCCCAAAACCCTGCAAGATAGTGTACTTCACAATGACTTTGTAAAGAAACTTAAAGACTATCTCATTGAAAAAGAGTTTTACAGTGTTGCAGAATACTTATGCCATTAAATTTGTATATATTGTTACTCATTATCAGTGATGTAAAAATGTAAGCTAAAGGTGTAGGAAAATAAGTGATAAAGAATTTTAATACTTTGACATGTCCTATATTACACGTACATTTACTGTACACATTGTAATCTTACAGGATCAAATAAAATTCAATTCAATTCAATTCAATTCAATAAGTTATTTGTAAAAAAAAGTATTGCATACCAGGAGTAAATCTAATGGTTGTCTCTAGCAGTCTGTAAATGCATGTGTACATGAATTAGCTTATTTTAAATTGGTCTAAACTTGCAAATACTTTGACATGTCCTATATCATTGTAAAAACAGATCTACAGATGAATAAAACCACTCAAACTTTACTGATCACAAAGCTCAAGTTGTCACCATCCAAAGCCACTTACTGCACAACGAGAACTATAACAGCAAGACAGTTTAATACATACAATGTAGAAACATTCAACACCCTTTTATCAGGAGAAAGGTGGGAAGAAGTTTTGCAAATAGATGATACCAACAAAAAGTTCGAGAAATTCTCTAGCATCTTTGTTGATTACTTACAAATTGCATTTCCTCTCACAAGTAATTTAATAGTCAGTGACAAAACAGATACTAGAAAGAAACAGAAAAACAAAGTGTACTCATGTTCCTCTTCAATTAACACTGATGGAACACCCCAGATGAAATCAGTGCTGCATCAGTCCATGGGAAAATGTCATCAGGGATTGATGGTATTCCTGATTACATGATACAGCAATCTATTAAAAACATTTCACTTCCTCTTGCAGATATAGTAAATTCATCTTTTCTGAAGGCACATTTCCAGAAAGTTTAAAAATTGCTAAAGTGGTCCCTATCCATAAGAAACGAGACAAAACAATTATAAAAACTATAGACCAGTTTCATTATTATCAGGCTTTATTAAAATCACAGAAAAAGTAATGTATAATAGGTTAGTGAAATTCTTAGAGAAAAACAAAATTCTCACTGAGTCTCAGCATGGATTCAGATAAAATAAATCAACAACCAGTGCAACCTGCGATTTTATAGAAAATGCTCTGCAAGCAATAGACTAAAAACAAAGAGGCACTGGCATTTTTTTAGACATAAGTAGAGCCTTTGACATACTGGACCACAACATATTGTTGGAGAAGCGCCAAGTATATGGCATTAGAGGCACTGCACTAAAATGATTCAATGTGTACTCGGCAAACAGGAAACAAAAAATTCAAGTAAAACGTGAACTAAAGGAAAACAGCAGGACATGCTTCTTAGATGCAGATGTTCTAAATGACGGAGTCCCTCAGGGATCCATTCTTGGGCCAATCGTCTTTCTCCTGTATATAAATGATCTAGACCTGAACGTTGAGTCACAAACAAACACTTTTTTTGCAGATGACACTAGCGTCCTAAGTACAGGAAATACCCCAAGTCAGCTTCAAACAGCTGTTAATAAGACTACTGAACAGCTAAATAGTTGGTTTGAGAGGAATAAACTTATGATAAACACCAAAAAACAACATTCCTAAATTTCCGTTTAAAAGGTGATCCATGCTGCACCAGTGTGACAATAAACTCCAACAAAATTTCACCTTCTCTGGAAACAAAATTTTTAGGCTTATGGCTTCAAAATATCTTCAAATGGCACACACATACAATCAAAATTAATGGAAAACTAAAGAAAATATGTTACAGTCTGCATTTAGTCTCTGTCAAAGCAAGTTATGGCATTGTCCGAACTGCCTACTTTGCCCTGTTCCATTGCATCCTACTGTACGGAATTATTTTCTGGGGTAATACACCGCATTTTTCAGTCATCTTCTTAAATCAAAAAAGAATGTTAAGAGCAATGCAACATGCTCGACAAACATCTTCTTGCAAACCCCTCTTTCAAAAGTCATCAATTCTCCGTCTTCTCTGTATGTATATACTAGAAATCTGTAATTATATTAGAAAGAATTTAAGAGATTTAAATGAAAATTTTAATATCCATGAACATTATACAAGACAAAAGGAAAAGTTTCATGTCCAGTTAATAAGGACATCAGCCTATTAAACCTCCACAATAAACAGCGCTATACAAATTTACAATAGTCTTCCGTATAAAGTACTCTTTTGTAAAACCCTAAGGGCATTTTTATTGGATCATTGCAGATGTGGATTCTGACCACAATCTATTGGTTATAAACTGCAGATTGAAACTGAAGAAACTGCAAAAAGGTGGGAATTTAAGGAGATGGGACCTGGATAAACTGAAAGAACCAGAGGTTGTAGAGAGTTTCAGGGAGAGCATAAGGGAACAATTGACAGGAATGGGGGAAAGAAATACAGTAGAAGAAGAATGGGTAGCTCTGAGGGATGAAGTAGTGAAGGCAGCAGAGGATCAAGTAGGTAAAAAGGTGAGGGCTAATAGAAATCCTTGGGTAACAGAAGAAATATTGAATTTAATTGATGAAAGGAGAAAATATAAAAAAAATGCAGTGAATGAAGCAGGCAAAAAGGAATACAAATGTTTCAAAAATGAGATCGACAGGAAGTGCAAAATGGCTAAGCAGGGATGGCTAGAAGACAAATGTAAGGATATAGAGGCTTGTCTCACTAGGGGTAAGATAGACACTGCCTACAGGAAAATTAAAGAGACCTTTGGAGAGAAGAGAACCACTTGTATGAATATCAAGAGCTCAGATGGCAACCCAGTTCTAAGCAAAGAAGGGAAGGCAGAAAGGTGGAAGGAGTATATAGAGGGTTTATACAAGGGCGATGTACTTGAGGACAATATTATGGAAATGGAAGAGGATGTAGACGAAGACGAAATGGGAGATCAGATACTGCATGAAGAGTTTGACAGAGCACTGAAAGACCTGAGTTGAAACAAGGCCCCGGGAGTAGACAACATTCCATTAGAACTACTGATGGCCTTGGGAGAGCCAGTCATGACAAAACTCTACCATCTGGTGAGCAAGATGTATGAGACAGGCGAAATACCCTCAGACTTCAAGAAGAATATAATAATTCCAATCCCAAAGAAAGCAGGTGTTGACAGATGTGAAAATTGCTGAACTATCAATTTAATAAGTCACAGCTGCAAATTACTAACGCGAATTCTTTACAGATGAATGGAAAAACTGGTAGAAGCGGCCTCGGGGAAGATCTGTTTGGATTCCGTAGAAATGTTGGAACACGTGAGGCAATACTAACCTTATGACTTACCTTAGAAGAAAGATTAAGAAAAGGCAAACCTACGTTTCTAGCATTTGTAGACTTAGAGAAAGCTTTTGACAATGTTAACTGGAATACTCTCTTTCAAATTCTGAAGGTGGCAGGGGTAAAATACAGGGAGCAAAAGGGTATTTACAATTTGTACAGAAACCAGATGGCAGTTATAAGAGTCGAGGGACATGAAAGGGAAGCAGTGGTTGGGAAAGGAGTGAGACAGGGTTGTAGCCTCTCCCCGATGTTATTCAATCTGTATATTGAGCAAGCAGTAAAGGAAACAAAAGAAAAGTTTGGAGTAGGTATTAAAATTCATGGAGAAGAAGTAGAAACTTTGAGGTTTGCCGATGACATTGTAATTCTGTCAGAGACAGCAAAGGACTTGGAAGAGCAGTTGAACGGAATGGATGGTGTCTTGAAAGGAGGATATAAGATGAACATCAACAAAAGCAAAACGAGGATAATGGAATGTAGTCAAATTAAATCGCCTGATGCTGAGGGAATTAGATTAGGAAATGAGACACTTAAAGTAGTAAAGGAGTTTTGCTATTTAGGGAGTAAAATAACTGATGATGGTCGAAGTAGAGAGGATATAAAATGTAGACTGGCAATGGCAAGGAAATCGTTTCTGAAGAAGAGAAATTTGTGAACATCGAGTATAGATTTAAGTGTCAGGAAGTCATTTCTGAATGTATTTGTATGGAGTGTAGCCATGTATGGAAGTGAAACATGGACGATAACTAGTTTGGACAAGAAGAGAATAGAAGCTTTCGAAATGTGGTGCTACAGAAGAATGCTGAAGATAAGGTGGGTAGATCACGTACCTAATGAGGAGGTATTGAATAGGATTGGGGAGAAGAGAAGTTTGTGGCACAACTTGACTAGAAGAAGGGATCGGTTGGTAGGACATGTTTTTAGGCATCAAGGGATCACAAATTTAGCATTGGAGGGCAGTGTGGAGGGTAAAAATCGTAGAGGGAGACCAAGAGATGAATACACTAAGCAGATTCAGAAGGATGTAAGCTGCAGTAGGTATTGGGAGATGAAGAAGATTGCACAGGATAGAGTAGCATGGAGAGCTGCATCAAACCAGTCTCAGGACTGAAGACCACAACAACAACAACAACATTGCTTCTTGCTTCTATTCAGCAGTAGAATTTCTAGATCATTTAAAATACAAAAGACTTGAAACAAGACAATGCAGCTACTGCAAGAACCTTTGTGGATAAAGCTAAAATTCATGTATCTGCTGAAATAATTACTCGGCTTCATTCGAAGGACATGGATTGTATCTCTGATGTATCGTAGTCTTGTGTCAGGGTCGAAATCTTCAACTTCATAAGTAACATCAGACAACTGTCTTACAACCTTATAAAGTCCAAAGTAGCGCCTGAGGAGCTTCTCAGAGACACCAACCTTCCGAACATGAATGAAGACCCAGACAAGGTCACCAAGCTGGTAGACAACAGGACAGTGGCTCGTGTCATATTTTCAGTGATCGTTTTCTTGAGTCTGTAGTGTGCAGAGTCGAGCTAACTGCCAAGCTTCCTCAGCTCTGGTTAACACCTGTCTGATTTAGTCATTGTCCATGTCGTCGGGATGTAACGGAAACACAGTGTCCATCATCATCGTTGCCTCACGCCCGTGCACCAGGAAAAATGGCATAGATTCTGTGGTGTATTGTTTGGTGGTGTTGTAGGCAAATGTCATGAAATTAGCACCTCATCCCAGTTTCTCTACTCAACATTGACGAACATTGATAGCATATCGGCCAAGGTCTTATTAAGGAGTTCAGTAAGCCCGTTAGTTTGCGGATGGTAGGCGGTCGTCATGTAATGAGTAATGTTGCACTAACGGTTTATCTCTGTCACAAAATTCGATTGAAAAAGTTTCCCTCGATCCGTAATTAATGACCTTGGGGCACTGTGTTTTAATACAATGTCTTCTACAATGAATTTGGCTACCTCGAATGCTTCGGTGGTTTCCATGGCTTTTATAATGGCATAGCGCATCAGATAATCAGTGCAACAATAATCCATCTATTGCCACTAGCAGACGTTGGAAATCATTCAAGGATGTCAATCCCAACACGCTGGAAAGGCGTTTCAGCTGGTGGAATTGGTATGAGTCGGCCAGGTGGTTTCTGAGGAACTGCCTTTCTCCTCTGGCACTCTCGGCAGTGCGACACATAGTGACGGACACTCCTGAATAAATCTGGACAGAAAAATCTCCTGCGGATCCTATCGTATGTCTTAATAAATCCTAAATGTCTGGCCTCAGGTGTGTCATGGAATTTCTGTAGAACATTTAAGTGCATGTGTTTAGGAATCACTGGTAGTCACCTCTTTCCAAACGAATCAAAGTTTTTCTTGCAAGCCGGCCGGAGTGGCCTTGCGGTTCTAGGCGCTGCAGTCTGGAACCAAGCAACTGCTACGGTTGCAGGTTCGAATCCAGCCTCGGGCATGGATGTCTGTGATGTCCTTAGGTTAGTTAGGTTTAATTAGTTCTAAGTTCTAGGTGACTGATGACCTCAGAAGTTAAGTCACATAGTGCTCAGAGCCATTTGAACCATTTTTTTTTTCCTTGCAAAGTAATCCATTAACTACCTTAAATTGTCCTTTCACATTCTCTAACCGATTTAAGGCAAGCATAATTTGAGATATCTTGGCGTCCTTCTTCTGTGCAGCAGAGAGATCATGGAGTGCAGCGAGACACTCACTATCTTCTTCAAAGTCTTGATGGTCTTGCACAGGGTTTCTTGAGAGACAGTTGGCATCTTTGTGTTTTCTTCCACTTTTGTACACTAAGGTAATGTCATATTCTTAAAGACGTAGTGCCCACCTGGCGAGTAGTCGTGTTGGATTCTTAAGACCTGTCAACCAACAAAGTGAATGATGGTCTGTAACAACTGTGAATGGCCTTTCATAGGGATACTGTCGAAATCTGCACATGGCCCAGATCACAGCAAGACATTCTCTTTCTGTAGTTGAGTAGTTTCTCTCGGCTTTTGTAAGTGTCCTAGAAGCACAGGCTATACCCTTCTCTTTTTCATCCAAAATCTACACCAGAACAGCACCGATCCCAGACCCACTGGCATCTGTGTGTAGTTCTATAGGTGCTCTCTCATCACACAGAACAAGTACAGGGTCAGTCATCAGAGCTTTTCACAGCACAACGAAAGAATCTTGTTGAACACCACCCCAGATAAATTTTGCATCGGCTTTTAACAACTCTTGGAGTGGCCTGGCTTTGATACAAAAGTCTTTGATAAAACAATGGTAATAAGAACATAATCCGAGGAAGCTTTCCACATCTCTTAATACTTTTAGGAATAGGAAATTCCGTTATAGCTCTCACCTTTTCTGGGTCTGGCCACACCCCTTTGTTTGCCAGAAGGTGATTTCTTTTGCTCCAAAGAGACACTTTCTTGGATTAAGTTTCTGTCTGGCTTGTTGGAGACACTTAAGAACGGCCTTCAGTCATCTTATTTGTTCATCAAATGTCTCTGAGAACGCTATAATGTGATCTAAATAACAAAGACACATCAGCCACTTCACGTGCCTTACAAGATTATCCATCATTGGTTCAAAAGTTGCTGGTGCATTACACAAACCAAATGGTATTACCTTAAACTCATAGAGGCCCTCAGGGGTGATGAATGCAGTTTTCTCACGATCAGCCTCATCTACTTTGATTTGCCGGTATCCCGGGTACATGTCCATGGTTGAGAAAAACATAGCCCCCTTCAGACAATCTAGTGTACTGTCAATTTGTGGAAGAGGGTACATGTCATTTTTAGTTATCTTATTAAGCTTCCTGTAATTAACACAAAAGCACCAACTCCTATCCTTCTTCCTGACGAGAACCACTGATGACAACCATGGTTTCTGCAAAGGCTGAATGATGTCATTCTTCATCATTCCCTCAACCTCGTCGCGAATTATTCGACGTTCCGTTGCTGACACGTGGTATGCTCTCTGGCTTATTGGCTGATGGTCTCCAGTGCTAATCCGGTGCTTCACCATCGATTTGTCTAATTTGCTCTTCACCTGTGGATTGAAGCATTCAGAGAACTCTTGGAGAATGGCAAGTAGCTTCCTCTGTTGTTCCTTAGTGAGATCTAGTGATAGTCAAGCTTGAAGATCTTGTCTCGTAGTGGCAGCGCTAATTTCGCCCACAGATTCGGCATGGGAGGTATCTATGACACTCAGCTGTTCTGCAATTAACGGCTCAGCATTTGCTACACACATGCGTCTTGGAAGGATCTGCAGTTCTCGGCGACAGTTAACTATCCACAATTCACCGAATCTGTTCTTAAACGAGATGACAGAGGCTGGGATGACCAAGCTATTCTTCAGTGATGTGCTTCTCTTACAGTCCACTACAAGATCCATGGGTTGATGCATGGCATGACACATGACAGCTACCTTTCTAGTGCTGACTGCAGGAATGATCACTTCATCCAGCACACATAGTCTCCACACACTAGGATGCGCATCTTCCTGTCCACAGTATCTCATCTTGTCTAGCATAATCTTCGAATGGCCACAATCTATAATTGCTTGAGACGCTTTCAAAAAGTCCTGTCCGAGAATGACGTCATGACTACACTCTTGTAAGATGATGAATTCTAAGGGCTGTGTATGGCCACTTATACCCACGCGAATGACACATCTTCCTGTAGGTTTTACATATTTCCCATTAGCCACCTTCAGCAGAGATGTTTTTTTGTTGACGAATACAGTTTTCTGCAACTGGCGACGGGACTTCTCTGAAATTACTGAATATGATGCTCCAGATTCCACAAGAGCTTGGGCTGGTCGGCCATCCATGAGGATATCAACGTAGTTTCCTATCATTTTTGTAGTGACTGACGTCAGAGGATTTTTCTCTTCAGCGGCCTCACCTCCAAGGAAGGTCGCACCCTTTAGTTTTCCAGGTTGCGGCAGCTAGGTGATTGGCTGCAGTCCCTAAACTGCGATGGAGATCTTGATCGGCATATTGGGGAGCATCCTCTCCAGCAGCTAGTTTGCGGCAGTGGTGACCCACATCGTCCTGCACCCACAGCTTCTTGTTCATCGTCATCATCCCAGAGTTGGCATCAGCTAAGATCGGTCTGCTGTCTTCTGGTGCGGGCATCATCAAATATCCGCTGCCTTTCTTGACAATAGCGCACTACATGTCCCGGTCTTCCACAGTGGAAACATACTGGTTGGTTATCCTGGGTTCTCCAGGCATCAGTCTTCCTTGGTGCCCAAACAGGTTCCTCATGCGGCATTGTAGGAACGTAACTTCACCTGGGTCTCGACTTTTTTACCGTTTGTCTTGGTTTTTTGCTCGCCATGCAATCCAAGTACCTTCTGAACTTCCTCTCTCACTATCTGACGAAGAACACTTGTGAAATCAGTTTCTTCCTCCATCACAGACATCGATACAACGTTTGGAAGCTGTTCAAAATTCTTGCATGTAATTCTGTTTTGATGCATTGTCTCAATATACTGGCAACATTTTATGAAGTCGTCTGCTGTCGAAACCTCCTTGAGGACTAGGGCTTTATACATGTCCTCGGCAACACCCTTCATGAGATGTGCAACCTTATCTTCCTCCTTCATTCAGGGATCCACTATTTCACACACCTCCAACATGACATGAATGCAGGACGCTGTCGTTTCACCTGGACACTGTGTCCTGCACTTTAATTTATCTTCAGCCTTGTACTTCTGTCGTTGTGTGTCACCGAAATACTTGCGCAGTTCCACCTGGAATACTTCCCAGGTTGCGAAGTTCTCCTCGTTGTTCTCATACCATTGCTTGGCAGTGCCCTCCAAGTATAAAAATACGTAACCCAAATTTGTTAAATTTGGCTATACACTCATATACCTTCAGCCACTTGTTTGGATCTTGGCCATCATCAACAGAGAACCCGGAAGGATGTCTCATGTGGTAGCACACAACTGCTGTCATCGTAATGTCCTCTTCTTCTTCTGTCTCCGATAGATTGTGATATGTTGAATATGGCTCAAACTCGGGTTTCTCACCACGTAAACGGCAGCTCTGTCATGGCCTGACGGGAGCCACTGTGTCGTCGATAACGTGCGGGATCACAAGTTCCAATACCCAGCGCCTCCACCAGATAATGTCACATAGAGGAAGAGGTAAGTAGATGAATGACAAACACTAACTTCACTTAATGAAGGGTTATTCAGCACTTGCACATACACGAGTGCGGAGTGAACTGCCTCCGGCCAGAACACATATGGTATATATACAGCTACAGAACATTCCAGTACAATGATTTCTGCGATTTGTGGATACCTCTAGAATGTACTTGAACTGAATACAGAAATTAAAATGTTTGAGTTGAGGTGAGTTTTGAACTCCAAGTGCACTAATCAGCTTCTTCTGCGACAATATATATATATATATATATATATATATGTGTGTGTGTGTGTGTTTGTGTGTGTGTGTGTGTGTGTGTGTGTGTGTGTGTGTGTGAAATCTGAACTAAGTATACCATGAAAAATATCTTTTACGTAATTACTCAAAGTTGTGTGTATAGCTTTAACATAAGGATTTTGTAGGGTACTGTGCATGAGAGGGAGAGAGAGAGAGAGAGAGAGAGAGAGAGAGCAATCAACCACAATGAAAACAAGGACATGGTTTACTCATATATGCTTTACTGAAGTTTTTGACAGTACTACAGTGGGCATAATAGTTATTAAATACGAATAATCACTGACCAGAGTAAACATAATTAATGACTGTCAAAGGGCTGCACAGAGGAATACATGCCACATACAGGACATGTCACTGAACATCTTTAATGATGGCATCATGAATGGACAGCTGCAGATGGTGCAATTCATACATAAACATACAATAGTACCAACAAAACATTCATATAGTACACAAAATTTACACCAGTGTGCAGTCACACATTTTACAGCTGAAATGTTACAATCTTTGTTTTAAGAAATCACCATTTGCTTTACAACACCACTGTGCACTCCCCATTATGGATCCACTCACAGCTGACAGTGTTTGTGGTGTTATTGCAGCACATGCAGTGGTAATATGGGCTTTCACATTGGGCATTGTTATTGGGACTGACTGGTACACCACATCTTTCACATGTCCCCAGAGAAACAAGTCTGTGGGGCAACTGTACTGGAAATCCCTGAATGGGACTGCCTCGTCCAATCCATCGATGTGGGAATTGTTGGTTCAGCACCCATTGTGCCACCATGGCATTATGCGAAGGCATCCATCATGTTGATACCAGATTATTTGATGCAAATGAAGGGATAGGTCTTCCATCAGTCCAGGTAAGGTACATCTGAGGAACTGTTCGTACTGTCGCCCATTAAGAGTGCCATCAGTGAAATACAGGCCCATGATGTGGTGTCTTGTAATACCACACCATACATTGACACTCTACTAATGTTGATGTTCAGTCTGGTGAATCCAGTGTGGGTTTTCTGGTGACCAGAAGTGCATGTTGTGAAAATTGATGTTCCCATGTTTTGTAAATGTGGCCTCATTGGTAAACAGTGCCCCACGCAAAAGTCATGGCCTTGTCATAGAACCCACCGACAGTATGGTTGGCATCTACGACCGCAAAATTTGCATCGTGCTTGTTCAAGGGATTCCCATCTGTCTCTTTATTTCATGAATAGTTGCATGAGGGTTTATTGCAGCAGCCACCAGAACAGATACCTCTGCTGCTTCATGTGTTATGCCTCTGCTCAGGATCTGCGTTCGTGGAGATAACTGCCCTGTCATGTGAAACCATATGTGTGAAGATAGGATGGAATGGATGATTTCTATTAGGGTACTGCTTGGCATACACCTGTGTCTCATGTGTGCCATTTTAGTGATATTCTTCATACAGTAATATCGTGTCAACCGTTTCCTCATTTCTGAATAGCACGTTCAATGCCTAGAATGGTTGGACAGGTAAGTTAGTACACAATTGCAAGAGTGACACCTGTTACAGTGTACAGTAAACCAGTGCCATGTACATGTACATACTTACATACAGAGCAGCCTGCTTTGGAGAGAGCCATACCCATATACAGTGCTGATTGCAGACCGTTCCTGTACACAGTTGCAGAGGTGAAGGGTTGACCTGGGCAGTGTAACAGGGTGGCGTACACCAGCCGGTATTTTTTCATAGCTTGTACATAGATAAATACAACACATATGAGGGAAACCATTATGTACATATCAGTGTTTGTGGCAGGAGTCTTATAATTATTTTCAGCACTCATGATAAAAGTGAAAGTAAGAGTACATACCTCAATCACATTGCAATTATGAGCAATGTGTAGGTCACACTTGCATCATGAGAAGTGCAATAGCAATGTGTTTCATTAATTTCATGTTTCAACTTCACATTCCAATTTGTCGGGATGTAATTGATGAACTGCAATGCGACCAACACCATTATTATTGTGATTTCTCATGTTATTGTCTGCATATGGAATAATATGGGGTGTCCATTTAAAAAAGTAAGTTTGTGTTGAAGCCCATATGTGGACATGGTTTAGAATGCCTCATAGTATTTACTTTCGTGAGCCCCTGCCTTACATTCACACCCATGGAAGCCATTTGTCAGTATTGTGGTTCCAGAGATATTCAGCAAACAGGCCCATCTCCCAGCAGTGTTCCTTATTCTGGAACTGTGTGGTTGAAACTCCAGTATTCTTACAGTGATTTGTGATTTTAAAATGAATGAAGTAGACTGCTGCTAAAAATGCCGTTTAATTTAGTAAGTATGAAATATAAGCTAGAAATCAAGTGTTTAGGTGCAGATCAACCAACTAAAATATTACACACAGAACACAAAAAAGAAAAAAAAATTGAGTTCCATTCTGTTTATACACTATGTGAACAAAAGTATCCAGATAACTAGCTGAAAATGACATACAAGTTCGTGGTGCCCTCCATTGGTAATGCCGGAATTCAATATGGTGTTGGCCCGTACTTAGCCTTGATGACATCTTCCACTCTCACAGGCATATGTTGAATCAGGTGCTGGAAGGTTTCTTGGGGAATGGCAGCCCATTCTTCATGGAGTGCTGCAATGAGGAGAGGTATTGATGTCATCAGTGAGGCATGGCACGAAGTCAGCATTCGAAAACCTCCCAAAGGTGTTGCATAGGATTCAGGTCAGGACTCTGTGCAGGTCAGTCCATTACAGGGATGTTATTGTCATGTAACCACTCCACCAGGATGTGTTGAAAGATGCATTTGCCATCCCTGAATTTCTCTTCAACAGTGGGAAGCAAGAAGGTGCTTAAAACATCAATGTGAGCCTGTTCTGTGATAGTGCTATGCAAAACAAAAAGGGGTGGAACCCCCCTCCATGAAAAACACGACCACACTGTAACACCACCACCTCCGAATTTTACTATTGGCACTACACACACTGATAGATGACTTTCACTGGGCATTCACCATATCCACACCCTGCCATCAGACCGCCTCATTTTGTGTCATGATTTGTCACTCCACATAGTGTTTTTCCACTCTTCAGTCATCCAATGTTTACGCCCATTACACCAAGCAAGGCATTGTTTGGCACTTACCGGTGTGATGTGTTGCTTATGAGCAGCCGCTCGACCATGAAATCCAAGTTTTCTCACGTCCTGCCTAACTATCATAGTACTTGCAGTAGATCCTGAAGCAGTTTTGAATTCCTGTGTGATGGTCTGGATAGATGTCTGGCTATTACACACTATTGGTAAATAAAATACCCTTATTCTTATTAATTGAAGCCAAAAAGAGGCACAACTATCGATGGTCTCTGTCAGTCAATAGATGAGGTCAGCCTGTACGCTTTTGTGCTGTATGTGTCCCTTCACATTTACACTTCACTACTGCATCAGAAACAGTGGACCTAGGGATGTTTAGCAGTGTGGAAATCTCATGTACAGATGTATGACACAAGTGACACCCAATCACCTGACTACGTTCAAAGTCCATGAGTTCCGTTGAGCACCCCATTCTGCTCTCTCACAATGTCTAATGACTACTGAGGTCACTGATATGGAGTATATGCCATTAGGTGGCAGCACAATGCACATAATATGAAAAACGTATGTTTTTGGGGGTGTCTGG
Source organism: Schistocerca nitens (assembly GCF_023898315.1). Lineage (NCBI taxonomy): Eukaryota > Metazoa > Arthropoda > Insecta > Orthoptera > Acrididae > Schistocerca > Schistocerca nitens. The sequence continues at coordinate 673,839,210 of NC_064617.1, read as the reverse complement.
ATACTTTTGATCATCTAGTGTGCTTTATTACTAGCTACAGTATTTCTTGGATTAGGCATGTATTTATAACTGCATAATTACTACTGGTAAATTACTATTTTTCCCGTGTTTTTAAGCAGTATGATTCAAATGGAAGTTATACAACAAACAATTCGGAGCAATTCCATTATAAAGTTTAGTGAGTTTTTTTTCTGAGCCCTACCAATGAAAATGAGCGCCATCCACCACTGCTCCACTGACTTGCATAAGACACAGGTGCAGTGTGTCCAGGTAAACAAAAGCAGTCACAGTTTAGGTGAATCACAAATGTATTCCACAATCTCATTTGGGAGCTCTGTGCCGAAAACATGCACATTATAATGATTCATCTTTCCAGGCACATTGAACTTGGCTTCATCACTGAAAGCAAGCTTCTACTAAAAAACTTCTTACCCCAGTAGCTGCTGCAAGTCACTGCAAAAGTCAGAACAAATTTCATTGTCCCTAGTAGCCAGCGTATGCAATAACTCCAGCCAGTCTGGTTTTACATGCAGATTTTGTGTAGAATGCACCTGATAGTTGACTGTCACATCTGCAGTTCTCTGCTCACACATGTCACTGATTTCTTCTGGTTCCTGACAAATAATTTCCAAGTACGCTTGTAAACAAGCATTGTAAATATTTCTTAGGAAGAGGATACCATTTGGTGGCAACTGTTTGGGGTCGAGTGACTCAGTTAGGCCCTGGTGCCTCTTTGTTGCCAAGGGCTTCAATGTGTCCGTATATGATGTCAGAAGTGATATTAGGAAATGAGGTTTTAATGTTGAGCCATAATGTTCTTGAGTCCTATTAGATAACCATCTCTTTGTGGTTGTTGCTCTCTCGATATTTGATATTTGGCGTGGTAACTTGAAGCTCAAGAGAGTTCACCATGGCTTCAGCCTTGCCAGCAGGACTAGTCCATTTGGACCTTGGAGGGGTCTGCTGGTTGCTTAGAGTTGTCTCCCTAATTTGGTAATCTGCCAAAATATGTTCTGATTTTCTTCTACTTCATTGAGGGTCTGATCCCAAATTTGGTATCGGTGTTACTGTAGCTGGTGTCTAATATATTGGCTGATCTTCTGGAACCTGAAAGTTTGGCAGTGACATCTGTAGTGTCTCTTCTCAGCAATGAGTTCCTGCATATGTTCCAGTAGAAGTTGATGGGCTGAACAGTGAACAGTGGTGGCTGTTGCAACGTTGTAGCTTTCAGTAACAATATATGTGAGAGTGTGAATTGCTTGATCTATGTTTCTATGAGTAATGATCTCTATAGGTGGTGGTGTTTTTTTGGAAATGAGAATGTTGAAAAACTACACCCATATATTGAGTCACAAAAAGTCACAACAAAAGACTGTCGGAAAGTTAGCTTTCAACCAACAAGGCCTTTATCAAAAATAGACCTACAACACACACACACACACACACACACACACACACACACACACACACACATACACACATGCAAATGCAACTCACACACACATGACTAAAGTCTCTGGTAGCTGGAGCCAGACTGTGAGCAGCAATGCTTTATGAGAGAGGCAACCAGGTGGGGGAAAGGAGGAGGCTGGGGCAGGGAGGGGGAGGGATAGCAGGGTAGGGGTGGGGGACAGTAAAGTGCTGCTGGGAGCATGTAGGGACAAGTTGGAGAGTAGGGCAGCTAAGTGCAGTTGGGAGGTTAAGACAGTGGGCAGAGGAGAGATTTTGGGGGGGGGGGGGGGGTAGTCGAAAAGGAACGATGTTTTAGACTGGGTGTATTGGCAGAATAGAGGGCTGTATAGTGCTGGAATGGGAATAGAGAAGGGACTGATGGGTGAGGACAATGACTAACAGAGGTTGAGACCAGGGAGGGTTACAAGAACATAGGATATATTACAGGGAGAGTTCGCACCTATGCAATTCAGAAAAGGTAGTATTAGTTGGAAGAATCCAGATGGCACAGGCTGTGAAGCAGTCATTGAAATGAAGAAGACCATGTTGGGTGGTGTTCCAGATGTTTCTTGGCCGCAGTTTGTCAGTGGCCATTCATGCAGACAGACAGCTTGTTGCTTGTCGTGCCCACTAAGAATGCAGCATATTGGTTGCAGCTTAGCTTGTGGATCACATGACTGGTTTCACAGGTACACTGCCTTTGATGGTATAGGTGATGTTTGTGACTGGACTTGAGTGGTTGGTGGTGGGAGGATGTATGGGACATGTCTTGCATCTAGGTCTCTTAATGGGATATGAGCCATGAGGCAAGGGCTTGGGAGTGGGGGTTGTGTACGGATGAACGAGGAGATTGTGTAGGTTCAGTGGGTGGTAAATACCACTGTGGGAGGGGTGGGAAGGATAGTGGGTAGAACAGTTCTTATCTCAAGGCACGACAAGAGGTAGTCGAAACCCTGGCAGAGACTGTTTAGTTGCTCCAGGCCTGGGTGAAACTGAGCCACAAGGGGAATGCTACTCTGTGGCTGGATGGTGGGACTTTGGGAGGTGTTGGGTGACTGGAAACATAAGGTATGGAAGACCTGTTATTGTACAAAGTAGGGAGGGTAGTTATGGTCTGTAAAGGCCTCAATGAGACCTTCAGTGTATTTTGAGAGGAACCGGTCATCATTACAGATGCGATGACCACAAGTGGCTAAGCTGTATGAAAGGCACTTCTTGGTATGGAATGGCTGGCAGCTGTCAAAGTGGAGGTTCTACTGGTGGTTGGTATGTTTGATATAGACATCTTTGAGGAGGAGGTCGACAATGAGGAAGATGGCTTATTGGGTTGAATAGGACCAGGTGAAGCAAATGGGGGAGAAGGTGTTGAGGTCCTGCAGGAATGTGGATAGGGTGTCCTCATCCTTGATCCAGATCATGAAGACGTCATCAGTGAATCTGAACCAGATGAGAGGTTTGGGATTTTGGGTGTTTAGGAGGTATTCCTGTAGATGAGCCATGAATAGGTTGGCGTAGGATGGGCCATGTGGCTGCCCATAGCTGTACCCTGGATCTGCTTGTAGGTAATGCCTACAAAGAAGAAGTAACTGTGGGTGAGGATATAGTTGGTCATGGCAACTAGGAAGGTGGTGGTTGATTTGGAACCTGTTGGGCGTTGGGAAAGATAATGTTCAATAGCGGTAAGGCCATGGGCATTAGGGATGGTAGTGTAAAGGGAAGTGGCATCAATAGTGACGAGCAGGACACCATATGGCAAAGGAACAGGAACTGTGGAGAGTCAGTGGAGGAAATGGTTGGTATCTTTTATATAGGAAGGTAAGTTACAGGTAATAGGTTGAAGGTATTGGTCTATGAGAGGAGAGATTCTCTCAGTGGAGGCACAGTAACCAGCCACAGTGGTGGCATCCTGGGTGGTTGGATTTATGGACTTTAGGAAGCAGGTAGAAGGTAGGAAGGAGTGCAGGGAGTGGTAGGGGTAAGAAGAGAGATGGACTCTGGGGAGGGATTCTGGAATGGGCCTAATGATTGTAGGAGAGACTGGAGATGCTGATGGATTTCTGGAATAGGGTCACTGTGGTAGGGTTTGTAGCTGGATGAATCTGACAGCTGGCAGAGTCCTTCTGCCAGGTAGTGATGGCAGTTCAAAACAACAGTGATGGAGCCTTTGTCAGCAGGCAGGATTATGTGGTCAGGATCAGTTTTTGGACTTTATATTGTTTGATTCCAAGAATAAATCAGATGTCAGGCGGATATTTGCTGGTGTTCCGTCTGGAGTCCGATTGTTACTTTGAGACTGAGAAGGGGTTAGTAGGTGGCTCCAGCCAACTTTGCGATCAGTAGGGGCTGAATATTGATTGGACATGATAGCCTTCATTTTAGGTAATAATGTAAGTTTGTTTGGTAAGGATTAGATGAAGGAGGATTTTGCCTTTCCCATCTGTCTTGGATTGGAGATCTCCTCATCTTGGCCTTCTGGTTATTGTAGGGTTGAAGTATCTCTAAGTAGACAGACATTTCTGGTAGTTGGCAGTATGACTGTCCTTGCAATTTCAACAAGGTGGTGCAACATTTAGCAGTTTCATGCATTATGCAGTCTTGCGAGCTTGACCACATTTGAGGTATTTAGGTTGCAAATTGCAATTCTGTAATTCATGAAAGAATTTCTGGCAATTCTGGTTTGGAGGAATTGGCAGTCTGAGTTTGGTCTGGAACAGATGGTGTGAGACTGTCATCAGTTTCATCATCAGAAAGTGCACGAAAGTGGTTGGAGATTGGCACATTGGAAATGGGATCAGTTTTCATTCCATTTTCATCTTCTTGGACTGGTTGTTGTTTTGTGTTTCCCAGAGAAGACACTGCAGAGGCCTTCTTTTTCAGAACAGAAATCTTGTTTTGATATGTAAAAGCTTCTTCCAGGTGTGAGGTCACTGTTGGCTCTTCTACACCTACATCTACATCCATACTCCGCAAGCCACCTGACGGTGTGTGGCGGAGGGTACCTTGGGTACCTCTATCAGTTCTCCCGTCTATTCCAGTCTCGTATTGTTCATGGAAAGAAGGATTGTCGGTATGCCTCTATGTGGGCTCTACCGTATTTACTCGAATTTAAGCCGCACTTGAATCTAAGCCGCACCTGAAACATGAGACTCGAAATCGAGGAAAAAAAATTTTCCCGAATCTAAGCTGCACCTGAAATCTGAGACTCGAAATTCAAGGGGAGAGAAAAGTTTTAGGCCGCACTTCCAAATCGAAACAAAGTTGGTCCATTGTAATATGAGACACAATTTAGGTTGAATGAATGACGATACAGCTGTAGTAGTTTGGTTCGAGTCATAAGCTTAGCAGTTAAGCTTTACCAGGTAGCCGTTGTTATGCGTCAGGTGCTCAGTCCGTATTTATACGGGTACCCTTCCTTTTTCACGTGCTTCATCTGGTTTGAATTGATTGCTTATTTTTCTTTGATCTGACAAGTGCAGTTCTCTTTGTTATAGGTGTTTCCGTCACTCAGAGCTGAAAATGTATTACTGTACTGTGTCATGCATTGTTTGTCGCATTCTGAAATTGAGGGTTTACGGCCTGTCGCCGCTCGCGGCATGGCTTGCTTTTGTGCACGCTACCGCCGCTTACAATTAAAAAAAACAAAGAGAGGGATCGTCTCATTAGCGAAACAATGGCAAGAGACTGCTATTCGTTGCTACTTACACTGCTGCTTTCTTTGATAATGATCAACAAGAACCAAATAATAGACTGCATATGATAGAAGATGTTCTGAACGAGAATTTAGCGAAAATTTTTTCCGTTTGAAAATCTTTGCAGATGCCTCTTTAGTACATTACATTATGCACAGAAATTAGAGTCATCTTAGATTTAAAAATCTAATCAATTGCCGTGCTTCATTTCTGACTGTATCACTATTAGGCATAAGAATAATATGAATATAAACATGACATGGTATGTATATTCTTCCGCGTCTGCTGTTGTCTCACTCTAGTTTCGTAGTTTATTAGGCGGACAGGATTTAAATGAGATAGCAGCAAACACGAAGGAATACATGGCAAAATGTTTATATTCGTATTATTCTTATGGTGAAGAGAATACTGCATGTGATTCACAATTCATAAAAGTTCCTATTAGCAGACATTTCTCCTCACAGTTAGGAAAAAATTCAGAAAGCAGAGCTGGCCATATTGACAAATATCCCAAACAGTCTTGCCAGTCGGATTTTCGTAGTACATTGAAATGCTGCTACGTTCGAAGAGGAACAATACGGAATTTGTATTTACTTAGTTGGATAATGTATGAAAATGCAGTGGTCGAAACTCGGGGCGGAGAAAAAAAAGCTTGTCTTCCACATTTTTTTTTTTATTTATTTACTGACGCAGAGGTTTTGGTGCTAGTATTTGTCTTTGTGCCTGCGAAGCATGCCTGCGTAGCACTACATATATTCGACGACAGAAGTTAGTTGTGGCGGCACCTACCAACATTTTTCAGAACTTCCGCTTACTTTGCACTCGATTCTAAGCCGCAGGCGGTTTTTTGGATTACAAAAACTGGAAAAAAAGTGCGGCTTAGATTCGAGTAAATACGGTAATCTCTATGATTTTATCCTCATGGTCTCTTTGTGAGATATACGTAGGAGGGACCAATATACTGCTTGACTCCTTGGTGAAGGTATGTTCTCGAAACTTCAGCAAAAGCCCATACCGAGCTACGGAGCATCTCTCCTGCAGAGTCTTTCACTGGAGTTTATCTATCACCTCTGTAACGCTTTCGCGATTACTAAATGATCCTGTAACAAATCGCACTGCTCTCCGTTGGATCTTCTCTATCTCTTCTATCAACCGTATCTGGGACGGATCCCACACTGCTGAACAGTATTCAAGCAGTGGGCGAACAAGCGTACCGTAACCTACTTCCTTTGTTTTCGGATTGCATTTCCTTAGGATTCTTCCAATGAATCTCAGTCTGGCATCTGCTTTACCAATGATCAACTTTATATGATCATTCCATTTTAAATCCCTCCTAATGCGTACTCCCAGATAATTTATGGAATTAACTGCTTCCAGTTGCTGACCTGCTATATTGTAGCTAAATGATATGGGATCTTTCTTTCTATGTATTCGCAGCACATTACACTTGTCTACATTGAGATTCAATTGCCATTCCCTGCACCATGTGTCAATTCGCTGCAGATTCTCCTGCATTTCAGTACAATTTTCCATTGTTACAACCCTTCGATATACTACAGCATCATCCGCAAAAAGCCTCAGTGAACTTCCAGTGTCATCCACAAGGTCATTTATGTATATTGTGAATAGCAACGGTCCTACGACACTCCCCTGCGGCACACCTGAAATCACTCTTACTTCAGAAGACTTCTCTCCATTGAGAATGACATACAGCATTCTGTTATCTAGGAACTCTTCAATCCAATCACACAATTGGTCTGATAGTCCATATGATCTTACTTTGTTCAATAAACGACTGTGGGGAACTGTATCAAACACCTTGTGGAAGTCAAGAAACACGGCATCTACTTGGGAACCCATGTCTATGGCCCTCTGTGTCTCGTGGATGAATAGCGCGAGTTGGGTTTCACACGATTGTCTTTTTTGAAACCCATGCTGATTCCTACAGAGTAGATTTCTAGTCTCCAGGAAAGTCATTATACTCGAACATAATACGTGTTCCAAAATTCTACAACTGATCAAAGTTAGAGATATAGGTCTATAGTTCTGCACATCTGTTCGACGTCCCTTCTTGAAAATGGGGATGACCTGTGTCCTTTTCCAATCCTTTGGAATGCTATGCTCTTCTAGAGACCTACGGTATGCTGCTGCAAGAAGGGGGCCAAGTTCCTTCGCGTACTCTGTGTAAAATCGAACTGGTATCCCATCAGGTCCAGCGGCCTTTCCTCTTTTGAGCGATTTTAATTGTTTCTCTATCTCTCTGTCGTCTGTTTTGATATCTACCATTTTGTCATCTGTGCATCAATCTAGAGAAGGAACTACAGTGCAGTCTTCCTCTGTGAAACAGCTTTGGAAAAAGACATTTAGTATTTCGGCCTTTAGTCTGTCATCCTCTGTTTCAGTACCATTTTGGTCACAGAGTGTCTGGACATTTTGTTTTGATCCACCTACCGCTTTGACATAAGGCCAAAATTTCTTAGGATTTTCTGCCAAGTCAGTACATAGAACTTTACTTTCGAATTCATTGAACGCCTCTCGCATGGCCCTTCTCACATTACATTTCGCTTCACGTAATATTTGTTTGTCTGAAAGGTATTGGCTATGTTTATGTTTGCTGTGAAGTTCCCTCTGCTTCCGCAGCAGTTTTCTAACTCGGTTGTTGCACCATGGTGGCTCTTTTCCATCTCTTATGATCTTGCTTGGCACATACTCATGTAACGCATATTGTACGATGGTTTTGAACTTTGTCCACTGAACCTCAACACTATCTGTACTTAAAACAAAACTTTTGTGTTGAGCCATCAGGTACTCTGAAATCTGCTTTTTGTCACTTATGCTAAACAGAAAAATCTTCCTACCTTTTTAAATATTTCTATTTACGACTGAAATCATCGATGCAGTAACCACTTTATGATCGCTGATTCCCTGTTCTGCGTTAACTGTTTCAAATAGTTCGGGCCTGTTTGTGACTAGAAGGTCTAATATGTTATCGCCATGAGTTGGTTCTCTGTTTAACTGCTCAAGGTAGTTTTCAGATAAAGTACTTAAAAAAATTTCGCTGGATTCTTTGTCCCTGCTAGCTGTTATAAACGTTTGAGTCTCCCAGTCTATATCCGGCAAATTAAAATCTCCACCCAGGACTATAACATGGTGGGGAAATCTGCTCGAAATATTTTCCAGATTATCCTTCAGGTGCTCAGCCACAACAGCTGCTGAGCCAGGGGGCCTATAGAGACATCCAATTACCATGTTGAGCCTGCTTTAACCGTGACCTTCACCCAAATTATTTCACATTTCAGATCTCCGTCAATTTCCTTCGATACTACTGCACTTTTTATCGCTATAAACACTCTTCCCCCTTCACTGTCCAGCCTGTCTCTGCGATATACATTCCAATCTGAGTTTAGAATTTCATTACTGCTTACATCTGGTTTCAGCCAACTTTCTGTCCCTAGTACTATGTGGGCATTGTGACCGTTTATTAATTAATGAGAGCAGTTCTGGGACCTTTCTATAGACGCTCCTGCAGTTTAATATTAGCACATTAATATTGTTATTCCCTGTTGCATTTTGCCTACGCCTACCTTGCCGCGTCTCAGGAGGCGTCTTGTCGGGCCTAGGGAGGGAATTCTCTAACCTAAAAATCCCACATGTGCACTCCACACGTACTCCGCTACCCTTGTAGCCACTTCCTGCATGTAGTGCACGCCTAACCTATTCCGGGGGACCCTACATTTCTCCACCCGATAGTGGAGGTCGAGAAATTTGCACCCCAGATCTCCGCAGAATCATCTGAGCCTCTGGTTTAAGGCTTCTACTTGGCTCCAAACCAGGGGACCGCAATCGGTTCTGGGAACGATACTACAAATAGTTAGCTCAGATTCCACCCCGCGAGCGAGGCTTTCCACCTTCACCAACTCCGCCAACCGCCTGTACAAACTGAGGATGACCTCTGAACCCAGACGGCAGGAGTCATTGGTGCCAACATGAGCAACAATTTGCAGTTGGGTACACCCAGTGCTCTCTATCGCTGCCAGCAGGGCCTCCTCCACATCTCGGATGAGACCCCCCGGCAAGCAGACAGAGTAAACACTGGCCTTCTTCCTCAACCTTTCCGCTATTTCCCTAAGGGGCTCCATCACCCGCCTAACATTGGAGTTCCCAATAACTAATAAACCCCTCCCACCGTGTGCCCGCTTGGACCTTGCTGAAGGAGCGGCCACATGTCCACTCACAGGCAGAGCAGGCGATGCCACACGGCCAGCCTCCACATTGACACTCCGCCTCATGCGCCACGAACACCACTGAACCCACCACTCCCCTTGGGGAGAGGGTGCCCCAACCGCGCCCGGTACCCACGAAGATGTCTCGACAGCAGGGACTGGGTGAAGCATGGGGTGTACCATGAGATGCACCAGACTCCCCACTGCCGCCACACTCTGAGGCAGCAGCCTGAAAACGGCTGACCGCGGCCATCAACACGTTCAGCTGTTCGCGAACAGTGGCCAACTCCTCCTGCATCTGTTCACAGCAGTCACACATCCTATCCATCCTAAGAAATCAATTTACTGTAAAGAGTTAATCAACTTTCAACTAGACTGCTAATTCACTAGAGGCAGCTGGTAGTTGACTAAACTGTGGTTACTAGACACTTCTTGTAGAAAACAATGAAAATAGTACTACCTGTCTCTGGACTGTATTGAAAACAAACACTAGCACTACTGGCACTATGGCTAACTAAAGGGAATCTCTCTGACTGTATTCAAAACAAACACGAAATCTATGGAACACTATTACTAGCACTCGACAATTAAAGCTTCCTAAAAGCAAAAACACATGGAAGAAGAAGTGACAAGTAAGAAAAATACAGTTAATACTTAAATTAACGTAGCTCGCTGTACAGCAGACATGACGCAGATGGCAGTTACGATGACACTGGTGCTTGTTGTCCTTTTTGCTGTCTTTACTGAATTTCCTCATTATTGTACCATGAGTTTGTGTTTGTGAATCATGTATTAATGTGAGTGGGATGTGATCAGATGAATGTACAGTTTGGTTGCATGGGAAACTTGAAGCCCTGTCAGCTATGGAAGCAACTGAGGACTCCATAGAAGATGTAGAAGAAGGTGAAACTTGAGATATTTGTGACTCAGACATAGGTACGAGCCTACTGTCTGCCTTAGCTTAGCTTTGGCGTACATGGGCTGGTGCCACGTGAGGGGGCACTGGCATGCAAGGCCCCTGTCAAACGACTAGATCTGACTAGCCCAGTATCACTAACAAGAAGAGTAGTTGGAAATCGTTGCACACTCTATGATGTCTCACAGGTATATACTTTTTTACACATCTTCTCCTCCCCTTCCCCTTCTGACTCACCTTATATACCTTCCACTGCTAGTGCTGCCATTTGTTATCTGTGAGTGGTTACTGCACAATGACGTTGAATATAGGTGATGGTGACATTAATGTTACTGGACCCTGTAGAAGAAAGGCAGAACTACATTTATTGCATATGTAGATTTAGAGAACACTTTTGTCAACATTGAATGGAGGACAGACTTTGAAACATTAAAGTTATTGGTCCATGGGTCAAATACAGGGAGTGAAATATTGTAGAGGTTGGTCAGAAACAGTCTGAAAAGCTTGTGAAAGTGTTGTAAGCTGGGTTGAGCTGGGAAATAATGGTTAAGGAAAAACTTCAGTATGTTGTGCCATTTTCAAGTTATTTTCCATTGAAGTTACCCAATCAGATTTTCATGCAGAAATTCAAGCAGTTGCATGCTCTAAAATGTGGTAATGGACAGACATCTGTGGATCCGTAAGTTAGCACTTGTTGAAATGCTCATTGCCAGATAAAATTTGCCTTTTTGAGAAGTGATAAATTTAAGTTAAGTGAGCAAAAGTTACTTTGTTCAGTTTTAGGGAACCAAATGAAGAACAAAGTTGGTGACACTGTTTACAGCAGGCTGCTTGAATTTGTGTGTGCGATGAATTTATTGGCTAACTTCAGTGCCAAGTAACTGGGAAATGGCGCAACATGTCGAATTTTTTTCTTAACAATTATTTCTCTGCACAACCTCCCCTGCAACACCCTTACAAGATTTCAGACTGTTTCTGACCACTCTCTGCATAACTTGTACAGAAATCAGACAGCAGTTACAGGAAAAGAAAGGCATGGGAGGAAGGATATAGTTGACAAGGGAGGAGACAGGGTTGTACCCCAGTGTTATTCAAGCTGTACATTGTACAAGCTCTTTGGGAATGGTACTAATATTGAGGGATAAGATATTTAAATGCTGCCTGGTGATGGCACTATAATTCTGGTAGAGATGGAATATGTGTGGAATATGTATGAAACAGAATGGATAGTGCCTTCAAAAGTGGTTATAAGATTGTGGGGGAGGGAGGGTGGTGAGGGGTGGGGAGGGGGAGGGGGGAAGAAAACATTGCTGATGTAATATAGAATTAAATCAGGTAATGCTGAGGAAATTGGATTGTGTTATAAGACTCTAAGTAGTAGGTGAGTACTACTACAGACATCAAAAAAGGTTTTGCATCACCTCAGTTCTGAGAGTTCTGGAACCTGTACAGAAGATTGGAATAGAGATCAACGTAATTTCCACCCTTTTTATTGCTCATGAAAACCACAATTTGCATGTTGTACCATCATACAGCAAGACCTTCAGAGGTGGTGGTCCAGATTGCTGTACATACCATTACCTCTATTACGCAGTAGCATGTCCTCTTGCATTGATGCATGCCTGTATTCATCATGGTAAACTAACCACAACCAGATTGTCCCACTCCTCAATGGCAATTCGGTGTAGATTCCTCAGAGTGGTTGGTGGGTCACATCATCCAAAAACAGCCCTTTTCAGTATATCCCAAGCATGTTTGGTAGGGCTCATGCCTGGAGAAAATGCTGGACGCTCTAGTAGAGCTATGTCATTATCCTGAAGGAAGTCATTCACAAGATGTGCAGGATGGGGGCAAAAATTGTCGTCCATGAAGAAGAAGACGTCGCCAATATGCTTCCGATATGGTTGCACTATCAGTCGGAGGCTGGCATTCATGTATTGTACAGCTGTTACAGTGCCTTCCATGACCAACAGTGGGCCATTTGGGATTAGCTGAGTGGTCTAAGGGGCTGCAGTCGTGGACTGTGCGGCTGGTCCTGGCGGAGGTTTGAGTCCTCCCTCGGGCATGGGTGTATGTGTTTGTCCTTAGGATAATTTAGTTAAGTAGTGTGTAAGCTTATGGACTGATGACCTTAGCAGTTAAGTCCCATAAGTTTTCACGCACATTTGAACATTTGAACCACCAGTGGCGTACGTAAACCCACATAATTCCACCCCCAAACAGCAGGGAACCTCCACCTTCCTGCACTCGCTGGACAGTGTATGTAAGGTGTTGAGCCTGACCAGGTTGCCTCCAAACACATCTCCAACAATTGTCTGGTTGAAGGCATATGTGACACTCATCGGTGAAGAGAACGTGATGTCAGTCCTGAGCAGTCCATACGGCATGTTGTTAGGCCCATCTGTGCCGCACTGCATGGTGTCGTGGTTGCAAAGATGGACCTCGCCATGGATGTCGGGAGTGAAGTTGCACATTATCCAGCCTACTGCCCACAGTTTGAGACATAACACGACGTCCTGTGGCTGCACAAAAAGCATTATTCAACATGGTGGCATTGCTGTCAGGGTTCCTCCGAGCCATGGAAAAGGAAATGAGCATTTGGCATCACTGGCCGGAGGGCCCCTTGTGGGGCAGGTCCGGCCACCTTGGTGCAGGTCTTATTACATTTGACACCACGTTGGGCAACCCGCACGCCAGGCGGGGATGAAATGATGATGAATACAGCACAACACACAGTCCCTGAGCAGAGAAAATCCCAAACCCAGCCGGGAAGTGAACCCAGGCCTGTAGGATGGCAATTGGTCACACTGACCACTCAGCTATCGGGGTGGACTCTCCGAGTCATAATCCATATGTAGCAGTCATCCACTGCAGTGGTAGCCCTTGGGTGGCCTGAGCAAGGTATATCATCGACAGTTCCCATCTCATTGTATCTCCTCCATGTCCGAACAACATCGCTTTGGTTCACTCTGAGTTGAGAGCCCTTCCTGGCACAAAGTAACAGTGCAGATGCTAGCGAACCGTAGTATTGACCCTGTAGGCATGGTTGAGCTACAGACAACACGAGCCATGTACCTCCTTCCTGGGGGAATGACTGGAACTGATCAGTTGTCAGACCCCTCCGTCTAATAGGCACTGCTCATACATGGTTGTTTACATCTTTGGGCAGGTTTAGTGACATCTCTGAACAGTCAAAGGGACTGTGTCTATGATACAATATCCCCAGTCAATGTCTATCATCAGGAGCTCTGGGAACCAGGGTGATGCAAAACTTTTTTTGATGTGTGTATTTGAACAGCAAAATAACTGATGGTGTCCAAGGTTGAGAGGATATAAAATGTGGATTGTCAATAGCAGGAAAAGTGCTTCCAAAAGGCAGAAATATTTTAAAGTCTAATACAAGTATTTGATTGGAGTATACTATTGTTCAGAAGTGAGAGACTACAATGGACAGTACAGAGAAAACAGTATAGAAGTTTTTGAAATTCGGTGCTATAGCAGAATTTTAATGATTAGATAGGTAGATCAGATAACTGCAGAAGAGGTACTGAATTGAATCGGTAGGAAAAGAATCTCATTGTTCATCCTGACTAAAGGAAGGTTACAGTTGACAGGCCACACCCTGAAGCATCAAGGAACAGTACATTTGGTAATAGAGAGAACTGTTGTTGTGCTCTTAAGTTCAAAGACTGGTTTGATACAGATCTCCATGCTACTCTACCCTGTGTAAGCCTCAACATCTCATGATATCTTCTTTCTGCAACCTACATTCATTTGAATGTGCTTACTGTAATTGTCTTCCCAATTTTACTTAGCACCTTCTCATTAGTACCTATCTAATCTTCAACATTCTGTCATAGCACAACATTTCAAAAGCTTCTACTCTCTCATTGTCTGGACTTCGCATTGCCCATGTTTCACTTCACTACAAGGCTGCACTGCAGACAAATGCTTTCAGAAAAGAATTGCTAACACTGAAATTTATACATGCTACTAACAATTGTCAGTAATACGTTTATTGTTAAAATTCAGTCGACATTTTACATCCTTTTTAGTTTGGCCACCGTCAGCTATTTTACTGCCAAAATAACAAAATTAATCTAGTACTTTCAGTGTCTCATTTCCTAAACCAATTCCTTGAGGATCACCTAAATTAATTTGATTACATTCAATACCCTTGTTCCGCATTTTTTCCTAGAAGTCAATTGTGTTACAACAGATTTTAGATCATTAGCTTCAGGCACACTAAACAGTTTCTCTATAATTATTTATGAAACTTATTGTATAACTGAATGGATCATCTAATTACATACATACAAAATGTCATATTTATTCTTCCATTTCAGGTTTTGAAAAATCTACTTGACAAGCCTGAGATTCAAGGTTCAGCTTGGCATACTTGTCACAGAGAGAACTATAAACAGGTATGAGAATTTATTAATGTTTTAAGATGCTGCCTATGCTTGTATAATGGTTATTTAGAAATTAAAGATACACTCCTTGGCAATTACTAAGGAACAGAGACATTGTTGGACAGGAATAACCACAGGCAACTATTTATTATGTGAAACACAGCACATAAGTAATATAGGTGGAGTGGTATATTTATAACAAAAAGTGGTATAGATTTCACTACATGGGAAAGATAGATAACAGACATACATAATGTTTATGTTTGACACAGGTTAGACTCCCAATACAATGGTCGATACCAGACTCTCAGTAAGGAATATGCTCTCGTTGGGCACTAATGCACATGTTGCACCTGTTATTAATGCTGGCTACCAAATCATTGAGGATATTATCCTATGCCTCTCTCAAGGTGATTTTCAGTCCTTTCACAGTTTGGGAGGTGATGTTAATTGAAAAACAAGTCTGCCAAGAGCTTCCCAGGCATGCTTTACTGGGTTTAGGTCCAGAGAATATGCAGGCCATTCCATATATTTAGTATCTTCACTTTCCAGTCTGTCTGACATCTCAGCAGTCCTGTGTGGCATTGTCATCTATAAACAGAAAGTTGGGATCTGCTGCACCCCTAAATGAGATATACCAGAGCCAGAATAATCTCCCAGCAATACTGCTGTGTTGTAATTGTACCCTGCACAAAGATATGCAATGGCATTCAGCCATTGTGCATAATGCCTGTCCACACCACAATGCCTAGGCCATGATGATGTTCATGGACATTCTATGGTGTGTAATATATTCCTCTCTTTCTCTCTCCACACTAGCTGATGGCCAGAATCATTTGCCACAGTGAAGCAGGGTTCATTACAGAACATCACTCTGGACTATTGTTGCTGATCCCAAACAACACCCTACCTTTACCAATAAACTCTTTCTCAGTGATGGTGTAGTTGAAGTGAGATGTATTTAACAGGCTTTCAAGCATACAAATCAGCCTGATATAACTTCCGCAAATGGCTCTGGCAGAGGCACATGTACCAGCAGCGGTTTCAAGTTCTGCAGTGATCTGCCTAAGAGTGAGATGTCCCTTTCCTTTCACCACTAGGGCTATGTATTGATCATCTTGCAATGTGGTGTTCTGTTTACAACCACCAGCATGCTTTCAATTACCATTTCCACCTTCAGCAACCTTTTTTCCTTTTGTGATGATGAGGTGACACTGTTGGACACGTCCATTACTGTGGCCACAGTAGTACATTTGACTTGACGAGCTTCCCATGCAACAGATGCAGTTTACACATCCCACCCTTTACATTTCCTTATACTATCATTGGGTGTTCTGTAACAATTGTTGGCTGTTCCACAGCAGTTGGCAAATTGTACCTCATTATGTGTCAGTTGTTCTTTAACAGCTGTCAATAGTGGATAAGTTAGTAACAGTGGACGAAAATAATTTTTTTTGCAGAAGGTGGCAGTACCATCTGTGTTGTTTGCATCTTGTGTCACAATTAACCATACCTCGGATTTTGTGCGTGTGTGTGTGTGTGTGTGTGTGTGTGTGTGTGTGGGTGGGTGGGTGGGTGGGTGCGTGCGTGCGTGCGTGCGTGCGTGTGTGCGTGTGTGTGTGTGTGTGTGTGTGTGTATATATTTAAAAACAAAGATGATGTGACTTACCATACGAAAGCGCTGGCAGGTCGATAGAAACACAAACAAACACATTCATACACACAAAATTCTGGCTTTCGCAACCAATGGTTGCTTCGTCAGGAAAGAGGGAAGGAGAGCCTCTTTCCTGACGAAGCAACCATTGGTTGCGAAAGCTAGAATTTTGTGTGTATGAATGTGTTTGTTTGTGTTTTTATCGACCTGCCAGCGCTTTCGTATGGTAAGTCACATAATCTTTGTTTTTAAATATATTTTTCCCATGTGGAATGAAGTCCTCAATCTTTCCTCTCCCACATCCACAACGGCTGTTCAGAGCATCCTCCTACAGGCCAGCCGCAAATTAGAACAGCATGCCACCCTCCACCTCAAAAAACTTTCCAATCTCCTGGTTTTCCATCTCCAGAAAGGCAACTCACTCACCCTTCACAACCTTTCCAGCAAACCTCTACCTCCTCTCATTGCACACAAACCCAGTCTCTTCCATCTACTCAATCTCCCACTTCCAGCTCCACTCCCTCCAAAACCTCAAAATTCCAATCAACACAATCTGGAACCACAACACCCCAATTCAGTAGTTAACCTTTCCTCCAAACCTCTCTCCTAATCCGAAACCTCTGTCCTATCCAAAGGCCTCACCTTCAGCCCCACTCCCAGATTCAACCAAACAGCCCTCATCAAAGATTTACTGTCCTACACTCATACTCTCTGCTGGAAATATCACTTTGCCATGAAGAAAACTGATCCTAATCCTACTCCTAATGATCCAACTCCCCAAGACACTATCCAAATTGAACCCTGCCTGGAACAGTTCCGTCCTCCATCACAGCGGGACCCACCTCCTCTTCCTCAAAATCACCCTCTCCAAACCTTCCAGGAATTTCTGACTTCCAGCCTTGCCTCTCAATCCTTCTTAAAAAACCTTAATCCTACTCCCAACATCACCACTGCTGAAGCCCAGGCTATCCGTGATCTGAAGGCTGACCAATCCATCGTAATTCTTCCGGCGGACAAGGGTTCCACGACCGTAGTACTTGATTGTCGGGAGTATGTGGCCGAGGGACTGCGTCAGCTTTCAGACAACACCACATACAAAGTTTGCCAAGGTAATCCCATTCCTGATGTCCAGGTGGAGCTTCAAGGAATCCTCAGAACCTTAGGCCCCCTGCAAAACCTTTCACCTAACTCCATCAACCTCCTGACCGCACCGACACCCTGCACCCCTACCTTCTACCTTCTTCCTAAAATTCACAAACCCAATCATCCTGGCCGCCCCATTGTAGCTGGTTACCAAGCCCCCACAGAAAGTATCTCTGCCTACGTAGATCAACACCTTCAACCCATTACATGAAGTCTCCCATCCTTTATCAAAGACACCAACCACTTTCTCGAACGCCTGGAATCCTTACCCAATCTGTTACCCCCGGAAACCATCCTTGTAACCATTGATGCCACTTCCTTATACACAAATATTCCGCACGTTCAGGGCCTTGCTGCGATGGAGCACTTCCTTTCACGCCGATCACCTGCCACCCTACCTAAAACCTCTTTCCTCATTACCTTAGCCAGCTTCATCCTGACCCACAACTTCTTCACTTTTGAAGGCCAGACATACCAACAATTAAAGGGAACAACCATGGGTACCAGGATGGCCCCCTTGTACGCCAACCTATTCATGGGTCGCTTAGAGGAAGCCTTTTTGGTTACCCAGGTCTGCCAACCCAAAGTTTGGTACAGATTTATTGATGACATCTTCATGATCTGGACTCACAGTGAAGAAGAACTCCAGAATTTCCTCTCCAACCTCAACTCCTTTGGTTCCATCAGATTCACGTGGTCCTACTCCAAATCCCACGCCACTTTCCTCGACGTTGACCTCCATCTGTCCAATGGCCAGCTTCACACATCCGTCCACATCAAACCCACCAACAAGCAACAGTACCTCCATTATGACAGCTGCCACCCATTCCACATCAAACGGTCCCTTCCCTACAGCCTAGGTCTTCGTGGCAAACGAATCTGCTCCAGTCCGGAATCCCTGAACCATTACACCAACAACCTGAAAACAGCTTTCGCATCCCGCAACTACCCTCCCGACCTGGTACAGAAGCAAATAACCAGAGCCACTTCCTCATCCCCTCAAACCCAGAACCTCCCACAGAAGAACCACAAAAGTGCCCCACTTGTGACAGGATACTTTCAGGGACTGGACCAGACTCTGAATGTGGCTCTCCAGCAGGGATACGACTTCCTCAAATCCTGCCCTGAAATGAGATCCATCCTTCATGAAATCCTCCCTACTCCACCAAGAGTGTCTTTCCGCCGTCCACCTAACCTTCGTAACCCGTTAGTTCATCCCTATGAAATCCCCAAACCACCTTCCCTACCCTCTGGCTCTTACCCTTGTAACCGCCCCCGGTGTAAAACCTGTCCCATGCACCCTCCCACCACCACCTACTCCAGTCCTGTAACCTGGAAGGTGTACACAATCAAAGGCAGAGCCACGAGTGAAAGCACCCACGTGATTTACCAACTGACCTGCCTATACTGTGACGCATTCTATGTGGGAATGACCAGCAACAAACTGTCCATTCACATGAATGGACACAGGCAGACAGTGTTTGTTGGTAATGAGGATCACCCTGTGGCTAAACATGCCTTGGTGCACGGCCAGCACATCTTGGCACAGTGTTACACCGTCCGGGTTATCTGGATACTTCCCACTAACACCAACCTATCCGAACTCCGGAGATAGGAACTTGCTCTTCAATATATCCTCTCTTCCCGTTACCCACCAGGCCTCAATCACCGCTAATTTCAAGTTGCCGCCACTCATACCTCACCTGTCATTCAACAACATCTTTGCCTCTGCACTTCCGCCTCAACTGATATCTCTGCCCAAACTCTTTGTCTTTAAATATGTCTGCTTGTGCCTGTATATGTGTGGATGGATATGTGTGTGTGTGCGAGTGTATACCTGTCCTTTTTTCCCCCTAAGGTAAGTCTTTCCGCTCCTGGAATTGGAATGACTCCTTACCCTCTCCCTTAAAACCCACATCCTTTCGTCAATCCCAGGAGCGGAAAGACTTACGTTCGGGGAAAAAAAGGACAGGTATACACTTGCACACACACACATATCCATCCACACATATACAGACACAAGCAGACATATGTAAAGGCAAGGAGTTTGGGCAGAGATGTCAGTCAAGGCAGAAGTACAGAGGCAAAGATGTTGTTGAGTGACAGGTGAGGTATGAGCGGCGGCAACTTGAAATTAGCGCAGGTTGAGGCCTGGTGGGTAACGGGAAGAGAGGATATACCGAAGGGCAAGTTCCCATCTCCGGAGTTCTGATAGGTTGGTGTTAGTGGGACGTATACAGATAACCCGGACGGCGTAACAATGTGCCAAGATGTGCTGGCTGTGCACCAAGGCATGTTTAGCCACAGGGTGATCCTCATTACCAACAAATGCTGTCTGCCTGTGTCCATTTATGCGAATGGACAGTTTGTTGCTGGTCATTCCCACATAGAAAGCGTCAAAGTGTAGGCAGGTCAGTTGGTAAATCACGTGGGTGCTTTCACACATGGCTCTGCCTTTGATTGTGTACACCTTCCTGGCTACAGGACTGAAGTAGGTGGTGGTGAGAGGGTGCATGGGACAGGTTTTACACCGGGGGTGGTTACAAGGGTAGGAGCCAGAGGGTAGGGAAGGTGGTTTGGGGATTTCATAGGGATGAACCAAGAGGTTACGAAGATTTGGTGGATGGCGGAAAGACACTCTTGGTGGAGTAGGGAGGATTTCATGAAGGATGGATCTCATTTCAGGGCAGGATTTGAGGAAGTCATATCCCTGCTGGAGAGCCACATTCAGAATCTGATCCAGTCCCTGAAAGTATCCTGTCACAAGTGGGGCACTTTTGGGCTTCTTCTGTGGGAGGTTCCGGGTTTGAGGGGATGAGGAAGTGGCTCTGGTTATTTGCTTCTGTACCAGGTTGGAGGGTAGTTGCAGGATGCGAAAGCCGTTTTCAGGTTGTTGGTGTAATGGTTCAGGACTGGAGCAGATTCGTTTGCCACGAAGACCTAGGCTGCAGGGAAGGGACCGTTTGATATGGAATGGGTGGCAGCTGTCATAATGGAGGTACTGTTGCTTGTTGGTGGGTTTGATGTGGACGGATGTGTGAAGCTGGCCATTGGACAGATGGAGGTCAACGTCAAGGAAAGTGGCGTGGGATTTGGAGTAGGACCAGGCGAATCTGATGGAACCATAGGAGTTGAGGTTGGAGAGGAAATTCTGGAGTTCTTCTTCACTATACCAACGCTTTCATTTGGGAAGTTACATCATCTTTGTTTTTATGATGTGACTTACTGAACGAAAGTGCTGGCAGGTCAATAGACACACAAACAAACACAAACATACACACAAAATTCAAGCTTTCACAACAAACTGTTGCTTCATCAGGAAAGAGGGAAGGAGAGGGAAAGACGAAATGATGTGGGTTTTAAGGGAGAGGGTAAGGAGTCATGCCAATCCCAGGAGCGGAAAGACTTACCTTGGGGCAAAAAAGGACAGGTATACACTCGGAGTCATGGGGTCGTTAATGGGATGTTGCGACCCCATTGAGTTATATTTACATTCCCTCTGCAAACATGCCTTCGCCCTAGCCAGATTACACTCCCATAATCTATTTTCTCAGGCTTGTCTGACATTTGGCATTACCCCCAAAGGCCTCACACTTGAAGGTCCCATCTCTGGCTGTAATCCTTCTTTCCATCAGTCCCTATACCAGTTCCAAACTGAACAATCCATTGCCCTCACCCACCTAATCCTTCACCTACACATCAACTCAGCCAATGAACACACCTGTCAACTCCCATCCTTAATAAAAGTCCTCAATCTTTCCTCTCCCACATCCACACCAGCTGTTCAGAGCATCCTCCTACAGGCCAATCACAAATTAGAACAGCATGCCACCCTCCACCTCAAAAAACTATCCAATCTCCTGGTTTCCCACCTCCGGAAAGGATACTCACTCACCCTTCACAAACTTTCCAGCAAATCTCAACCTCCTCTCATTGGACACAGACCCAGTCTCTCCCATCTACTCAATCTCCCACTTCCAGCTCCACTCCCTCCAACATCATCTTTGCCTCTTCACTTCCGCCTCGACTGACATCTCTGCCCAAACTCTTTGTCTTTAAATATGTCTGCTTGTGAGATGTCTGCTTGTGTGTGTATATGTGTGGATGGATATGTGTGTGTGTGTGGGTGTATACCCGTCCTTTTTTCCCCCTAGGTAAGTCTTTCCGCTCCCGGGATTGGAATGACTCCTTACCTTCTTCCTTAAAACCCACATCCTTTTGTCTTTCCCTCTCCTTCCCTCTTTCCTGATGAGGCAACAGTTTGTTGCGAAAGCTTGAATTTTGTGTGTATGTTTGTGTTTGTTTGTGTGTCTATCAACGTGCCAGCGCTTTCATTTGGTAAGTCACATCATCTATTCTGGCTTTTGCAACCAACGGTTGCTTCATCAGGAAAGAGGGAAGGAGAGGGAAAGACGAAAGGATGTGGGTTTTAAGGGAGAGGGTAAGGAGTCATTGCAATCCCGGGAGCGGAAAGACTTACCTTAGGGGGAAAAAAGGACAGGTATACACTCGCATACACACACATATCCATCCACACATACACAGACACAAGAAGACATTTCAAGAAGACATATATATATATATGTGTGTGTGTGTGTTATTTTTAAGGAACTTCATGTCATTTTCAAAATTTAGGGCAAGTGAGTAAAAATAAGGATGTGATTGATTGTTCACTCATAGACAAGTAAAGGGACCACCTGGAAGAATTGATAATAACTACATTGGGTTCTGCTTCTATAAAATCATTGATTAGCTGCTGCACAACAAATGGCACAATTACATTTGTGGTCATTGGTTTCATTTTAGTTTGAAACTCCTTGCTCAATAGCAACTTAATTGCATCAGTGGTTCCTTTTTTTCTCCTTCTCACTCCCATGCTTGTTACTATCATTACCAATAGGTAGTTCCCAATTTTTAGTTTCAACACATCATTACATCATTTTGAACAGTAACTTCTTGTTTACTTGACTTTAAATTATTTATTATATCAGTTTCTCCTCTGTGCCCATATTAAATTTCATGCCACTAACTGTGTACTCAACATTCTTACCCTCTTCTTTAGGAACATTAAATCTTACAATTATTTAAAGCTCACATGTAGCTCACAAAAATGTAGAAAGTATCACAACTTACTGTTTACCAAAGTCATACTTGCAAGTACTGAAAACAACTATGCATTAAACTGTCATTCTTGAGTTTACTTTCCCAGTTGTATGCAGTCTGCTCCTGCAGGTGGCACCCTCAGGTATCTGTCCCATATGCCGTCCACATACAATGATACTGACCTTGAGTACTCTGTTTCCTGTCCAAGCTATCTGCAGTCCATTCCCATTTTGGTTATCCTGGAATCTTCTGTTCTGAGTCTGTTCCCCCTTCACCAGCAAGGTTGTTTTCTGTACTGGTGAGTTCTGCATTCACTGTGTTTTAATTGATCCAGTAAAGGGTCCCAAGCTTTACTCAACTGATGGCCTGTGTCCTGATTGATTAGGTTCACCCTCAGTTGAATCGTGATTTACTCCCTCACTATGCTGTCCCAATACCAAGATGAGTGTGTCAGGGTACTCGTCTCTTCATAGGTCATCAAATGATCAAGTTTGAAGTAATGTTAAACAGTCACTTGTGACAGACGAATGGCACTGATGTTTTTTGCATCTGATGCCAACAGTTCTTGTGGTTTGCCCAATATATGGCATGCCATGTTGGCAAGACGTATTGTAAATTTATGGCTTTCAGAAATCAGAGTCATTCTTAACATTCCCAAGCACTCATCTGATATTGTTTGGTGGACAGGACACACACACTTCATACTGTATTTTCTCATTATCCTGCTGACTTTAGCAGGGACAAATCCTGCATAGGGTACACTGTCACAGTCATGAGATTTTCTAGTTTTTCTCTCTCATCACATGATTGATTATCTGGGTGAATTGACTTCCCAGTCTGCTTGGCAGTGTACTCATAACTGCACAACACTGTGTGTAGACGTTCTATCCCCAACATCAAAATGTCTTCATCTGTTGATATTTTATCAAATTAATTCTCAATTGCTTTCCTTGTGGAATATTTGCATTAATACCTTCTACACTTGATGACATGGTTGGGAATTGGTCCAATACAGTGCTTTGCCTTTGAGGTCAATAAATAAATCAAAATTGTTATTCTTGCAAGGCAAGAACCATGAACCATGAACTATGGGTCTTGCCGTTGGTGGTGAGGCTTGCATGCCTCAGCGATACAGATGGCCGTACCGTAGGTGCAACCACAATGGAGGGGTATCTGTTGAGAGGCCAGACAAACATGTGGTTCCTGAAGGGGGGCAGCAGCCTATTCAGTAGTTGCAGGGGCAACAGTCTGGATGATTCACTGATCTGGCCTTGCAACATTAACCAAAACGGCCTTGCTGTGCTGGTACTGCGAACGGCTGAAAGCAAGGGGAAACTACAGCCATAATTTTTCCCGAGGACATGCAGCTTTACTGTATGATTAAATGATGACGGCGTCCTCTTGGGTAAAATATTCCGGAGGTAAAATAGTCCCCCATTCAGATCTTCGGGCAGGGACTACTCATGAGGACGTCGTTATCAGGAGAAAGAAAACTGGCATTCTACGGATCGGAGTGTGGAATGTCAGATCTCTTAATCGGGCAGGTAGGTTAGAAAATTTGAAAAGGGAAATGGATAGGTTAAAGTTAGATATAGGGGAATTAGTGAAGTTCGGTGGCAGGAGGAACAAGACTTTTGGTCAGGTGATTACAGGGTTATAAATACAAAATCAAATAGGGGTAATGCAGGAGTAGGTTTAATAATGAATAAAAAAATAGGAGTGTGGGTTAGCTACTACAAACAGCATAGTGAACGCATTATTGTGGCCAAGATAGACACAAAGCCCAAGCCTACTACAGTAGTACAAGTTTATATGCCAACTAGCTCTGCAGATGATGAAGAAATTGATGAAATGTATGACGAGATAAAAGAAATTATTCAGGTAGTGAAGGGAGACGAAAATTTAATAGTCATGGGTGACTGGAATTCGTCAGCAGGAAAAGGGAGAGAAGGAAACATAGTAGGTGAATATGGATTGGGGGGAAGAAATGAAAGAGGAAGCCGCCTTGTAGAATTTTGCACAGAGCATAACTTAATCATAGCTAACACTTGGTTCAAGAATCATAAAAGAAGGTTGTATACCTGGAAGAATCCTGGAGATACTAAAAGGTATCAGATAGATTATATAATGGTAAGACAGAGATTTAGAAACCAGGTTTTAAATTGTAAGACATTTCCAGGGGCAGATGTGGATTCTGACCACAATCTATTGGTTATGAACTGCAGATTGAAACTGAAGAAACTGCAAAAAGGTGGGAATTTAAGGAGATGGGACCTGGATAAACTGAAAGAACCAGAGGTTGTAGAGAGTTTCAGGGAGAGCATAAGGGAACAATTGACAGGAATGGGGGAAAGAAATACAGTAGAAGAAGAATGGGTAGCTCTGAGGGATGAAGTAGTGAAGGCAGCAGAGGATCAAGTAGGTAAAAAGACGAGGGCTAATAGAAATCCTTGGGTAACAGAAGAAATATTGAATTTAATTGATGAAAGGAGAAAATATAAAAATGCAGTAAATGAAGCAGGCAAAAAGGAATACAAACGTCTCAAAAATGAGATCGACAGGAAGTGCAAAATGGTTAAGCAGGGATGGCTAGAGGACAAATGTAAGGATGTAAAGGCTTGTCTCACTAGGGGTAAGATAGATACTGCCTACAGGAAAATTAAAGAGACCTTTGGAGAGAAGAGAACCACTTGTATGAATATCAACAGCTCAGATGGAAACCCAGTTCTAAGCAAAGAAGGGAAGGCAGAAAGGTGGAAGGAGTATATAGAGGGTTTATACAAGGGCGATGTGCTTGAGGACAATATTATGGAAATGGAAGAAGATGTAGATGAAGATGAAATGGGAGATAAGATACTGCGTGAAGAGTTTGACAGGGCACTGAAAGACATGAGTCGAAACAAGGCCCCGGGAGTAGACAACATTCCATTAGAACTACTGATGGCCTTGGGAGAGCCAGTCATGACAAAACTCTACCATCTGGTGAGCAAGATGTTTGAGACAGGTGAAATACCCACAGACTTCAAGAAGAATATAATAATTCCAATCCCAAAGAAAGCAGGTGTTAACAGATGTGAAAATTACCGAACTATCAGTTTAATAAGTCACAGCTGCAAAATACTAACGCGAATTCTTTACAGACGAATGGAAAAACTGGTAGAAGCGGACCTCGGGGAAGATCTGTTTGGATTCCGTAGAAATGTTGGAACACGTGAGGCAATACTAACCTTATGACTTATCTTAGAAGAAAGATTAAGAAAAGGCAAACCTACGTTTCTAGCATTTGTAGACTTAGAGAAGGCTTTTGACAACGTTAACTGGAATACTCTGTTTCAAATTCTGAAGGTGGCAGGGGTAAAATACAAGGTGCGAAAGGGTATTTACAATTTGTACAGAAACCAGATGGCAGTTATAAGAGTCGAGGGGCATGAAAGGGAAGCAGTGGTTGGGAAAGGAGTGAGACAGGGTTGTAGCCTCTCCCCGATGTTATTCAATCTGTATATTGAGCAAGCAGTAAAGGAAACAAAAGAAAAATTCGGAGTAGGTATTAAAATTCATGGAGAAGAAGTAAAAACTTTTAGGTTCACCGATGACATTGTAATTCTGTCAGAGGCAGCAAAAGACTTGGAAGAGCAGTTGAACGGAATGGACAGTGTCTTGAAAGGAGGATATAAGATGAACATCAACAAAAGCAAAACGAGGATAATGGAATGTAGTCGAATTAAATCGGGTGATGCTGAGGGGGATTAGATTAGGAAATGAGACACTTAAAGTAGTAAAGGAGTTTTGCTATTTAGGGAGCAAAATAACTGATGATGTTCGAAGTAGAGAGGATATAAAATGTAGACTTGCAATGGCAAGGAAATCGTTTCTGAAGAAGAGAAATTTGTGAACGTCGAGTATAGATTTAAGTGTCAGGAAGTCGTTTCTGAAAGTATTTGTATGGAGTGTAGCCATGTATGGAAGTGAAACATGGACGATAACCAGTTTGGACAAGAAGAGAATAGAAGCTTTCGAAATGTGGTGCTACAGAAGAATGCTGAAGATAAGGTGGGTAGATCACGTACCTAATGAGGAGGTATTGAATAGGATTGGGGAGAAGAGAAGTTTGTGGCACAACTTGACTAGAAGAAGGGATCGGTTGGTAGGACATGTTTTGAGGCATCAAGGGATCACAAATTTAGCATTGGAGGGCAGCGTGGAGGGTAAAAATCGTAGAGGGAGGCCAAGAGATTCAGAAGGATGTAGGTTGCAGTAGGTACTGGGAGATGAAGAAGCTTGCACAGGATAGAGTAGCATGGAGAGCTGCATCAAACCAGTCTCAGGACTGAGGACCACAACAACACAGTGCTTTGCCTTTGAGGTCAATAAATAAATCAAAATTGTTATTCTTGCAAGGCAAGTGCTCATGTAGTAAGGTGGCTGTTTGCCTCAGAGAAGAAAAGACATGTTTTATTGTCCATTAATACTTTAATAACTCTACCTGCTAAATAATATCTAAATTTGCGAATTCTCACAGTCCTGGAAGTGTCTATTGTGTAGTTATGCTGCTTCAACAACAAAGGGACAGAACTTTTTCCCCCCAAGGTAAGTCTTTCCAATCCCGGGATTGGAATGACTCCTTACGCTCTCCCTTAAAACCCACATCCTTTTCGTCTTTCCCTCTCCTTCCCTCTTTCCTGATGAAGCAACCTTGGGTTGTGAAAGCTCGAAATTTGTGTGTGTGTGTTTGTTATTGTTTCTATCAACCTACCAACGCTTTCGTTTGGTAAGTTACAGAATCTTTGTTTTTAGATACATTTACATTGTTATCAATAATTGATTATTTTCATTGTTGCACCAAGGTATTTGTATTGAGTTGGCCAATTACAACTGTGACTGATGGATATTATAGTGATCGGATGCTACATTTTTTTTTATTTATTTATTTTTCATTTTGTGAAGTGCATAGTCTTGCATTTCAGAACTTTTAAAGCAAGTTTCCAATCTTTGCACCACTTTGAAATCTTATCAAGATCTGACTTAATATTTATGCAGCTTCTTTTGGACAGTACTTCATTATATACATATGCAAAAAAACTGGGGTTACTATTAATATTGTCTAAAATGTTATTACAAAGGATCCCAACACACTTTCCTGAGGTACACCCAAACTTACTTCTGCATCTGGTGATGACTCTGCATTGAAGATAACATGCTGCATCCTCCCTACCAAAAACCATCAGTTCCATCACTAATTTGCTTGACACACCATATGACTGCACTTTTGACAATTAGCTGTAAATGTGGTACTGAGTCAAACACGTTTTGTAACTCAAGAAATACTGTGTCCACCTGACTACGTTGATTCAGAGGTTTCATTATGTCATGATAAATGTGTGAGTTGTGTTTCACATGATCCATGTTTTTGGAACACATGCTAGTTGCCATGGAGGAAGTCATTCTCTTTGAGGTACCTCATTATGTTTGAGCTCAGAATATTTTATAAGATTCAACAACAAATCGCTGTCACAGATCACTCCTAATACCCTACGTGTAGATGAGTGTTACATGTGCTTTCTTCCAACTACTGGGCACGGTTTTTGTTTTAGAGATCTATGATAGATTATAGTTAGAAGAGGTGCTATTTGAGCTGCAAATTCAATGTAGAATTTGCTAGAGATTCTGTTGGGCTCTGGAGCTTTGTTCAGTTTTAATGATGTCAGTTGTTTCTCAACACCACTGACACTAATACTGATTTCACTCATCTTTTCAGTGGTACAAGGATTAAACTGGGGTTTTTACTTTATAAAGAAACATTTGAAAACAGAGGTAAACTTTTCAGCTTTTGCTTTGTTACCCTCAGTTTCATTTGCTGTCTCATCACTAGGGGTTCGACATTAATTCTGATGCCACTAACAGACTTTACATACAACCAGATTTCTGTGTGTTTAGTGGAAGATCATTTTACAGTCTTCTGCTACAGAAGTCACTGTCTTTGTGCATTGCCCTCTTGATGGCCAAATGCATTTCCTACAACATCTCTCTATCTATAGTCCTATGCTTTGTTTTATGCCTATTATTTACACCTATTTTACCGTTGTAGGTTTTTTAACCAACGCTGGTACTGCTATGATAATTTTCAGTCAATACTACTAGTATCAAAGGGAAAAAAAATTCATATCCCACACCTCAGTTGAACTATATAGGTCAACTGAAGTATAGGATACAAATTTCATGTATGTCAATTGCTTTCGCCTTTGTGTAGTTAATTTGAGGTACAGGATGCCTATGTTATGTACATCTCTTTTTCATAGAAGTTTCTTTACAGTGTATACCATGGAGATTCTGTCCTATTATGAACTGTGCTAAGGGTTACATATCTATCTAATACATGGTCAATTATTCTTTTAAACTTGAGCCATAGTTCCTCTACTTGCTCCTGCCCTGTGCTGAAAGTTTCAAGTTCCTCATTGAAATATGACACTACTGATTTTTTATCAAGTTTACTGAATATGTATACTTTTCTATTTGTTTTAGCTATGCTTTGCTCTTTGGTAACCATTTCTGTCATAACTGCATGATGCTCATTGATACCAGTTTCAATGTGTAATACCTCAAAGAGGTCAGGTCTGTTTGTTGCCATTAGATCCAATATATTTGCATCAAGAGTGGGGTTATGAACTATTTGTTCTAGGTTGTTTTCAGAGAAGTCACTTAGTAATGTTTCACAGGATATCTTGGCATGCACACCACTTGTGCAGGGAGGAGATCCCCCAAGAGTAATCATTGCCGATAAAATTTTATTAAATAATTTTTTCCGTTCATAATGCATGGCCGTAGCCGGCTTGGGCATACTGTGGTGGAAGGTGCTGGCCGGAAGACCGTGGTTGGCACATTCCTGCCATGTGACCCTCGGTCATACTCTAGTCCCATGGGTTGCTTGCGCTGACGAGGGTACGCTATTAGCAAGGCACATGTGATCACGTAGGGACGCGGCCGGGAGTGGCGAGGGCAGCTTGGAAACAGCTCCACGCCCTCTTAGCTTAGACCTCGGCCCCGAGTAGTCACTCCTCTAGCCTCTGCCTCTCTCCGCAAACCTCCTGATGAACAGACAGCAACGCCTCTTGGGGCTGCTCAGCCCTATGTAGGCACCCATGTACCATCTTTACATGAATAAATAGGGTCCATTCAAGCTTAATTACTTTTAATTATTGCAACACCCTCAAATTTCCACTCTTGACATCTATCCTGACGAACAACTAAAAAAACTGTGATTTTCCAATTGATTATTGGATGATTAAAGTCTCCACCAATCGTTACAGTATGTACAAGCAATCTGAGGTTTTTTCTAAAGTTTTTGGTTACATCAGGAGGTGAATGGGGTGGGTAATAGAAGGATACAGTTACCAATGTATGCCCACCCTTGATACTGAGACTTGCCCAAACAGTCTTGCATACAGCTTCAATTGGTATCTTGGTGGAGTTCAGTTTCTTGTCTACTGTGACAAATATACCACCTCCATTTCTCATTAGCCTATCCTTTCAATATAAACTTAAATTTTTCCCAAAAATCTCTCTGCTATCAATTTCAGGTTCCAACTAGCTTTCTTACCTAGTATTATGTGAACTTCACTGCTTTTCAGGAGTGCTTCAAACTGAAGCATTTTGTTGCAAATGTTTCAGCAGTTAACTACAAAGATTTTAATACTCTAATTGGTAGGAAACCTTCTTTTAGCTCTTACACTTATACTTCTGGGTCTCCTACGGTTGTTATCTGAACTGGATGGAGAATCACCTAATCTAAAAACCCTTGTGTGCACCCCACACAAGTCACCTACCTGAATAGCAGCTTTGATGTGTAGTGCACACCTAAGCCTTTTAGGGGATCCCTACAGCTCTCACCCCTGTGACACAAGTCCAGGAATTTGCAACATAGTATGTTGCAGAACCATTGAAGTCTCTGGTTTCATCGTCCCACTTGACTCAAAACCAGGGGGCCAGGATTTATTCTGAGGACAATGCTACAAATTGTGAGCTTTGTTGAAACTCTGTGTGTAAGGCTGGTCCTCTGAACCTCCTCAGTCATTCACTGGAATAACCAAAATATGGCTATGGAGCACAGACAACAGTCATTATTTGTTCCAATGTGCACCATAATCTGCAGTTGGTCTCACACTGTTCCATTAATGGCTGCCAGAATAACCTCTTCAACATACTTACTGTGGCAAACATGTGTAAACACTGAGTAATCCTGGTGTTCTTTCCTGTCCTTTGCCACAATTTCCCTAATGAGTGCAATTATTCACCACACATTTGAACTGCTGGGGATTAACAGATCCCTACCCTTTTGTGTTTGTCTCCTCTTTACACAGAACAAAACAGGTTTTTTGCAGAACAGGTGAAGTGAGTTCCACTGGCTCAGTTTCAGTTTCAGTTAAAGAGACTCATTTTTGTCACGTGAAAAACTACTTATGGCAGCAGTTTGTACAGCCCTTCCTGCCTAGTGTGCTATCGTCTGTAACAAGGTGGCATATTGCCATGTAGTGCTAACATCCAGAGTGACAAGTGATTATGAAGCACCCAAACCATAAAAAAGCCATCTATTATTAACATTTTGAGTAAGAGGTAGTTCATGTTGATAGGCAGTATTTGATGTTACATTACAGACTACATCTATCAATCATGACTTTACTTTATTGGAATGAAAGAAATCTGATACGTACATCATTTATGTAGCACTGTTCTTATGATAATGTATACTGAATGTAATAATGTACATTTTAGTAACATTTAACCATTTGTTATTTCTCCTCTTAGTCAATACAAAGTGAAGTGACATTTTAATGATGAAAACAAACATTTTCCTTGATGCTTTCAATCATGCCACGGTAATTACTGGTTAATTTAGACAGAAAACTGGTGGAAGAAGAACTGGTTCTGGCTATTGCTCTGCTTATTGTGGTGCATACTGAACAAGCTTAGAGCAACTCAGAAAATGTGCACACAAACTGATAACGCGGAAATGACTGAAATTTAAGGATACTCTTCTCCATATAATCATAAAATGACACAGAGGTATCGGAAATTATATTGTCTGATAATTTCCTTAAAAATATTTCCCATGGTTGAAAAACTTCTTTATCGAGAGTCACATTGATTGTTCAGGGGGAAAACTGAATCATATGAATAGTTTTTTCATCATTCTCCTAAAAGACGGAGGTATAGTTATGTGAGACCAGGAGTCCAACAAAAGCGGTGATTTAATTTCTGCAACTGGTTAGAAACCATTTCAGATTTTGATAGGTCAATTGTAAGATTCTTCTCCTTTTTATTTTTGGTCCTAATGTGTCTTGGGATTACAATGGTTCAGGGCACTGAACATTGAAGTTTGAATAGTTTGGCTCAATCCCCCATGTGCTACGGCACGAAAAAATATATATTTGTTATACTCGCCTTAATTGAGTGGCCCAGAGATGTGCTGGTCTCAATGTTTGGCTATGTTTTTCATCATAGGGTGCCAGCTCAGACCTGTTGTAAACACAATTTTTAAGCTGAAATAAAATATAAAAAAAACAATGCAGGCAGGTATTGCAGTGAAATTTAAAATATTGAGTCACTCACGTTGATTTATAATTTGAACAAGTGCTTTATTTCTTTTTTTAATATATTCACTAAACACTTAAAATGCAGTCTTAGGGGCTTTTAAATAAGGGTGGTCTTAAACAACTGATGCTACAAGACTTCACTATAAAATTCATATGTTGCGATCACAACACTTGACAGTCTGTTCACCATTCACAAAATACACTCTTATCTGCTGTCATAAACCACTATATTGTGCTTCACTTAATCACTTTCGAACGTTGCTACATACATACTTGTACCCGAATGTGGCTACCAACCGACTACTACTCCCAGATGGGCAGCACGTCCATCTCTTAGCGTTGCTCAAACCCCACTGTCCTGAAAGATGGCCACCCTATGCACCCTCAAAACGACTGCCTAACTCAAAACAATGTTTGACAAAAAGAATTACGAATATTCAAAAACTAAACACAAAAACGTAAATGACATATTGAAAAATATGAAATTTTCTGGGCAATAACAATTTAAAGTCCAATTCTTTTTATCAGCCACTGTAGAATGCTGAAGATTAGATGGGTAGATCACATAACCAATGAGGAGGTATTGGATAGAATTGGGGAGAAGAGAAATTTGTGGCACAACTTGACTAGAAGAAGGGATTGGTTGGTAGGACATATTCTGAGGCATTAAGGGATCACCAATTTAGTATTGGAGGGCAGCGTGGAGGGTAAAAATCATAGGAGGAGACCAAGAGATGAATACACTAACCAGATTCAGAAGGATGTAGGTTGCAGTAGGTACTGGGAGATGAAGAAGCTTGCACAGGATAGAGTACCATGGAGAGCTGCATCAGACCAGTCTCTGGACTGAAGACCACAACAAAAACAATGTTCTTGTGGTGTAATTTTGATTTTCCTGGATTTTTGATACTAAACATAAATAAACAAAATATATACTTAATTACTCATCTACCTCTTTAAACTTTAGAATGCTGCTGTTAGTTTCATCTCTTTAAGTTTATTTATTACCAAAAACACAGTTTCTCTCAGTCAAATCCCATATTCTGTCTTCCCATTCCAAAATGGTACACACTATGCTAAATCAGCTATGATAGCTCGATGCAGCTCGACTAGCCACATCCATAAACACTTTGTTCATATTAATCGCCCAAAGCATTGCCAAGATATTAGCTTTTGAACTTCCATAAATTTGCAATTTTTAAGACAACAATTACTTTTAAACTATTATATATTTTTGTGGCATGTCTAGAACATTTAGCTTTACATATTTTTCTGTCCATGAGTGCTAACTTGCTCCTCTGTGTCACTCTTAATTTTGTTTCTATCAATTTTTCTCTGAAATATAAATTCCTCGAAGTGTGAAATCACAGCCAAATGCACCCCTGCCAATCGCTCAGGTTTTTCCAAGGCCACGTAAATGCTAGCCGCTCGCCATGGTCCCTTAACAACTACCAGCCACATGCTCTGCGGTTAGAAACTGCCGCTCTAATCTACTGCCACAGCTTGTACGCTCATAGGATCCCTGAAGGCAGATGTAAAGCTGTGGATACAAGTAATCCATGCATACTTATCACTGTCATTGTTGTATATGAATGTGTCATAACATTAATCAATTGCACAACACACTGTCTTTTTTTGCATCTAAATGCTAAAGTGCAGTTTGCCTGCAGTTCTGTCATGAAACCTGACTGATCGGTGTTAGACATAGTAGATATGGGGATAGCAGCAAGCTTCATCCTCCCCTCAGCTATTAATTAATGACATCTCTTCTACATTTCCACTTGAAGTAAACTTCATTGTATTGTGACTTCCTATACTGTATGATTGCTTGAATCTGCTTATCCAGATCAAAGAAGACTTGAAATGAGCAATGTTCATTTCGATTGCAATTCAGAGAGCCCAGTCTCATAGATCTCCATTGGTAATGGTGCGCTGCCTCTCACAAGCAGCTTTACATAGTTCATATCTCAAGAAAACACCTCTAAAGGACCGTTCTTCATATTATTTACTCAAGTTTGTGAGTTTCACTTTGGCACATATTTAATACTTGATGTAAGTCTTTCTTCCATTTATACATTTCATGGTCAGATTTATGAAGCAAAGCTGGTTTGCACACTGCTTAACATTAGGCATGGAACAAAATGAATTTTAATTTAGTTTCATCTCTGTTGTTAACATCTGTGCTGCCACAAAAGCAAATGGTAATTATTATGAACATTAAATGAGTTGCAAATTTGAATGAACAAAAACTGTGGACAATTGTTTTAGAGAAACTACCTACAAAAACAAAACTTTGCTTTAAAATTGCTATCGCACAATTGTGTTGTCTGTTTACTGACACACCATCAGCCATGGACATGTGTCTGCCATGTAGCCCATGTGCAGTCTGTCACAGCTCTGGTATGGGTGTACAATTCTCCAGCCATCTGGTGAGCTATGAATTTGGCAAGTTTCAACTTCTTAAAAAAATACTTGCAGTATTTCTTAACAGCTAAAATTTTGGCAGGGTGTTTCTTTTGGTATATTCTTCCTGTATAAAAAATTTCAGGGCATATTTTGACATGTTTGGTTGGACTATTCCCTTGTAAGTCCTGCCTGGTCCCCATCTACCACAGGCACACCACTCACAGTCAGGTGGATGAATAATGAAAGATACTGTACTTCCTGCAGAGCAGACAGGACCCACAGGAGAAGGTAGTACTTCAGGCAGACAGGATCCACAGGAGAGGATAATACTTCAGGTACCTTTGGTACCAGTTCCTTAGGTACATGATTTTCAGGAACTTTTCCAACACACCAATTCACAGCAGCTGCCAATCATTTGACAATAACTTAGTCAGGGTGATTTCTATCTGCTTACAGATGTCAAGTGTACAGCATTCACATTGGGGCTGCATTGTTGTTGGTGCAATCTATTATAGGACAGTGAACAAATAACTTCATAAAGTAAGTCTGCTGACTATCTTTTAATTCAATAAGACAAAAAAGTACTAATTCCCTGTAAGAATTGAAGCAAATAAACCAATTAAGGTGTGGCCAAACTCCTAGTTTCCTAAAACATTTAGAGGTTAATTGTAATTTTCAACAAAATCGAAAATAGAGTTAATTTACAATATATGTAAATAATATATACACAAATTAAAGCAAAAACTAGACACAACACAATACATTAGTCACAATACTGGCCAGATTAACTAAA
Organism: Schistocerca nitens; assembly: GCF_023898315.1. NCBI lineage: Eukaryota > Metazoa > Arthropoda > Insecta > Orthoptera > Acrididae > Schistocerca > Schistocerca nitens. The sequence continues at coordinate 673,803,832 of NC_064617.1, read as the reverse complement.
TCGCAAATGCCGATTTTCTACGAATTAGATTATGCACAGGACAATAGTATCTTCTGAAGATTCTCAAAGATGTACATTTGTTTGCAATGATATTCACTAAAATTTGTGAAGATCTATACTATGGCAGTGACTGTGAATCACAAATGCTGATTTGCTATAAGTTGTCCACAACACTCATACTGGTAACCTGTGAAAATTTCAATAAATATAGTTTTATAAGCATGTCCTGTACCCCATAAACATAATTTCATTCTTTGCAAATTCCAACTTTCATAAATTCACAGTTATATCCTTAGTAACAAAGGTCATCAGCACTTTTTCAGTTATCTTTCAATGTTGATACCATTAAACTGTTATCTACATATATGAGCACCTTTTTAATTAACTGTTCACCTACAACCTTGTCCAATGATCTTAAGAAAGCTGAGGTGGAAATATTCAAACCAAATGGTAGTACACAGTTTTAGTAACTCCTTCTTCCACACACTGCATGGAATCTTTGTCCAGGGACACTTTCTCAAATCAGTACTATTAAAACTCTGGAACTTCTGGAATAATTTTTCTAAGTTTTCACGTCCATCCTGCTGTGAAATTATGATGAGATGACTAAAGTCAAGGGGTAGTGATATGCACATATACAGATGGTGGTAGTATCATGTACACAAGGTATAAAAGGGCAATGCATTGGCAGAACTGTGATTTGTACTCAGGTGATTTATGTGAAAGGTTTTCCAACGTGATTATGGCCACACAACAGAGATTAACTGACTTTGAATGTGAAATGATAGTTGGAGCTAGATGCATGGGACATTCCATTTCAGAAATCGTTATGAAATCCAATATTCCAAGATCCACAGTGTCACGAGTGTGATGAGAATACCAAATTTCAGGGATTACATCTCACCATGGACAATGCAGTGGCTGACATCCTTCACTTAATGACCAAAGAGTGGTAGTGTTTGTGAAGAGTTCTCATTGCTAACAAACAAGCAACACTGCTTGAAATAACTACAGAAATGGATGTGGGATGTACAACAAACATGTCCGTTAGGACAGTGCGGTGAAATATGGTGTTAATGCACCATGGCAGCAGACAACCAATGCAGGTACCTTTGCTAATAGGAAGACATCACCTGCAGTGCCTCTCCTGAGCTTGTGACCATATTGGTTGGACCCTAGGTAACTGGAAAACTGTGGCCTGGTCAGATGAGTCCTGATTTCAATTGGCAAGAGCTTATGGTAAGGCTCAATTATGGTACAGACCATACAAAGCCATGGACCCAAATTGCCAACAAGGCACTGTGCAAGCTGGTGGTGGCTCTGTAATGGAATGGCTTGGGTCCTCTTGTCCAACTGAAACAATCATCAACTGGAAATGGTTATGTTTGGTTACTTGGAGACCATTTGCAGCCATTCATGGACTTCATGTTCCCAAACAACAATGAAATTTTTATGGTTGACATTGTGGCATGTCACTGGACCACAGTTGTTCTTGATTGGTATGAAGAACATTCTGGACAATTTGAGTGAATGATTTCATGGCCACCCAAATCGGCTGACATAAATTCCATTGAACATTTAAGGGATATAATTGAGAAGCAGTTCATGCACAAAATCCTGCACTGGCAGCACTTAAACAATTATGGATGGCTACAGACGCAGCAAGGATCAGTATTTTTGCAGGAGACTTCCATTGACTTGTTGAGTCCATGCTGCATCGATTTGCTGCACTATGCCAGGCTAAAGGAGGTCTGACGTGATGTTAGGAGATATCCCATAACTTTTGTCACATCAGTGTGTGAACTGTTTACTGGGTACGCACCCAGTACAATTCTGATGTCACTATGCTGCTTTTTCACCACAAATTATAGGTTATTATAATGGCTGGTTGACTGATGGTTCCCATCCTTAGTATCTTCCAGGTTTCCTTTTACACTGCTCCATGTACGGACGGTAGCTTTGGCTATGGTCATACAAAAAATGGTTCATGTTCTTTTACTTACAGAATACATTTATCTGCCTTTGTCATTCCTGGTTTATTCTTAAAAAGCTGCATATACCTTCTCAGAAGTTCTACCAAATTCTGCATTTCTTCCCAGTTTTGCTGCTCCTGTGATGTGAATTTTTGGTGAACAGCCACTTCATGGTCTTCTGTGTTTGTCTTGTTAGTGGTGCTCATTGCAATTCAGATAACCAACAGATAATAAAGGTCTGACCTTATAATTATCTTACTTTTTGTACCCACAGCATCCACAATAAACATATAATTCACTCAAAAGCTTGGTATTTTTCATCCATGGTCTAGGCATTACATTTATAGCTTCTGTGACACAGCACACACCTAAGTGAGTCTACCAAAATTTCTACCATAATTCCAAAAATATGTGCTTCTATTATAGACTGCATAATTTCATCAGGCTCTTCATCATTTCCTGCTCTGAATCATCGATCAGTTTAGCCACGCCTCCTGTTTTGTGTGTTGACATAACTGCTGGTCCTGTACCATCCATTCCTAACCAGACAGCAACAGACACTTGGTATAGTTTTACTTGCTTTGGTCATACCATGGCATGCCAGGGACATTGTTTATATTGTGATTATTTTCCCTGTCAGCTGATTCACCTTTCTGTATGGTTACACACTACATGTTGTGATGGCTGTAGGTGCCAATCTGTCTGCAGTAAATTCTGTGACTCGAAAACAAAGTTCAAATTTTTTGTCATCTTCTCAGTTGCACTTCTCATCATTATATCCTAAATTATTATGTGATCATGTACCAGTATTTCACTCATGGTTTTCTGACAGCCCTCGATCAGGTCTCTTCATTATCACAATGGTAACACAGCATGTCCAGTTGTACCATGACTGAATTTATTATGTCATTACTGGTGACTAAATAAAAATCTGAGTCAAATACAGTCATGATGAAGAAGAATGCTAGAAGTATTTCACCTTTTTGGCTTCAGAAGGACACACACATTCACACAATAACAACTCACATGCGATCACTGTCTCTGGATGCTAAGGCCAACTGCCTTACCAGCTGGAGACAGCGGCCATGCGTATGTGAGTTGTTCTTGTGAGAATGCATGACTTTTCTCCTTCTGAGGAAGGACTTTGTCCTAAAGCTGAAAGATTTCTAGCATTTTTTTTCACTTTGCCTGTCTGCGACTCGGTGCCTCCTCTGTGTAGTGAGTAATAATTACTGATAATTTCCGTATTGTTGGTTTTCTATCTTGGACTCTTGGACTTTGTACTGTTTCAATAGGAAGTCAAGAATTAGGAGAACTGAGCGATGGAATTTTCACTATTCAGATGTAAATATTAACTTTTAAGACAGGCAGAACTAAGTATATTTCTGTCATTTTTAGGCTGAGCAAGGCTGGGGGGGGGGGGGGGGGGGGGGTTCAAATGGCTCTGAGCACTATGTGACTTAACATCTGAGGTCATCAGTCCCCTAGAACTTAGAACTACTTAAACCTAACTAACCTAAGAACATCACACACATCCATGCCCGAGGCAGGATTCGAACCTGCGACCGTAGCGGTCGCGCGGTTCCCCACTGAACCGCTCGGCAACACCGGCCGGCTGATGCTGGACAACTTTTGCTTTTAAGTCTTCTATTAACATAAACAGGTAATGGTCTGGAAGGAACAATTTTATTGGCTGTAGAAATTATTCACTGCGTTGGAACTCATAATACAATGTATTTGATTACCACAGCAATTCTGAATTTAAAAAAACCTTGAAAAATCTTTGACAGAAAAATCAGTATGTGAGTAAGTGTGGATATCTCATAAGGAATCAGTACATGAAGTGTCTGTCATATAACAAAACAAAAACAAAAGAATAGCACAACTGCACTGAGACACAATGCACCACACTAATTAACTTCCATGATGCGCTTGCCATGTGCACAACACAGAACATAATATTGCCTATAAGTGTTGCAAAACTGCTGGCCATGGTGATGGCAGACATCACCACAGTAGTCCCCTCAGTGGAAGCAGAGCATTGGTGTCAAGGAAGTGTGCAGAGAAGCATACTCTGCATGCAGAGTGGATTGTCCATGCTGGTAGCTGAGGTTGTGCTTGGTGATGAAGTGTTTGTAGGCACCGGGGGCAGTGGCTGTCCCTGATTGGTAGTAGAAGATGGTGCCTCTTGGAGTATCTATGCTGGCTCCACTCTACTAATTGCAACGTAGACTCTTTGCCATTCCACAAAATATCCCGAGATGTATGGACCTTGCTGCATTATGCAGTGAGGGCTGGTGTAAGATGACTGTTAACAGTGGATTCACTCCTTCCACGTGTACCATGATGTGTGTGCATGTTTCAAAGTTATGGGGTATGCATCAATAAGGCATGCCATGTCTGAAGCTTTCCAAGGATGAGCTTGTGCAATGTGTTCACAAAGCTGATGTAAGAACTCTGGTTGCTCATGACTGATATTGGGTGTGTTTGTATCAGCGAATTCAGTGGGGAGACACAGTGTTCCTCCCAGCTCAGTGGCTGAGGAATCAATTCCTGGTTTGTATGTTGTCCTCACACCCAACATAAATAATGGCCAAGACATGTCATTACACATGATTGCTTCTTTCAATAAATGGTGTCAGTGCTCCTTGGTCCCATTACTGGCTGGGTGGTAGCACCTGGTCTTGTGATGCTTGTACCCACAGAAATTGACAAGCTGATTGAACACTTTGAACTCAAATTGTCATACCCAATCAGTAGTGATATGCTGGGGTCAATAGAAACTCACTAACCACATAGATGCGAATGCGGAGGCAGTAGTCTCAGCTGTAACATTATTTAGAGGAACTGCTTCTGGCCAGCATGTGTACTGATCCATCATCATGAACAGGTATCTGTAGCTGTTTGAGGTCATCAGTGGTCCCACAATGTCCAGATGTAAGTGAGTGAAAAGTGCCATCACATCCGGGAAATTACTGATAGGCATGTGGACGTGGTGGGATATTTTGTTTCTCTGTCACTGATGACAAGCTCGTGCCCATTGCTGACAATCTTTCTTGAATCCTGGCCACACATTCCATTTAGACAGGAGATGGAAGGTAGGTTGTACCCCCGTTGTTGTGGTCTTCAGTCCTGAGACTGGTTTGATGCAGCTCTCCATGCTACTCTATCCTGTGCAAGCTTCTTCATCTCCCAGTACCTACTGCAACCTACATCCTTCTGAATCTGCTTAGTGTATTGATCTCTTGGTCTCCCTCTATGATTTTTACCCTCCACGCTGCCCTCCAATGCTAAATTTGTGATCCCTTGATGCCACAAAACATGTCCTACCAACCGATCCCTTCTTCTAGTCAAGTTGTGCCACAAACTTCTCTTCTCCCCAATCCTATTCAATACCTCCTCATTAGGTACGTGATCTACCCACCTTATCTTCAGCATTCTTCTGTAGCACCACATTTCGAAAGCTTCTATTCTCTTCTTGTCCAAACTGGTTATCATCCATGTTTCACTTCCATACATGGCTACACACCATACAAATACTTTCAGAAACGACTTCCTGACACTTAAATCTATACTAGATGTTAACAAATTTCTCTTCTTCAGAAACGATTTCCTTGCCATTGCCAGTCTACATTTTATATCCTCTCTACTTCGACCATCATCAGATATTTTACTCCCTAAATAGCAAAACTCCTTTACTACTTTAAGTGTGTCATTTCCTAATCTAATCCCCTCAGCATCACCCAATTTAATTTGACTACATTCCATTATCCTCATTTTGCTTTTGTTGATGTTCATCTTATATCCTCCTTTCAAGACACTGTCCATTCCGTTCAACTGCTCTTCCAAGTCCTTTGCTGTCTCTGACAGAATTACAATGTCATCAGCGAACCTCAAAGTTTTTACTTCTTCTCCATGAATTTTAATACCTACTCGGAACTTTTCTTTTGTTTCCTTTCTGCTTGCTCAATATACAGATTGAATAACATCGGGGAGAGGCTACAACCCTCTATATACTCCTTCCACCTTTCTGCCTTCCCTTCTTTGCTTAGAACTGGGTTTCCATCTGAGCTCTTGATATTCATACAAGTGGTTCTCTTCTCTCCAAAGGTCTCTTTAATTTTTCTGTAGGCAGTATCTATCTTACCCCTAGTGAGACAAGCCTCTACATCCTTACATTTGTCCTCTAGCCATCCCTGCTTAACCATTTTGCACTTCCTGTCGATCTCATTTTTGAGACGTTTGTATTCCTTTTTGCCTGCTTCATTTACTGCATTTTTATATTTTCTCCTTTCATCAATTAAATTCAATATTTCTTCTGTTACCCAAGGATTTCTATTAGCCCTCGTCTTTTTACCTACTTGATCCTCTGCTGCCTTCACTACTTCATCCCTCAGAGCTACCCATTCTTCTTCTACTGTATTTCTTTCCCCCATTCCTGTCAATTGTTCCCTTATGCTCTCCCTGAAACTCTCTACAACCTCTGGTTCTTTCAGTTTATCCAGGTCCCATCTCCTTAAATTCCCACCTTTTTGCAGTTTCTTCAGTTTCAATCTGCAGTTCATAACCAATAGATTGTGGTCAGAATCCACATCTGCCCCTGGAAATGTCTTACAATTTAAAACCTGGTTTCTAAATCTCTGTCTTACCATTATATAATCTATCTGATACCTTTTAGTATCTCCAGGATTCTTCCAGGTATACAACCTTCTTTTATGATTCTTGAACCAAGTGTTAGCTATGATTAAGTTATGCTCTGTGCAAAATTCTACAAGGCGGCTTCCTCTTTCATTTCTTCCCCCCAATCTATATTCACCTACTATGTTTCCTTCTCTCCCTTTTCCTACTGATGAATTCCAGTCACCCATGACTATTAAATTTTCGTCTCCCTTCACTACCTGAATAATTTATTTTATCTCGTCATACATTTCATCAATTTCTTCATCATCTGCAGAGCTAGTTGGCATATAAACTTGTACTACTTTAACCTATCCATTTCCCTTTTTAAATTTTCTAACCTACCTGCCCGATTAAGGGATCTGACATTCCACGCTCCGATCCGTAGAATGCCACTTTTTTTTCTCCTGATAACGACGTCCTCTTGAGTAGTCCCCGCCCGGAGATCTGAATGGGGGACTATTTTACCCCTGGAATATTTTACCCAAGAGGACCCCATCATCATTTAACCATACAGTAAAGCTGCATGCCCTCGGGAAAAATCACAGCTGTAGTTTCCCATTGCTTTCAGCTGTTCGCAGTACCAGCACAGCAAGGCCGTTTTGGTTAATGTTACAAGGCCAGATCAGTGAATCATCCAGACTGTTGCCCCTGCAACTACTGAATAGGCTGCTGCCCCCCTTCAGGAACCACATGTTTGTCTGGCCTCTCAACAGATACCCCTCCGTTGTGGTTGCACCTACGGTACAGCCATCTGTACCCCCGTGTCACATAAATTGTGAATATGATCAAATGAATGCCTGCAGAATGCTGGTGCAGGGAAAGGCTTTGTAGATGTTGCAGTATAGTTTCACCTCTGTCTTGGGGATGTTGACCAACCAAAATTGGAGTGACAAATCAGCATCTTCTATGAGAGTGTGAAGTTCATCATAACTTCACTGCACCTGTGGCAATACCATAAAATCTATATGGCTCATCACACTACTGGTGCATGAAAGGCAGTTTTCTATGATATTGTCTGTGCCAGATATGTGTTGCATACATGCATAGGACTGAGCCATGAATTCGAGCTGATTGAACTGGCATGGGGAGCAATTTGTGCTGCTCCATTTGAGTGCATGTATCAAGGACTTAAGATCAGTAAATATAGCAAACATGCAAGATCAGAGATTAGACTAGATTCAGTTTTTGTCCCATGGACCCAAAAAATGAGATGATTCTCGTGGGTGTGGAACATGTCAGAAAGACTCGATCTGTAGCCAGAAGTACTCAATGGTTTCATACACTGCCAACAACTCGCAGGTGTAAGTGCCCCATTTCATATACAATGTACAATGGTGACAGTCTCATTAAAAAGAATGTTAGCGGCTGCCAGGCACCTTCTACATATTGTTGAAATGCTATAATGATAGCTGTTTGATGTGTGTCAATGACCAAAGCTAAGGATGTGCCAAGTTTTGCATGTGCGAGCTGTGTTGCAGTAGCCATTTTCTTTTTGACATTGTCAAAGGTGGTGTTCATTTTCTTCGTCCACTTTATCAAACGACTGCCTCTCCTCTTTAGTAGTGCGAGTGCTGCAGTGTGTGGCAAGTGACAATGATAGAAATTTAACACATGTAATGTAGCGTCTTGTACTGTAAGGAAGCAAGGGAGAGGATGTTGTTATGGGTGGCCGGTATCCTCTTTCTACAACACAAATGCACATGTGGATTAATACAGTTCACACATGTAATGTAGCGTCTTGTACTGTAAGGAAGCAAGGGAGAGGATGTTGTTATGGGTGGCCGGTATCCTCTTTCTACAACACCAATGCACATGTGGATTAATACAGTTCTTTATTTACATGAACTTGAAGTATTTAGTTATCTTGAATAGAGTCTATGTGTTGCGGTACAAGCTCATCAGTAGTAGTCCTATTGCAGACAATATGTGTAATCTTGCTATTACACTAATCTGGTTGCTATGTACTGTTGTAACCTGTGACGTGAACTGACCCCACACCACGTTCAAACTGACAGATGCCAAACTGGAGTGTGAGTTAGTGAGTGAGACCCTGCAGTCAGTGGCGGTTGTTAGATGACAAATGTTGTTTCTTTCACAAACTATTCAAAGTCACGTGACTTGAACTGTGGTCCATTATCTGACACAAGAACTTCTGGCAAACACTCTACACAAAATATGGAGGACAACACTTGAATGGAGCTATGTGATATGGTAGAAGCAATAGGCACTGTGAATGGGAACTTGCTAAAACAGTCTACCATTATGAGCCAATGAGTGTTCCAAAATGGTCCTGCAAAGTCAATGTGCTCTTGTTTCCATGGCAACTGTGTCTTAGACAAAGCTGAGAATTTCTGTGGCAGAGCTGATTGGTTGTCCACACATGCACCACATCATGACATCATCTGTTCAATAAAGGCATCCATGCCCATCTATGTACAGTGCCATTGTGCTAACTGTTTTGTCCGAAGAATTCTCCAATGTCCTTGGTGGAGTAATCACAATACATTTTTGCACACTTTGGGAAGAAGCACATGTGATTGTCCACAGTCATTTTGAACTAGAATGACACCCTGTTGAGCTGAAAGGTTACACCAACATGCAAAATATCAGTGCACTACTGAGTTGTAGATATTGTTCAACGAACAAGGCTGAGATGTGCGAATGTAATACAACAAAATCTTGAGATCTGTGTCTTCTTCCATGGCCTGTGCAATTTTTCTGTAGTGCAAGGGAAAAGATTCCAGCAATTCAGAGTCCTGTGCATTGATTTGACAACAAGGTGTGGCAGATGCATTAATATCAGATCCTGGGCCAATTGGAAGGAGAGATAGGGCATCTGCATTGCCATGCTTTGCCATTGGGCTGTACACAATTTCATACTGACACTGCAAAAGCAGCAAAGTCCAGTGTTGCAATTTTTGAATAGTGTATGTTGGAACTGGCTTTGATGAATGAAACCAGGACTGCAAAGGCTTGTGATCTGTCACTAAATAGAACTTATGACCACTCAAATAGTGATGGAGTTTGGACACACCATACACAATAGCAAGAGCTTCGTTTTCTATTTGAGAATAATTTCACTGGGTTTGAGTTAACACCTTTGAGGCAAAAGCAATAGGTCTGTCTTGTGCACCAATTCTGTGTGAAAGCACAGTGCCGATTCCATAGGAAGAAGCATCAACTTGTAAAACTACTGGCTTGGCAAGGTCAAAATATGCTAAACATCTGTCACTGAGCAAAGCATTTTTGAGTTTCTGAAATGCACCTTAACAATCATTAGTCAACACAAAAGGTACATTTTTCTGATGCAAGTGAGGCAAATGGGGCCACGCCCTGAACAGCATTCAGTATGAACCGAATGTAGTATGTCATCTTGCTTAGTACTGACTGCAATTCAGACACATTGCAAGGAACAGGCAGGTCACGGATTGCAAACAAATGAGACTGGAACGGATACACTCCCTGACTGTTTATCACATGACCTAAGTACTGTAGTTCAGTTTGAAAAAGGTCACACTTTTTGAGATGACAACTGAGTCCTGCTTCTGACAACACTCAAAAAAGAGTATGCAAATTGACAATGTGTTCCTCTGTTGTATGATCTGACACAACAATACTGTCAAGGTAATTTGAACAAAATGTCACTTTTGCAGTCAGCTGTTCCAAGTAATGTTGAAAAATGGTGGGTGCGGAAGCACTGCCGAAGGGCAAATGCAAATACTTGAAAGTCCTAAGTGTTTATTTCAATTCACTCAATAGAATTTGCATGTGGGCATCTCACAAACCTATCTTAGAAAAGTAATGTCCTGCACCAAGCCTGTCCATGAGTTTCTCAGGGCCAGGTAACGGATAAGTGTTAACCACTGTCTGTGGGTTGACTGTAAACTTGAAATCAGCACAAATGCAAGTGCGACCAGAAGGCTTAGGAAACAAAACGAGAAGACTCGGCCATTGACTAGCTTGAATGGGAGCAATTACACAATTATCTTGCAATGCTGTCAGTTCACTGCCTACTTTGACTGTTAAAGCAATTGGAACAGGGCAGGCCCAGAAAAACTTGTCTCTCAATGTAATATGTGCTACAGAGTTATTAGCTTTGTCCATTCCTTCTAAAAATAGTTCAGGATATTCCTTAAGCAAGTAGCTACATTGTCTTTTAGTTCAAGTGCAGATACTGAAAGTACATTGTCTTGGATGTTAAGCCAAAACAAATCAAAGGCAACTAAACCGAATATGTTCTCACTGTCTGACTTCAACATAGTAAAATTTACTGCCCTAATGTGAGATCTGTAAGTGGTAGGCAAAGTACACTGTCCAAGCACTGGAATTGCCTGTCTGTTGTAAGCTATGAGGTGCTTGTTAGATCTAGAAAAGCGTAGTGAGCCTGTTTGAACGTGGCATGTTTAATGAAAGTTACTGAGGCACATGTGTCTAACTGAAGGGTAGCACAATGGCTAGCAATTCATGAGACAAATAGTTTATTAGAACATTGTTGCATAGCATTAGGGTGACAAGGAGGCACACCCTTAATCTTACTTTTGTCAGAATCTCTTGCAAGTGCTGAAACCACAGCATTCACTGCATGTGCATGAGCCTTTTTTTGCTGGGACTGGCCAAAATTGACATTTTTGTGCCATTTCAAACAAACTGCTTGGACACGGCCTTTTTTTCTACATGTGTAACAGACTGTGTTACATGATGGGCAATCTTGTCTTTTATGGAGAGTGAAATATCTAGGGCAAGACTTCACTAAATTCACAGGCCTGTTTACATGTCTACATGGCTGTCTGTGTGGCTGTGTATGCACCCGTTTTTGTGGCAGCTTGAGGTGGGTGCGAACAAAGGGCAACTTGACCCAACAACTTAGGGCCTTGTCAAATTTATCAACTGCTATGGCACCCAAATCAAATTTCTCTAAGATTTGAAAATCATATTGCTCTAAGATTTGCAATACTTGGGGAAGTGATGGATCAGAGTAGTTTAAGATCTGTCCCTGTATTCTATTATCTGGGACATTGAATGTTATTGCATACTGAATCATTAAATCACTGTAAAAGTTGCCACAACTACACTTAAATTTACACTTCCTAATCATACCCAATAATTCTGTGTACTACTGGTGGTATGTTTGTTCCGGATTTTCTGCAAGCAAAAGAATTGATATCTAGCTGCAGCTACTGGGACTTGCTGATCATAGTATTCAGTTAATGCAGTGATTACTTTGTCAAAGCTGAATTCATCGGAAGACGCAGTTGGGAGAAGTTTTTGTATTAACCCGAACACTGGGGACCCCACACTCAAAAGGAAGTATTGCAACTTTACAGTACCCTGAACATGATGAACATGACAATGTGCTTGGAACTAAGTCAGGTATTCAATCACTTCCTCTTCTGATTTGTTAAATTGCTGGTACGCTGTTTGGCGGCATTTGTGTGGGGAGGGGGGTTAGTTGGAGCTTGTGTTAGACCCATGACATTGGCTGTCTGCGGCTGAGATGTGGGGGCAGTGGGTGGAGGAGGTGGGAATTCATGGTTTACACAAATATGTTATAGCAAAAAGCAAGTAAAGTCTCTGAAAAGAGAAATTTGATTAGTTCTGGGCTCCCCTCCTGGAATACATGTAAGAAAACAACAAGTTATCAAATGGAAATACTTGAAGATGATCACCTCTGCAAGCTAAGACACAAGAGGAGTAAGCAAAATCTTCAGCCAAGTTGATTATCTTTGATCACCACTGAACTATCCTTGTCACCACTGTAGAGCCTTGTACCATAAGGAAGCGAGTGAAAACACATGTGGATTATTTATTTACATGAACTTGAAGTATTTACTTACCTTGAATAGAGCCCATGTGTTGTGGTATAAGCTCATCAGTAATAGTTCCATCGCAGACAATGTGGGTAATCTTCCTATTACAGTAATCTGGTCACTGTGTACTGTTGTAACCTGCGATGTAAACTGAGTCCGCACTGCATTTAAACTGACAGACACCAAACTGGAGTGTGAGTTAGTGATTGAGACCCTGCAGTCAGCAGCTGTCAAGAGGGCATTGGCAGCATGCTGTCAAGACGGCATTGGCGGTATGTCACTTGTCAGTGTGCCTCTGGCCTCTCTCATGATAGGTGCACTTGATCCAGCACCTATTATTGATCTTTGCATTACATCTTTGCTGACCGGTCTGCTGGTGACAGCTTACACCAGCACACCTAAGAATCTGCATAATTCTTTGATTGAAGAGGTCTTAGACATGCACCTTATTGCATCTGTTTTTTCCATCAGAGGAAGGAACCAGCTGAAGAGACCTAGTGCCTCAAAAAGGTTACTTCTGGCAGTCCAAAAATGCACTTGGCTGTGTTAAGAACAGTGCTGTAATATTCCAGGGTACTAAATACCTCTTGCCAGTGTTGCCGGTGTGGCCCCTTGTCAGCTGAAGGCCCTAGCACATCATCTAGATATGAGAAGCAGAATGGAAGGCCTTGGAGGACTGAATCTACAAATCTCTGCAAAGTCTGTGCTGTGTTCCTCAGTCTGATTGTCATGAACATATTCTCAAAAAGTCCAAAAGGTGTCATGACAACTGTTTTAGGAATATCCACCTCAGCCTCTGATATGTGATATATGCTTTAGCACAGTCTATGATGCTAAAGATGGTTGTGCCATGCAGAGTGTGCTTGTTACCTCACAGCAGTGGCACAAGATATCTATAAGCTACCATTCTTACATTCAGTTTGTGGTAATCTCTGCCATGGCACCAAGATTCATTCTTCTTAGGCACAAGGTGCAAAGTGCAGGACCATGGACTGCTTAATGGTCTGATAGTACCTTTGAGCAACATGGTGTTAAATTCTGCTTTTGGCATGCTGAATCGATCAGGTGTCAGATGTCATGGCTGCACAAGATGGGCGGTCAAGCTGTTGTCTCTATATGATGTACCATATTTTGCTGCATCTGTTTCAAAGTGCCAGATACCATAGTTAAGTTTGGTTAATCACTAAGTAGAATGTCGTACGCACCTTCTTGTGTCTGGATTAACTTCACTCTGTGACAGGTGGTACTGTGGTGGAACCTGGTGACAGCAAGCCCTGTGACACCTTCAGCCAGCTGAGACAAAAGGTTATAGTGAGCAAAAAGGTCAGCAGTAATGATAACATCTGCAATTTCTGTGAGGGTAAAGTTCCAGCAGAACGGGTGATGCAGTTCTAGAGTGAATTCCAAACTCCACATCCCATATATAGCTATGGTTGAGTTGTTGACTGCTACTATGCAGAGTACAGTGGTATACCTGCAGCAGTGCCTCAGAAATCTTGGGAGAATGCTCAGGCCACATCCAATATCAATGAGAATTTTTTAACCAGTGCTAGATCACTAACAAAGAGGTGCTTTGATGATGACCGGCTGCCAGCTACTTCTAGGACTACCTGTTATGGGCATTTAGCATAGCTGCGTGGCGTGATACATTTCCTTGCTTGCTCTCCAAAATGATGATGATACCAACACACCAGCTGCTCTCAGCATGATTTGGTACTACTGGCAGACCAACTCCTAGAATGTCTGTGATAGTGCCTGCGGTCATCCTCTGCACTGTTCTGTGACATTAACATGCTAACCTGTGTGCATAGTTGGACTGTTGAGGACTGTTGATATTTTTAAAAATATCGGGAACCTGATACATATAAATATTTGAAAAATATCATTATTGCCCTCAATATATATAAAAAAAGTTTTCATATATTGAAGAAAAAAAATCAATGTAGACCTATAAAAATATTGGCTACTTATTGTAAACACAGTGCTGGTTTTAGAGCTGTATATTTAAGTATTGATTTATTATTAGATTTCTGTACATCAACAAGTTAGCAGCCTGCCTATCCCCCTTAGAGCAAGAACTGAAAGGAAAACGATGCATGTTCACGCTTGGCGATAATCAATGTTAACTATGGTAACTGCATGTAAGTGGTGCAGTAAAAGGTGTCCGTCATTTGGTTACATCACATATCAGATTTGTCCAGAACACTTAATGACGACTTCCCTGTTTTTTCATATCTATCAATGCCAGTGACCTGGCAGTTGTAGTGTCAAAACTGTGTGATGAAGTTAAAAGTTGCAGTTTCTTTTGGTAGCACTCAATGCCGATTACATCAGTATTTCCCATAATCTGTCCTCGTCCACCACAAAGATCAGTCTTGTCATTTAGATTTTTGTTCATCATTTCCAGTAATTGGTTTTGAAGAATGCTTATGTGAAGAAATAGTACACTGTGTTATTCCATTCACACTGCCACCACCCAGTGCAGTTCAGCTATTTCTTTGTGCCACCTATACTTTATGACGACTTCCCTGTTTTTTCATTTCTATCAGTGCCAGTGACCTGGCAGTTGTAGTGTCAAAACTGTATGATGAAGTTAAAAGTTGCAGTTTCTTTTGGTAGCACTCAACGCCGATTACACACAGTGAAAGAGAAAGACTGGACATGACGAAAGCTCAAAAAGTAGTAAGACTCCTTCACACAGTGAAAGTAAAATTATGTTCTACTACAGTTTCAAAACATCAATCTAAAATATTTATCAAAAATTGCAAAAAAAAAAAATAAAATAAAAAATATTGGTGCTTGATATTGCAATTATGATATCAATATGTCATGGAAAAAAATTTCACTTTGGTAACAATATTTTTTGGAAAAAAATCGATATATATAAATATATCAATATTTTATCAACAGCCCTATAGCATAGTAGCTTGACCTGGATCATGACTCGTTCCACATCATTACGAAATATCGTATTCATGATCCATGGAACTAGTATTAATCTAATCTAATCTAATCATAATTGGCATATGCTAGAGACATTTGTATTGCTGTGGTACTGTTGCACTTTACTTGGCACTTGGTGCTTGGCCAGCTGACTTCTGCCTTTACCTGTTCTATTAATATAAACAGGTAATGTTCTGGAGGGAATAATTTTCCTCTATGCAGAAGTTGTTCACTGCTTTGAAACTCATGATACAACATGTTTGATTACTACAGCAATTCTGAGCAAATTAACTTGAAAACTCTTTGACAGAAAAATAAGTTTGTGAGTGAGTGTGAATATCTCATAAGGAATCAGTATACGGAGTGTCTATTACACAACAAAACAAAAACTAAAGAATAGCATGACTGTACTGAGACACAATGCATCACTCTCAGCAGTTGAACACCACAATAGTTAACTTCCACACTGTACTTGCATGCACATGACATAAAACATCATCTTCCTGGATGTGCCATGAAACCACTGGCTGTGGTGACACCAGATGTCACTAAATTTCTGTTTTATTTAAAAAAGTATTGGTCTCAGTCACTGTAATTGTTGTTTTGTTTGGGATTAGGGATTTATTTACATTTTACCTTAAAATAAACCTATAAAATAATAAAAATTCTTGTTACTGCTTACCTGTAGTATTATTTTCTTTCTACTGTAAATAATAGCTGTTTAAAACTATAAGAAATAATGCAGTCAAATATTATTCCATACCCCTCTTATGATCGTATAAGTAAATTGATTTAACTGAAGGGAATTCCAATCATACCAAAGCTTTAATTTTTTGAAGGGAATTCCAGTTATGCCAAGGGTTTAATTTTTTATATTATTCATCGATCTTACCTTTAGATCAGATTTTTATATTTTCATCTTTTGAATCTGTTGAATTTTCTTTTCAAGGTATCTTTTTCTGTTGTGCACGGGAAAAAATGGGAAAAAATTTTGAAACAGCTAATTCGGTCAGGCATTGGATCTAAGTACAATTCAACAATGAGGTGAGTATTCTCTTTAAACATTTTGATTATTTTCATGACAGCTAAAACTATATCTGATACTGCATGTTAATGGTATTAATATTCACATAAAATATATTTTGTCGGTTCAGACTATAAAATTTAAATAGAGTTTAGAAACTGTTCAGCAGAATTCAATACTACTACTCGATGTAAATTGGTTAGTTAAATATGTTGTAGGCCATCAGCATGAGGTATCTGAAGAACATACAAAGAATAACTTGCTGAATGAAGCAGCAATTAGAACTTTCTTGTTATACTGGTCAAAGAAAACCTAAATATAAGTGACTTGTTGTACCAGCCATCAAGTGGTTAAATTGGATCATCTCCCTCCCTCAATCTAACCCAGTACCTCTTGCATATGTTTTATAGAATATACTATTGAGGGAAATAATATGTCAGTTACCATTACAAAAATATCATACTTTCAGATTACACAAACAAAGAGAATTACTCCACTGCTAACAATGAAGTTTACATACAATAGAAGAATTTTTATGGCTTCACACAATTTTGCACAATTTTTACTTGTCTTTAAGTAAAACAGAAAGTGGAGACAAATTGATAGGGAGATAATAAGTAGTAGCATAAAGAAAACTGGCTTTAGCTATAAACAGTATTGTCTTATCTTTGGAAAGATCAAGAAGGTAAGCTTATCTGTGGAACAGGCATTTTAAAAGACACAACAATGATCCCTATCTGATATGTGACATCTATCTAAAAGTCTTTTTAACCAGAAATCATGTTCTATGAGCAGTACGAACTTCCTTGTATATATGTTACACAAGTGTAAGAGCATTAGATTAATGCATAAGGCACTTAATAATATACCACACATCTCATAACAATTTATGACAACATGCTTTTCTCAAGGAGTTGTATAGTTTGTGAGAATGTATATTTTATTGATCATGGTCATGATATTTTGCCATATTATGAAATTTCTCAGTTGTTTTATCAAAATAGCAAATTTTCTTAATGAATATATCACATGATGATCATTTAAATAAATGTGTTGTTGTTATATTTACACTGAGGGCATCTCTGATGAATTTGTTAATGGGCTGTTGACTGATTCACCTTTCATTTTTATTCACATTCCATTTATTTCTACATCTATTTTTAACTAACACACTTTTATAATTCTCCCTCCTCTCTCCTGTCACACAAAATATGAGGTATTACACACTCAACAATTCTTCAATGAAACAGAAAGCTCAACTGGTCACCATGTAGAGAGGAGAGAGAGAGAGAGAGAGAGAGAGAGAGAGAGAGAGAGAGACAGAGAGGGAGAGAGCCAGTGTGTGTGCTGTATGTGGATACCCCGTTAAATAAATACAAAATGAAGAAATACTAAAAGGAATAGGTGAGGAAAAAAGTGTTTTGGTGGCCCTGATAAGAAAAATAGATTAGTACGACATCTGTTCCAGCTTTCAGGAAGAATGATCTAGGCACTGGAAGGAACAGTAGAGCAGGTACATGGCAATTGCAAACAAAGTCTAGAATATGTAAAATTCATTATATAGTTGCAGGGTGTAGTACAGAAGTGAATAGATTGGTACAATCTTAAAATATTAGAATTGATAAGGAACACCATCAAACAACTCAAAAGACTAAACACTTAAAATATAAAATAAAAACAGAAAAGGTCTGCATTCCAGTTAATTGCAAATATGAAACCTAGGAGCTGTGAAGATCAGGAGTAGGGCTTTGGCAACTGCTATCCATGCCCACACCTTATTGCTTACTGCCTGTTGTAACAGTGTTGTGGATTGCACTGCAATTAGATGGATGTTTTTTATTTTCCTACACTTTTGTATTTCATAGCCAAGTCAATACTTTGTTGAAAGTTAGTTATATGATCACATCACCTCAACCTCTCACACTTTGAAGCAGAGAAAATAAAACTGATCAGTCTCTTGCAGGTTACAAATACAAATGAAGAGCTGTCTTATTCTATAATTGGATGCCATTTTCTTTTTCAAGAAGCTCAAGTTGTCAGCTACAAAACACATTAGTGAGAAGATACTCTGTGATATTCATATAAGAATCCGTACTGTGTTAGAAAAATACATATATAAGCTTCATTATTTAACATCATGTATTCTTTGTTCCTGAAATGAGTTGCCTGTAAGTTGTTCTTACTTTATGTATTGGGAACACATAACCATTTATATGCAATAATCACACAGTTTACAAATATTTATAAGTTTTCAAATTTTCATTTATTTTTCTTGCAATTTTTTTTTCTCTACATTGCTACATCAACCAGAGTAGGTGAAGAAATAGCTAAAGTAGAAAACTAAGCCCTAATATCAATCTTTTCACGCTTGTCCATACATTTAATGCCACAGACATCACTTACCACAAATTTGCACTCATAAGAAACCGTGCATGAAGAGTAAGTTATCATCATCATCACCACTAATAATCAAGGATTAAAGTACTATTAGTTTGTTCCAGTCTTAAGTAGCAGCCATGGTACTGCATACCCAAAAAATTATCATTGCTTCTGTGTACCGTACACCAGCCTCTGATGAGGAAGTTCTTATAGATAAACTAAATTCACTAATCAAATTATTCACTAAACACAAAAATCACAAAATTTTTATTGCAGGTGACTTCAATATAGATATAAGGGAAAGTAGAAAAAATGTAAATGAAATGGTTAACAGCCTAAAGACACTAAACTGCTACTGTATAAATGAAAAACCTACTAGACTAGATGGATGCCTTGACAATGTAATTAGTAATGTAAATCAGGATCAGCTCAAGCATGATGTGATTAAGTTAGAGTTATCTGATCATGACAGGATATGGGTCAGAATAGGCAGTATGAACCCAGAGAGAACTAAACAGTTAGTCACTTTCAGAATACTAAAAGAGAGCAATATTGTACAATTGAAACATGAACTGAAGGTGGTAGATTGGCCAAATACACTACACAATATAAAAAGTCATGATAAATGTTTCTCTATGTTTTTATATATAATTAAAAATGCAGTAGATAGTCACTGTCCACTTATCACAAAAAGATGCACACCTAACAACAGAAAAAAACCTCAGCACTCTAACAAATGGTACACTCCAGAGCTCAAGCAAATGAGGACACTGCTACTTATACTAAAAAATAATAGTGATAAAAATGAGGAAGCCAGGAAACACTATGTGACCCTTAAGAAGTTTTACAAATATGAAATAAAATCAGCTGTATGTAAAGGAAATGATGACTATATTGCAGGCTCAAAAAATGCCTGTCAAGCAGCTTGGAATATAATAAAATGTGAAATCTATATGAGCAAACAGGAAGCCACAGTGCCTATAGATTGCAACATCTTTAATGAATATTTTATAAATTGTGCCAGCTCTTATTCTTCTTCTTCTTCTTTTGGTAAAAATAATTCTGATAATATTTCAGCTGCTGTAACCCTTCTTAAACAAGAAGCACCAGCAACCAAGAAATTCTCTTGGTCAAAAATCACCTCCGGCCACATTATCAAATCTATAAAGAAACTTAAAATCTCAAAACCAGAGGACTATTATGGGCTTAGTAACAGTATTGTTAAACACATAGCCACTGCAATCTTAATGCCACTAACGTATCTGACAAATCACATACTTGAAGAAGGAGTATTCCCTGAATGTAGTAGTAGTAGTAGTAGTAGTTTATTCATCCAGAGACAATATATATTGCATGGATTTCGTCCAAAAATACATAGTATATATATGTACACACATATAGGGTGAACAATACTATACAAAATACAGATGTGCATAGTAGACTACATAACATCAGACCACATTGAAATAGCATGTATAACTTTGATTATTTACATTGATGTATGAGAAAGACTTTTTACATAGAATACACAGTTGATATTTAGATATAACACATACAATTCTAGCACTTTTGTACATATTATTTATTTAGATCATAGCAACAGTCAGTTAGAAATTACTATTGGCACAGAGTACATACATATAATTGTTTAGTATGAAGCTATTCCAGGTATTCTTTTACACTATACTAGCAGTTGGTCATTAAAAATTTGAATACTGCTTCTTTAAATGAAGACAATTTTTTATTTCTTTTATCTTTACCGGTAGTTTGTTATACAATCTGCTTCCTCGTATGTTTGTTTGTTTCTGCGCCAAAGCCTTGTTAACTCTTTTTGTATGAATGTCATTGCACTTTCTTGTGTTGTAAGTATGTAGATCCGAGTTGGATTGGAAATTGTTAATATTTCTTTTTACATTAATTACGCTTTTCTGTATATAGAGGCACGGTAGGGGTAGAATATTCAGCTGTTAAAATAATTGCTTTGAAGGAGTTAGCCTTGAACTGTTGGTAATTATTCTAACAGCTTGTTTTTGTAGAGTGAAGATGGTTTTGAGATTTTTCTTACTGTGACCCCAGACGGTGAGGCCATAGGTAATAGCAGAATGTATATAAGCACAGTAAACAGCTCTGCTACATTCCCTACTACATACAAAGCTAATAACATGTAAAGCAAAGCAAGCAGAGCTTAACTTATGCGAGAGATACAGGATATGGGATTTCCAGTCTAAACTTTCGTCTATATGTACACCTAAGAATTTTGTGGTAGCAACTCTCACAATTTCTTTATTTTGTATTCTGAGATCTAGATCAGAGTGTGACTTTGCTTTCCTGTAAGGGATATAATTAGTTTTAGAGATATTTATGGTTAATTTGTTCACTTCAAACCAATTTTGCAAATATTCTATAACTCTTGTTGCAGATGTTGGCAATACCCGGTTTATGTCAGTTACTACAATGTTTGTGTCACCTGCAAACAGGGTTATATGAGTAGCATTTACTGGAATCTTGATATCATTTATGTAAAGAAGAAATAGGAGAGGTCCTAGAACACTCCCCTGCAGTACCCCAATTGGCACAGTTTGAATATCCGATCTGTAAACAATACTTTGGTTTTTACTGTTTGTTGTTGCAATTTCTACTACCTGTTTCCTATTATGGAGATATGACTGAAACCACTTTTTAGCTACTCCTCGTATACCAACATATTCTAATTTGTCTAGCAGTATATCATGTTGGACAGTATCAAATGCCTTTGAGAGGTCCAAATTTATTCCTATTGTACTGTTGTTCTTATCTAGCCCCGTTACAATATTTTCAGTGAATTGGGTGATGGCTGAATCTGTACTAATTCTTTTGCGAAAGCCGTGTTGGTTTACAGACAATAGATTGAATTTCTCGAGGTAATTTGTAATTCTGTTTTTCATGACTGTCTCTATTACTTTTGAAAATACCGATAATAAAGCTATTGGTCTATAGTTTCCCACTTCATGTATATTGCTCTTTTTATACAATGGTTTTGCTTTTGCAATTTTTAATCGTTGTGGAAAGACACCTTCTGAAAATGATATGTTTATGATGTGTGAGAGTGGGTCTGATGTGACACTAGCACATCTCATCATGACTGAGCAAGGTATCTCGTCAATCCCTGAGGACATTTTATTCTTCATTGTTTTTATTATTCGATTAACTTCCAATTTGTTCATGGGAGGTAGCAATAATGAATTAACACTTTGTTCTTCTGGGATTGATGTTCTACTAATCTTAGAACAATTTTTACTCAGATTGATTGGACTATTTATGAAGTAGTCATTAATGTAATTTGCGAAAGTAAGATTTCTGACTAGCACACCTTGATCATCTTTTAAAACAAAGTCATCTGGATTTCTAACATTTTTGCTTGGGCCTATTTCTTTTTTTACTACATTCCATATAGCTTTCGATTTGTTTGCTGACCCAGCAATTACACTGTCATTGTGCATTGTCTTGGCTTTTTAGATCACCTTCCTGTAAATTTTCTTGTATGTCTTAACATAATCTGTGAAGTGTACATCTTTGTTATCTTTTTTGAGTTGACTGATATGTTTTAGTGTTTGACTAGATACTCTAATAGCAAGTGTTATCCACTGGCTTGTGTTCCTAGGCATGACATTGATCTTTGTGAACTTTTTTGGGGAACACATCTCAAATAGGGACATGAATGTACTAGAAAAAGCATTGAAAGATTCCTCGGTTGTTGTTTGTGCAAAGACATCTTCCCAGGTTTCATTAGCTAACAACTGGATGAAAGTATTCACTTTTTCTGTATAGAAGTGCCTTTTGTATCCCCACTTATATTTTACTGCCTTGGGGATAGAGTAATTTATGTATGTTAATAGTGTATTGTGATCCGAAAGACCTAAGTTTACGTTTAGTGGCTCACTGATACCATTCTCCATATTTGTGAAAATATTGTCTAAAAGAGAAGATGACAGTTCTGTTATTCTGGTGGCATCTGTAAAGAGTGGTTTCATGTGGAAGCTGCTGAGTATACTCAAAAGCTGTCTTTTTTCATCACTTTCAATTAACAGGTTAATATTAAAATCTCCACATAAAAATAATTTCACATCATTAGTATAAAAAGTGTTTAATGCTGCTTCTATTTTTTTTGAAGAATATGTTTTTGTCACCCAGTGGAGATCTATATATTGTAATGACAACTAGTTTTTCACTCTTCTCCTCAGTTTTTAACTCTATGGCACATGATTCAAAATGTTTTTCTATACTTAGATGGTCCAATTCTGTTTTCACTTTGAACTGCAGTCCTACTCTAGAGCAAATGCATACCCCACCATTTTTAAAAACACTTCGGCAATAATGTGATGCTAAATTAAACTTGCTTATATTTATGAGATTTAATTTACTAGCCTTGCACCAGTGTTCAGATAAACAAATACAAGAGACATCAGCAAGATTATTTAAAGCTACTTCTAGATCTAGTACTTTGTTTCTGAGGCATTGAATATTCTGACACATTTTCCTGACTGTTTTGCAAGTATTTTTTCTTTTGTCGTTACCTGGTAATGTGCTGCTTTTTCCATAGTAGTTGTGACTTATCTGCAGATTTTCTTGCTGATTTGTCGCAATCTTTTCCTTTTCTTTGTCTGAAGCCATAAAAAAATCCTTATTTAATGATGTAGATGTACCTTGTCTTTGACTCCTCCTTAGGCAGTGTTGTGTTGCTGCAACATTTGATGATGGTTTTGTTGCTGCTGCTACTGTTGTTGTTGGTTCAGTTGTTTCTGTGGCCGGAGGTGGTGGTGGTAGTGGTAGTGGTTGTGGTGGTGGTGCTGACAGGATTCTACGTGCTGTTGCTGCCTTTGATTCTTTTATTGGCACTATTTCTGTTGATGGTGGATCTGTTGTTGTAGTATCTGTTGGTTTTGCTGTTGTTTCTGCCGAAGGTTTAGTTGCAGTTACTGATTGTGGTTTGACCATTTGTGGTCTGAAAATGATATATATATATATATATATATATATATATATATATATATATATATATATATATATATATATATATATATATATATATATATATATATGAAGGATATGAAAACAAGAAACTCACCTGTGCTACACTGTTAGATTTAACAAAAGCCTTCGACTCAGTCACACTAGAAATAATGATAAAAAAATTAGAACATTATGGTATTGTAGATAAACCATTGCAATTTTTTCAATCATACTTAAGCAATAGGGTACAATTAGTAAAAAGAAACTATCAAAAGTCAACACCCATGAAAGTAAAGAGAGGAATTCCACAAGGCTGAGTGCTTGGCCCTTTCCTGTTCATTGTTTACATCAATGACTTCTCAAATTATATGCCATGCAACAATGTACTGTATGCTGGTGATATGACACTAATAAGAGATGGAGAAAATCTGCAAGATGTCATAGAATACAACAAAGTAGTAACTGAAATGAGCAGTGACTGGTGCAGAGCCAACCTTTTATTATTAACCAAATCAAAAACTGAAGAAATTTATTCACCCTGAAACCTATTGAACAGAATACAAAAAAATGTCAAATTACTAAGTTTATTTATAGATCAAAAACTTACATGGGACAGACACACAAATTATCTATGTGGCAAACTTGTTCGAACTCTCTTTCTATTACACAAGCTGAGACATGTTACCAGTAAAAATCTGCTAATCTCCACATACTTTGCTTTTTTCCATTCACAACTGCAATATGGGGTACTTCTTTGGGGTAACTCAGTGGGTTCAAGTACTATTTTCAAGTGGCAGAAGAAATCAGTTAGGTGCATTTTAGGAATAGCACCAAGACAAAATTGCAAAAATCATTTTGAAGAACTAAGGATAATGACACTAACTAGTATATATATTTATAATTGTTTAATATAATAAAGAACTTTTAATTTAAGATCTGAAGTGCATGTTCATAATACTTGAAATAATAGTAACATAGACCTACCGTACACAAGGCTGACATTAATACAAAAGAGCCATAAACACCTTAGCTTGAAATTTTATAACAAACTCTCAAAGGCTGTGAGCGAACTACCGATGAATAACTTTAAGCGAATAGAAGTGTGGCTCAAATGTATGCCATATTACTCACTTGATGAGTTTCTAAACAGTGACACAAAAGAGATATGCTACATGAAACAAAAAACTGCCATATGAATTATACCTATATGTTTGTGACAGTAATGTACCAACAAAGACTTTTTACATGGATACATAAGATGTACCATAAATATATCTTGATACTATTGTATATTTAACTGTTATGATGTATTATTATTATTATCATTATTATTATTACTATTGTGAATGAATAATTGTTGTATTACCAATATTACTTTAGCATGCATATCTGCTTGCCCTGCACAGGCACAATTATGTACAATAATAATTACTGTAATTTAAAAAAAAATGTATTGAACACACTGACGATGCCAATTGTATGGAAAACATACTGAAAGGCAAATAAAGATTCTATTCTATTCTATTCTATTCTATTCAAAAGTGTTGGTCCAGTGCTCTCTTCTTCAGATGTCCAACATTTCTTTTCTCATATTCTGACGTGATGTCAGTCCTCATCTTTGGAAGACTGGCACTGTACATTCCTGTAACGGTTCTTCCCTATGTGCTACAATTTAAGTAGATGAGAGATGTAATTTTTGCAATCCACTGTCCCAGTGTGCACTCCTCAAAGATGCAATTCCACAGAACTCCCAGTATTTGATGCTACAATGTGTCACACAACTGAATGCCCATTTCAAGATGTCTGTAGGAACTCATGTACAGGCAGATGTGATAAGATACGACATGAATACATACATTAGAGTTCACTGCTTTATTTACACATTGTATATACACTATTGTGGACTGAGTATCCTGGTATAACACAGGTAGTTGAGACAAAAACTGGCAGAGAGTATCTACTCAGTACCGCTTGATAGTCTGAGATGTTGTATTGAGGATTCTTGCTGGTCGAATCTCCATGGAGCCCCCGCCCCCCTGTCCACTCCCCCCTCCCTAATGTAACACAGGTTGAGTCTAGACTAAACTGGCAGAGTGTATCAGTGGCACTTGACACTCAGAGATGTTATGTTGGGAGTCTCACTGGTCAAGTTCTCACAAGTCTATCAAAAAACTATGGCTGTGAAATGATGACACTTCTCATTCTCAGCATGCATCACATGTAGTGGTTACTGTCACAGGCTTAAGTTATAACATCTGCAATTGTCATTTTCAGACATTCATTCCTCATTCCTTCCTGGTGCCCTTTATCAAGCCAATGGTGGTCAGTACTGGTATGGTACTTCTACAGTTTTGTAGAGAACCAGCCACACTCATATACAGGTGGTGTTTCTAATGGGATCCCCACTCACCAAACATTCATATAAAAATAGCAACAATGGTACACAGTTGTTTACTGCACAAACACTATATAATTGACAATGTAATAAGAGACACAATCAAACACAATCATACACACAAAATTCAAGCTTTCGCAACAAACTGTTGCCTCATCAGGAAAGAGGGAAGGAGAGGGAAAGACGAAAGGATGTGGGTTTTAAGGGAGAGGGTAAGGAGTCATTCCAATCCCGGGAGCGGAAAGACTTACCTTAGGGGATTTAAAACCCACATCCTTTCATCTTTCCCTCTCCTTCCCTCTTTCCTGATGAGGCAACAGTTTGTTGCGAAAGCTTGAATTTTGTGTGTATGTTTGTGTTTGTTTGTGTGTCTATCAACGTGCCAGCACTTTCGTTTGGTAAGTCACATCATCTTTGTTTTTAGATATTTTTTTCCCACGTGGAATGTTTCCCTCTATTATATTAACAATGTAATAAACTTGACAAGTCATTATTGCATCTTATCTTGCTCTTATTTTCCACCCAAGTCTATTTCCAACTTTTGTGTTACTATTTATGTATCTAAAACTAAATATTGTATTAATTGTGCTGATATCCATCTCTGACCTTCATTTCTAATAATGGTAATGTTTTACTCACATTTTTGGTATATTACGTATGTCATGTCCAGTGTGCCATGCAGTCATTCATTCTATTCTTTATAAACTGCACACAAGAAAATCTTATATATTATAATGAGTTGTAGTTCTATTTATCAGCACTCACTTCTGCATACAAAAACAGCCCCTACAATCACTTTTCACAATTTTCTTATCTTCACAACATGTTAGTTTACATGATATTATTAAATGTGTAGGTAAATACAAAATATTGATTTAATGAAATTTCTGTACTTATTTTGCAGTGTTATACCTTGTTCAGTATTCTGTGACAGAGTGGAACATCTGTATAGTCAGAAACAACAGTTCAGTGCAGAGGAGTAAGTAAAAATGAACATTTAAAAATTATATAATCTTGTCAATATTATGAAAAGGATAGACTGCTAATCACTTTAAAGAGGGCATATTGAGCTGTAGACAGACACAAAGAAAAGACAGCTACACATTTGAGCCTTTTTTTTTTTTCTCCCTAAAGTAGAGAATACACACGTATTCACACAAACACAACTTGCACACATATGAGCACTATCTCTGGCCATTGAGGCAGACTCAGTGGCCTCAGCAGCCAGAGACAGTGGTCAGGTGCGTGTGAGTTGTACTTGTGTGACTGCATGTTTGTTTTCCACTTGAAAGAAATCCTTTTGGCCAAAAACTTAAATGTAAAGCAGTCTTTTTGTTGTGCCTGTTGTAATCTACCTCCTCCTTCCTGGTTGCTACTATTGTTCACCAGTTCGCAAAGCTTTTTCTGAATAATGAGGTTTTCACTCTGCAGCGGAGTGTGCGCTGATATGAAACTTCCTGGCAGATTAAAACTGTGTGCCGGACCGAGACTCGAACTCGGGACCTTTGCCTTTCACGGGCAAGTGCTCTACCAACTGAGCTACCCAAGCAAGACTCATGCCCCATCCTCACAGCTTTACTTCTGCCAGTACCTCATCTCCTACCTTCCAAACTTAACAGAAGCTCTTCTGCGAACCTTGCAGAACTAGCACTCCTGAAAGAAAGGATATTACGGAGACATGGCTTAGCCACAGCATGGGGGATGTTTCCAGAATGAGATTTTCACTCTGCAGCGGAGTGTGCGCTGACGAGGTACTGGCAGAAGTAAAGCTGTGAGGACAGGGCATGAGTCGTGCTTGGGTAGCACAGTTGGTAGAGCACTTGCCCGCGAAAGGCAAAGGTCCCGAGTTCGAGTCTCGGTCCGGCACACAGTTTTAATCTGCCAGGAAGTTTCTTTTTCTGAAGATTTGACAGGAGTAAGATTACAATAAACTTTTTAGTTTACTTATATTTTCTTGTAGAGTTGGCTCCAGTTTTTCTTGTCTAGGGGTCTGATTCTTGAAGCTGAAATTCTCACGTTTTAGGTTCTCAAGGTTCAATTGATCTAAATAATTTTGAATAATGTCATTGCAGAATTTCTGTTTTTATGTTAATTTATTTTGTCACATTTTAATATATCACACAGTGTTTTGAATTTTCACATTAACATAGTCAAAATTACAGTTTGCCCAAAATACTAAACTACGTCTGATCACATTAGAGGCATGCTTACTACTACTTCACTTCCAAAGGGTTTACAGTTTTTCTTGAGAAATGAATTTCTATTAAGTTCATTTATTATTTCATAAAGGAATCCAGAAATAAACATAATAAACAGTATTAGATTGCATAGTTAATAATAAAAATTTTTAAGTAGGCCAAATATTTTGTAATTTCAAATGTTTCTAAAATAATAATAATAATAAAAGAACAATTTTAACTGTACATTCAGAGCTAGTACATATTGATTATAACAATGAAAACAGAATAATTCCTTTTCATAAATTTTAGCTTAAAATATAACATATTGCTTATAAAATTATATGAAATTTTTCAGAAAAACAGCTGAGATAATATTGACATGTCCAAAATTCGAAAAATATTACTGGTATTGACTACTACTGTTGAGGAAAAGTAATGCTAGAGGAGGATGTGTCCCTTTACACTGTCTGTAACTCAGCATCCCATTATATGGAGAGTAGTGATCTATCCTTTTCATAATATTGTCATTATTCCGTCCTATATTTTCCATTATTTGATCTAACCTTGTCATCTTTTTAAAAAGAAATTAGTCTGAAACCATTACCAGGAGGGTCTACCTCTGTGGACGATCTGTTCTATGCACCCATCCAGCACATCCTATTACAGTTTGTGCATAGGCATGTGCTGTCATATCACAGGTTGAGTGACCAGTGAAAGCAGTCATATTCACAAGCCCTGGTGTATTTGTTACACAGTCTTTTAAATGGGAATGACAACCAGTTGAGTGTCTACCTGAATGAATAGACACTGCCAAACTGGGTCAAAAGAAGACTTGAGCACCCAGTGGCATAGCACAACATTCCTAACTTCAGTAGTTGCTTCACTGCGTATCTTTGAAACATTGCTTAAAAATTTCTGCACTTATACTCTAATATCAGAATGGATGCCAAATCAGTTTAAAATAGCTCTTCAACTATTGTCAAACAAAATTGAGGGAAACTCGGTGGAGGTCAAGCAGTTTACTTTCCTGTAGCAATCTTAAGTATATATTATAAACTGGTCAACAGGCTTCTATATAATACATGTACAAACAAATTGACATTGTCATTCCTCCTGATCAAGTTTGTTTTAGAGCTACTTGCAGTTGTTGTAGCTATAGCATAAAAAATTGAACCACGATTCTGGAAAGATTTTATTGAATTGACTGCCACATATGACATGGTGTAGCTAGATGGACTAATACTGAAGCTAAAGAAAACAGGTCCCTTTGTCTAGATGGACATGTACCAAAGCTAACAAAAAACAAATCCCTGCTTGAAACCCAGCAAATTCATGAAAAACATGGTGAAAAATAAATACACAAGAGAATATAAAAAATGGTATAACTATTTATAGTCCTAGTTATGAACACTCATTTACACATAAAGAACAGTCCATACAAACAGTTCACACAATATTTGTATCTTCATTACATATTTTATGGAAAATCTAAGGTGGACTAGCAATAATATAAAACAGGATACATTGACACTCACCACATGGAGGAGACACTGAGCAGCAGACAGGAAAGTTGAAAGAAGATTGTTAGGTATAACAAGCTATTGGACAAAAGTTTAAATGGAAGTGTTGGTCTCAAAGTATACAGGAGAAACTAACATTCAAATGTATTGACCCTAAATACTATAACAGTTCATGGGGCAGCTTTAAGAAGTATATAGATTGGCATCTTACTCAGCTGAAATACTTCGATAAGCTATTAGAAGAAGTACATTTAGCTAAAGTGTTAGTCAGAAGACTACCCTGTCATGTTCATAAAGAGATTTTATATAGAGGATGGACAACAGTAAACAAGTTATTGCATTTTATAGAAAGCTTAGATACTATGAATAGTGATAGAGGGAATAATAAAAATCATTATGATATAAATAGTGATAGTAACCAAATAAGTAATAAATTCCAGAAAAGGAAAGAGGCAAACTTTTTTCAAGTTACAAGGTCCGCATATGGCTAGAATAAGCAACTTAACAGTTGGTCAAGAAACAACAATGCCCTGATGTTTGTTAACATGGCAATGAATAACAAGAATCCATAACTACAAGCATTTCTGCCATTGGATATACGGTAGTAGTAGGAAATGGAGAATATCCTGGAGGAGAGGCCAGGATTCAGGGCATGTCAGTGTAAGATCGTGCCCTTACATTGACCAGCTCATAGTATTTACACAAACACTACCCATGAAGGAATGGTTATTAGAGGAAGGAGAACAGAATTAGACTAACAAGAATAGTAAATCTTTAGTAACAGGAGACATAAATAATCATAAAACTGATGTCTGCATAGATGCAAGCACTGAAATTTCACTTATATCTGAATCTTTGCTAGAGATATTAAAACAAAGAGCAGTGTATACCACACTTCCAGTGACTGGAGTGCCAAATGTGGATTTACATTTGTTATCAGGTTGATTGGCATCTAACTACAGATTAACATTAGACTTTGCTACAAAAGAGTTAAGGCATAAATATAATAACCGTAACTGTATAGTAAAATTTAAGAACTGAAACTTGATGGATAGGAAGAATTACGAAATACATTTAATTGCCACATTGACAATGATAAATTCAGAGAATCAATCTAGTTCCCAAGAGGTATTGCAGGCATAGATTAAAATAAAAGCTTATGAATCATCTTTGTTAACTAATTCTCAGAAAGAAGATTTGCATAAGTTATTATTACAATGTGAAACAGTATTTTCAGATAAACCAGGAATACTGGAAGACAACATATGTTGTTTTAAGATGAAGGACAAAATGCCTTTTCTTGCAAACCATACTCAGTGCTCTTGAGTATACCCACAGCAGTACAAGAAGAGATAGATAAAATGATTGAAATTAATATCATGGAACACATCTTTAGCATTTGCAATAATCCATTATTGATGGTACCAATAAAGCTACAGGAGGAGTCTGTCTGCTGCTCGATGCTTGAACACTAAATGAACATATATAGAAACAGAAAGAGACTAACCAGTTAGTATTGATGACATTTTGATGAAATTCAAACAACTAAGGTATTTTAGTTCAGTGGACATGACTATGGGATACTGGCAGGTGATACTTGATGAATCTTCTAGGAAATTTACAGCTTTTTTATATGAAGGTAAGTCTTACCAGTTTAAGATTTTGCTGTTTGGTGTGAACACTTCAGCATCAGTATTCACTAGAGCTTTAGATGTAGCATTAGGAAAGGAACTGTTGCAAGATCTAATCATCTATGTGAATGTCGTACAGTTGGTATCCAAAACTTTGGAGAAACATTGTACTGTACTTACAAAAACTGTGGACAGGTTTTGCAAAGAAAGGCATTATGATTAAGTTATCTAAGTCACATTTCAGCAGAGAAGAATTAAAATTTTTATTTTATGGTAGATGTAAATGGTAAAAAGGTGATCCAGAGTGGATTTGTGCAATCAAAGACTGTCTGGCACCTAAGAACACTTAGAAATCAAGTCATTTCTTGGATTAGCAGGGTTTGATGATCCATGTTTGTTAAAACTTATTAAGCAAAGATTGAAATGGGTTTGGGGAGATGAAGAATCAGAAGTTTTCAACAACATTAAATTAGCATTAGTCAATGCACCTACTCTACTTTTAAAAATCAATGTATGGAAAAACCATTTAAATTTAGTACTGATGCTTTGGAGTATGGAGTGGCTTGTGAACGGTTTGAAGGTGAATGGTATCCTACTACAGGATAACACAATAACTAGCATTTTCCAGTCAAGCTTTGACCAAACCTGAATTGAATTATACGGCAACAGAAAAAGAGTTATTAGCCATAGTCTGGAGCATACAAAAGCCTTAGTCTGGAGCATATAAAAGTTTCCGACTTTGATATGGGGATCCAAAATGGCGGTGAATACTGATCATCAAGCTGTAGCATTTCTCATGGAATGTTGGTTATTGCATAGGAGATTGATATGATGGGTGTTATTGATTTCATGACCATTCTGCAGCAGAGTTTTTTGGTCAACTTTCATCAGGGAGGGCTAGAGCAACACACATATTTGTGCTAGTAGAGTGCTGGTCCAACTATGTTAAGCCCTACCCTATCAAAAAGTAAGTGCTGAAGCAGTATTTCACTGTTTGAGAGAATATTTCAGAGATGTCGGAAAACCACTCAGATTACATATCAATAATAGTCTACAATTTATTAGTCACACATTTACAGAAACAATTAAAATATATAGCGATTTCTAAATATCACCCATAAGTAGTCCCTGTGAATGAAATTTCATGTCTTTGTAGGGGCATATTGTTCCACAAACCATACATCATGGGCATAATTAATTTCTGAATTTCAGATACTGATAAATGAATTACTGCACATGACAATGGGATTATCAAATGTAGAGGTAATGAATAAAACTTTCATAGGAGAACCGATGTTAAATGTGTATAGTTGGCCCAAAGGGGAAGAATTAACTATAGATGAAGTACAGAGGTGAGCAGAAAATAACCTACTATATAATGCTCAACATCTGTGGTACATTATTGCCCATGTACCAGAATTAGTAACTGATGATTTAGTTTTAACATGTGATCATCATTTATGTTCTTAAGATTAAAAAAGAGACAAATAAATTTTTTTCCTTAATATGTGGGACCACATCAAGTAAATGGTATCCCACACCTAAAGCCATTGTTCTTAGTAGAGCCGGAAAGTGGTAAAGAGAAGGAATTATATAATGTAGAAATGGTGAAACAATTTCAGCTCATAGTATAAATAGCTGATATTCATTAACATGACATCAATATAAATAATTTTAAGTGTTATTTGTTTAAAGTAAGTGCATAAATCAATCAAGATATTAAAGTTTGATTGATGATTCACAAAGAAAAACAAATGATATGGTATCGAACACTCGAAGGTTAATGAGCATATACATACATGCACATACTGGGTGTGATTCAAAAGTTTCAAGACTTAACTCAGAACAAGAAATTTATTGGACATTTAAGTACAGTGGACTAAAGTTCTTCTAAATATGATCCTTCAGCATCAACACAGCGCTGCCAGTGTGTCTTCCACTGTTAGTAGCCCTTCTGGAAGGCCTCAAGTGTCATTCTGTCAAGGGCTCTCATCGAAGCCTGCTGGATGGCGTCGATGGAGGCGGCGAATTGCTTTCCTTTCAGGCCTGTCTTGCTTCGGGGGGCGGGGAAAAGAGGAAAAGTCACTTGGAGCCAAGTCAGGGCTGTAGGGTGGCTGCGGCAGTGTTGTCACATTGAACTTGACCAAAACTTTGGCACGCTACATGTGAGCGGACGCATTGTCGTGGTGGAGAATCCGATCACCCTTGATCACCGGGTGGGCTTTGACGCTTTGACTCAGGATCATACTTGTAGACCAAGGCCTCATCATCAGTAACCACTTTCTCCAGAAGGTTTGGATCAACATTCCACCGTTGGAGCATTTCCTAGCAAACAGTCATGCGCCATTTCTTCTGATCCACCGACAAAACTTTTGGCACCAGTTTGACACACACTTTTTGCATCATGAAATTCTCTGTCACAATCCTCCACACTGTACTCTGACTGAGTCCCAGTTTATTGGCAATTAATCTAGTACTAAGACGATGATCATTGTTTAAAAGTTCCTGCACTCCCTCTCCACATTTTGATCTGTTTGGCTTAATGATGGCCTCTCAGAGCAGTCGTCATCTTCAACATTCCCATGGACATCTTTGAAACATTTGTGCCAAGTGAAAACTATTGCACTGGACATGGCTCCTTGCTTAAAGGCCTCTTGAATCATACCAAGAGCCTCCGGGGTGGTTTTGTTCAGACCCACCCAAAACTTAATCTTATAATGCTGCTCCAAGTGCTGCTCCATTTTCCCCTCTTCCACTTTTCAACCAAGGTCAATGACACGCACTCACTCTGCCAGTCATGCGCACTCTCCAGGGTTCTGGAGGCAACTGCCGCAGTGTCAGTTTGTTCCCTGAGACCCCCCACTACTTTCCACTCCCGGTGGAACTGTTCCGTGCATGCTCCCCTGCTCAGAAATGAATCAGTCTTGGAACTTTGGAATCACACCTTGTATATGGGTAACCTGGAGGATCAAAAGGACATCAGAAAAGATGTTAGCTTGGTCACTTTTTTGGAAGGAGGAATACAGTACTGTAATCATCTTTTCTTATAGGTCAATAGATGACTAGCTAACACTGAAGCGGTTCAGTGATCACTCACATAGGGTAAAAAGGCGATGTGATAGAAATACAAGTATATGTAGAAAAACATGGAGGAGGCCTTAAAAAAGGAGATCATGAACTGACCAGGAAGTCAGAAATGTCAGGTGGATAATACATTAAAAGGAAGGTTGGACAGTAGTGAGTCTTAAAGGGAAACAAAACTTGAGTACTCATTATTAGGATAATGGAGGCACATGATGCACCTTGTTAAGTTATGGTGTGGAGCTGTGTTGGGTAGATCACCCCACAGATGTGAACCTGTACCAAGTATGGGTTAATCTGTTAAGAGGGATGGCCCCAACCATATTTTTATTTGCAAGTGAAGGAAGTGGAGTGCTACATCACATCATATATTGTGAATAGGGGAAAGAGTTCTGATCCCTGGAAAAATGGAGAAAAGAATAAGTTGAAAGGAAATGAAAGGACAAATGCCTCCAGACTAAAAGAATGAACAAGAAAAATAATAAATAATTTATATGACTTACCTGTTCTGAGCTTCATTAGCAGGATACTGTTATGTTCTGAGGTTTGATCCTTATATTGTGGTACCATAAGATAATCGTAAAGAAGTGGCAAGACACAAGACGTGATTAGGAAACACAGAATTGTGTAATGAAGAACGTGGTAAAACAGTGGATTCTTGAGTAATAATACAAATTTCAAATAGTGGAAGTAATTTATTTAACAATGAATGATAGCAAAAATATAGAGCCCGCATGCCTATATTGGAAGGATATACATGAACAAATAAAAACAATGAAGTATATATTAGATAAGAGGAAATTTCCTTACAGTAAATGTAGAAATCATGTATGGTGTTGTAGTATGCATGATATCTACAATTCAGGTTGGGGAGTATGTAGTGTAACATGACATTTTGTTAGGAAATCTCGTCATACTCTTCAAGTAATGGAAGACATTCATGTGAATATAGAAAGAAAAACTATTATTTTAAATTAACTGAACTAGAGTGGAACAAAACACTGTCACTAGGCTTGTGTTTATGCAGAGCCAAGAATATGCACAGGAGTTGCACCTCTGATGGGCACAGGTGGTGAATGGAAGCCATCACTTGCTGTGGCGATGATGTTATTCTATGCAGCTGCTGATGCAAAGTGTTATGGTGGACTTCCAGGGAGTAACTGAAGAACCTCCAATAGAAATGAACATTATGTAAAATGTAATGTAACAGACTTGCTCTATTGTATATGAATCACAGAGGAAGAGGCTGGTGCTCATTGTAAAGTACATTGTATTAATGGTTAATTTAACAATATATGGTTGAAATGATGGAACTCTGGTTATGAACACTTTACATAATTTGAGGAGAAAAATGAGAGCATTTTCTCCAGATAACTCATGAAATTTTCAGGTAAGAGGATCCAAGCATGGTAAAGAAGCTGGGACTGAACAGCAGGACCAGCTCTATGAGATACATTTAAAGGTGACTGTAATATGCAGAAGAAATAATCTAACAAACAGAATTTTTTAAAAAATCATGAGCTATTCCAGAGGAAGTATGTAACTGGTAGGTTTGATGTCTCCCTATGAACCCTAGGCACATGAAAATCTAAGGTACTGATACCATTCATTTGAGAAACAATCATTTCACACTTCCTGATAACATTTTTTGATTTACTGGAAACTAATTAACTTGAAAGATAATTAAAGTACATGATTATTGTCTTTTGTGCCATACTACCTGCTAGAGTCTGTACGTCTGGTACCCTAAGTTTTATGAATACAATGACATCCTACACTAATGAATGAAGCCAAGAGTGAAGATTTTGTATAATTTATCATAATGTAAAATTATTTTCAAGATTGCCAACTATGCTTGTAAATAGGGTATTATGAATGCAGATGCATAAAATTGTTCTGTGTGTTTTCGTAATTATTAATTGTCAGTATATTTTGTAAAACTCCACACTACATTAGTGCCATTCAGAATAGAAAAAACTAATGTATCCAATTTTCAAAACATTATGTAGCTTCTGAAATCAAGAAAAAACTTCACATCAGATCAACCCCACCCCAAAATCAGCAGTGAAGGCTCAGGTGTAGCAATGGTAACATTTATGTGTAACTAGTCCATAAAGAGTGTGAGCCTCAATGTCATATAAGTGATGTTTATATACCTTAAAGTCTTCAGTTGGGAAGTGAAAGAGGTGACTTTACTAAAAACATTGTCATTTGCACTGTTCTAGTTATTATTCTGCCAGGGTGTCATGCTGTTGCAGTGTTCTGTGATGATGATGTTGTTTTCATTGAATATTGTGTCACTTTGCTGAGATAGTGTTATCAAGGTTATGTTTAGAGATAGAAGTATGAGGTACCTACCTGTATATGATGTGCAAATGTGAAACTGGACCTGGATATTCTTAATTTACAGTGGTAAGAAATGTAGGAAGAGCCACTTAACTGTAGCAACTGTGTTGTTTGGTATTTTGAACAATCCCAGAAAACAGTTTTCATATGTTCCATCGAGACATCAAACAACAACTGAGACTCCAGGACGATACTGGAATGGTAGCATTGCAACTCATTATAAACTTGGTAATTGCCTCATTTTGGCAAGGAAGACAATCCACAAATTTCTTCAGGCATAATTTATCCAGCTGAAGCCACTCACTGATTATTAGCTCCTGTACAGCTACCAAACTGTAAGGATTACAATGTCTCAGCTGCTGTTTGCAATTCTCGCAGATTCTATTGGATTAGGAGCAGATGATTTATTGGGCTAGGTGAGATGTGACATGGTGCCTGAGTGTTCATCAAACCACCCTATGAATATAGCTATTATCATCTTGGAAGATGGATGTGTCCACAACATATTCATATGAAGATCCAGAAGAAAGGGCAACATCTGGTCAGTGAGAATCATGAAATAAACATCCTAGTTCATGTTCACAGTAATCTCAATGGGTGGACTCATGTCATGGTACAAAAATATTCCCAAAAACATTGCAGAACCATGCTACACCTCAACTACATCTTCCACATACTGTGAATTAAACGCCTCATTGGGCTGTTGCTTCTCAACACCTTCCATCAGTTAATAAAGATGGGCTGTTGCTTCTCAACACCTTCCATCAGTTAATAAAGAGGCAAAACAGACACTTATTACACACTGCATACATCCAGTCAGTTGCTATT
Source organism: Schistocerca nitens (assembly GCF_023898315.1). Taxonomy (NCBI): domain Eukaryota; kingdom Metazoa; phylum Arthropoda; class Insecta; order Orthoptera; family Acrididae; genus Schistocerca; species Schistocerca nitens. Next base: position 673,766,056 of record NC_064617.1, on the reverse strand, counting down.
CAGCTTCTGTGTAGGTTTTCCTATTGGAAATCTGTAGCTTTGTGCTGTTGTGAGCAGTTATCTTTTGCTAGGTACCCAACTTCAATATTTGCTTGGAAACTGGATGATACAGACCTGCACTTAATGGTAGCAGAAGTTCCCTGTCAACTGATTGTCTTTGAGAATATGTCACATTTGTCTCAGGTCCTTGTTGGTTAGATTCCTTCTGTCTAAAACCTATGTTCTTATGCCATGATAAGTAGGTGCACCATTCCTTGTAGAAATATTTGACAGTCTGTGTTGATACACCAACATATTGGGCAACTTCATTCATAGTACAATCATTAGTATGTCCAAGCTGATAACTCCTTTCTGCAATTCTGTCAAATTTCAACATGGTCCCATCTTATTCCTCTGATTCCATACAACTTACTGGTACGTACACACTACTTCACTGCTATAACATAAGATCAGTAATCGAGGGTTTTGTGAGTGCCCAATACATTATCATCAGTGTTCCAAAGTGACCAGCATACCCTTGTAAAGAGGACTCTAATATTTTATCAGGTGGTATGTGGATCACAGTTAGTTCACCTACAAATAGCAGGAACTAGTGCCACTCTCATTGATCAGTTTTGTAACACAGGGAAGTACTACACAAAAAATTTGATACTGACTCCAAAGATGGTCTCTTGGAGATATGGACTAATCTCCAAACCATTTCTCTACCTGAAGATAAATATCACTTATGAAAGCCATTGCAGTAAGAAAAATACACAATATTCCCACCACTAGGGATGAGGATACACAACACACAGCAGCAGCTGAATGACATGGTGTAAAGACACATGTGGCAGCTCATTATCTTTCAAGCTACTGCTCCTTTTTCAGAATGTAAATATTCTCTCTCCCCCCTTCTCTACCTTCCTCACTGTTTCTCTTTATCTCACTCACACACATAAGGAACTTTGTGTGTATTTGGGGGGGGGGGGGGGTGCTTAACTGTAAAAATTGTGGTAGACCAAAAGCTAGTGAAAGTTTCTGTTCCATTACATGTGTCTGTGCACCACACAGAGTTCAGCTGCAGGTGAGTTGTCTATTCTCATCTTTATTAATTTTTTCCATCGTGGAATTTCACTTATCAGATTAGTTCCACTATATTTCCTTATGTGTGCAGTTGTATCCATAACTTGGTGCAGTTATACTGTAGAAGTAAACTATTTATCAGATATTTCAATTTGGAATGTGTCTGTAAAGAGAATACCTCTTTAAAACTAAATATTGACATTTCTACAAAGAGAATACTAAAATTATATCAAACAAGTGCTGTCTTCGTCAGAGAGATTCCAGTATATTTTTCCAGTTTTATGGTGATAATATGCTAGTAAAAACACTATAGACCTCTTTACAGCATTATAATCTAAATTATAATTTATTTTATTCCTGGAAGACACAGATAAGACTGTAAGCTGTAAAGTTTGTCCATTTTCAGCATGAAGTTGACTATTTCCGCATGGGGAGGCTCCCTTACATCACTACAACCAGGATCATCTGTTATTGGTGCTATAGAAGGGGCTACAGCTCAAGCAGAGTTCACATTTGACTTCCTGATATTGTTGCTAATTGCTGGGTAAGTATGAACAGTATAGTAGCAATAATGGGATGTTCCTATGCTTGTTAGCCGGCCGCGGTGGTCTCGCGGTTAAGGCGCTCAGTCCGGAACCGCGCGACTGCTACGGTCGCAGGTTCGAATCCTGCCTCGGGCATGGATGTGTGTGATGTCCCTAGGTTAGTTAGGTTTCAGTAGTTCTAAGTTCTAGGGGACTGATGACCACAGATGTTAAGTCCCATAGTGCTCAGAGCCATTTTGAACCTATGCTTGTTACAGTCCATATTGTCCCTCTTCTCTTCTGCTGTGTCTCTGAACTCTTCAGAGACAGTTAAAGCATTAGTTATCAGCTGTAGGAAAATGTTATAAAAATTTCATAGACAGAAAAATTAAGCACCTGTGTTTGATGTTCTAAGAAGCATGACGGCTCATGTAATATTTTGCACCAGAAGCTGACAGATTTCTGAAATTGACAGCAGTGAGAGCTTTGTGCCAACACATGGGTAACGAAATAGTTATCACCATCATGCACCCACTAATTTGTCATGATTTATTAATCATATAATGAAGAATATCCTTAAGAGATGTGTATTTACAATTAAGTGCTATGTACTATTCGTGTGTAATAAGGAGGTGTTGTTGGTACAGATGTTTATTAAAGATGAGTATTGCAACCTTTATAGTTAGCAAAATCTCCAGATCGTAAATCTGCAGGGATTCCCAATTTCTTGCTCTATATTTGATGGAACATGATGAAGACCTTTGTATCAGAATACAATAACTCAGTAACCGATTTGTTATCACATAAAAGGAATCAAAAACTACAAAGGAATCATTCTTTCCTTTATTCTGTTTGTGCAAACCACACTACATCTGAAAGTGATTTGTATTATTTGGCAACATAAACTGTCAAGTAATTATGGTCAAGTGTGAGTATAAAAATTTAGAGTTCTTTAAATAGGCAAGTTTCTGATGTATGGTTGTTTACTGTACACAATATTCTTACTGCTCCTTTCTCCTCTATATACTTTATTACATTCTAGTATTTTTCCTTCTCTTCCTTTCCTCTCCAGTCATGGTTAAATGTTTATCTCCCTTACCTACCTGAATGACCTTTCATTTCATAACACACTGTTTTAATATCTCGATCTGTGGAGCTAGAGGGTTTATATACTTGTACTACTGTGGTGGAATTTAACTTAATTACTGTCTTAGCTATTATAATGTATTCACTATGCTGTTCATGGGAGGTACCCATGTTTTTATTTTCTTATTCATTATTAGACCTATGCTTGCATTATCACTGTTTGATTTTGTATTTAGAATCATATACTCACCTGACCAGAAGTCCTATTTTCTTGCATTTGAACTTCACTAATTTCCACTATATATAACTTTGTGGAATTTCTGTTGGGTTGTTGCCCAAGGAAACACACACATTTCTGTAAAACTATTACAGACGTCCACATTACAATAAGTCGTACAGCCAACTGACAAGCAAGAGATATGTTGTACATACTTGTTGATGCCACGCAGATCCCCCCCCCCCCCCCCCCCCCGCCACCTCCCCCTCTCCTGCAGTGTGGAGCATGGTTTGAGCGCAATGGAAGGGGGGCGTGACTGGTGGTGAAAGCGGTGAGGGAGATGTAAGTAAACATAATCACAGATATTAGGCAGATGTCAGCCCTTGCTGAATGGAGCTATAAAAGATAACTCGTGCATCTTGAAAGTGATGGTTTGGTGTGGCATATGGTGTTCTCATATTTTTGGGACCTTCTTCATTCAGGGTAGACTTACAGCAGGCCAATATCTGCAGTTGTTAAATGAATAAATACTGCCATTTTTGCTATCTCAAGACAAGTCATTACCAACTTTCTTTCAGCACAGTGGTGCCCCACCTCATTACTGCTGTACAGGCATACATGGTATCCAGTTTCTCTGGAGATGGATAGGTTGTTGTGGTTGGACTGATGCCTACATATTTTCAGTCCATTAGATTTATATTTGTGGGAACTTTTGAAGACAACTGTGTGAACATTGAAGATCAGAAACCATGCCCACCTCAGGGAGCTGATGATTGTTGCTTGTGCTCAAATGATGGTATATTCGTTGGTGTAAGGCAATGGGGAATGCATGAAGTGGATAACAACCATGTAAGGTGGACAACACGTCAGGCACATCCTGCAGCTGCATTTGCCTTGTACTGTACATATGCAACATAACTCAAGAATGAAGAAAGAAATGTACAAATGAAAAACACCATTGTTTTTCTTGTGTAATTCACCGCCTTTTTAGTATGTCATATGACCACTTTTGCATTTAAAAATTTTGATTTGCATCCTAGATGGTGGCTTCTAAGCTAGCCACCATGCTTGTAAAATAGCCTCATAGGTTTTCCTCCTCCCATCTCATAGTGCTTGACTTTAAATTTCGGTTTATTCCATTGTTTTAGTTTAGAAGGGTGATCCCACACCTATACACCACACTGTATGTTGTTTGACTGATCACTATTAGTCAAATGCTTGTTATTAGTCTGTTAGATTATATTGCAATAAAATCATGATCATATGTAAAAATACAAGAACTTTTTCTGTTGCTGCAAAACTTATAACGAGATGAGAAGTTTTATTAATTTCATGTTGTCAGAAATACTTTTTTTCAGGTTTGTTGCAGCTCTTGGTCTCATGGAAAACAGTATTATGATACTCATTGCAAGTATGCTTATATCACCTCTCATGGTAAGAAACATACAATTTTTCCAATTTGTGTGCGGGGGAGCAAATTACTTTCTTCTAAATGAGCAGTACCTGTAGTTATCTTTGAAATCATCTAGAACAGAAATTTTTTGAGGGGACAATTCCAGATATCGTTGACAAGGACTCATATGATCATGTACCGTATGGATTCAGTTTTCTTCTGTTCAGTGAGCAACTACAGGTGCTCTACTAGCCACCACCTTTTGTGATATACATGAACAAGAATTTTATATGTATGTTTCAATTCTGTACCATCAAGAATAAAAGATGGACATGCATCTGGTAACTCCATTAAATCAACACAATACTCTCTGAAACTACATTATATCATAGAATGAGGAATTATGAATGTCCACGTAACTTCAAAGACAGAATGTTTTATTTGCTAAACTCTTGTTGTATTTCTCTAAAAAACATCATAAGACACTGGTTACTCAGGGAGCTGCGGTACAGTTCTTTCAATCATAAATTAACAGGTTACTGAAATATATTAATGCACTTGCAGACAATTGAAGACGTTACATGTTATGTTGTATTAGCTCTTAAGGGGAGTTAGAATGGAAAGAAAATTCACATTCTCAGATTTTTATCTCATTATAAAATTTTCAATTTTCTGAATAAAATGATATATCACTTATAAACTCACGTGGGAAGTATTTTATTTTATTATTTAAAATATAATCTAGACCAGTTGAAAATATTAAAATTTTAATGTACATTAATTTGAGATCAAATAAAATCAGTAATTATTTATATAGAAGGCTGCGGATTGCGGAGTTATAAAAATCATGTCCTGAAGAGGATGGGCACTGGGTTGAGGAAGATGAAACAAAGTTTGAGAGACAAGAAAGTTTCTGATGGTAAAACCATAAGAGGCAGGCTGACATACAAAAGACTGATGAACTACAGCAGTATTATGGGATGCCTATTAGAAATAATACTGAGGATTTTTTGAAAATGAAGCAGACAGTATGGGCTACCTTCTTCCACAGACTGTCAACTGATGAAGAACCAGTACACCACCTTTGCCCTCCTGGACCTGATTGATGGTGCAATTACCACAATGCCCAATACTCAGACTGTTCATACAGCCATAAACATTCCATCCCAACAGCAGTCATGGATACCATAAAAACCATAAAACCTATTTACAGAGGCCTGGCAAATCCTGAATTACTGAAGAAGTGTCTGCATGGTCAGACTCAAAATCCCAATGAGTCGTTTAATAATTTTGGAATGAAGACACTAAAGTGGGGGATCAGTGATGCTGTTACTGCTTTTAATGATGCCAAAATTGGTAAGGAGAAAGTGCTGCAGTGTATGGGAATTAATCCTGGTGCAAACTGCATCAGAGAACTTAAACGGTGGACAAGGTTCGCATTGATAAAGCAGAGTAAGCAGCACAGTTGTCCACTAAGGAGTCCAGAAAGAAGAAAAGAAGAAAAAACTTGGGAAAACATCAAGAGGATGAGATACGGTATGGTGCATCATGCTTCTGAGTGACTAAAAATAAAAAATTAAGCATATATTAAGTGAGTCACAGTTTTTGAAACTGTTGTGTTGTTGTGGTCTTCAGTCCTGAGACTGGTTTGATGCAGCTCTCCATGCTACTCTATCCTGTGCAAGCTTCTTCATCTCCCAGTACCTACTGCTACCTACATCCTTCTGAATTTGCTTAGTGTATTGATCTCTTGGTCTCCCTCTACGATTTTTACCCTCCACGCAGCCCTCCAATGCTAAATTTGTGATCCCTTGATGCCTCAAAACATGTCCTACCAACCGACCCCTTCTTCTAGTCAAGTTGTGCCACAAACTTCTCTTCTCCCCAATCCTATTCAATACCTCCTCATTAGTTACGTGATCTACCCACCTTATCTTCAGCATTCTTCTGTAGCACCACATTTCGAAAGCTTCTATTCTCTTCTTGTCCAAACTGGTTATCGTCCATGTTTCACATCCATACATGGCTACACTCCATACAAATACTTTCAGAAACGACTTCCTGAACTTAAATCTATACTCGATGTTAACAAATTTCTCTTCTTCAGAAACGATTTCCTTGCCATTGCAAGTCTACATTTTATATCCTCTCTACTTTGACCATCATCAGTTATTTTGCTCCCTAAGTAGCAAAACTCCTTTACTACTTTAAGTGTCTCATTTCCTAATCTAATCCCCACAGCATCACCTGATTTAATTGGACTACATTCCATTATCCTCGTTTTGCTTTTGTTGATGTTCATCTTATATCCTCCTTTCAAGACACTGTCCATTCCGTTCAACTGCTCTTCCAAGTCTTTTGCTGCCTCTGACAGAATTACAATGTCATCGGTGAACCTAAAAGTTTTTACTTCTTCTCCATGAATTTTAATACCTACTCCAAATTTTTCTTTTGTTTCCTTTACTGCTTGCTCAATATACAGATTGAATAACATCGGGGAGAGGCTACAACCCTGTCTCACTCCTTTCCCAACCACTGCTTCCCTTTCATGCCCCTCGACTCTTATAACTGCCATCTGGTTTCTGTACAAATTGTAAATAGCCTTTTGCTCCCTGTATTTTACCCCTGCCACCTTCAGAATTTGAAACAGAGTATTCCAGTTAATGTTGTCAAAAGCTTTCTCTGAGTCTACAAATGCTAGAAACGTAGGTTTGCCTTTTCTTAATCTTTCTTCTAAGATAAGTCATAAGGTTAGTATTGCCTCACGTGTTCCAACATTTCTACGGAATCCAAACTGATCTTCCCCGAGGTCCACTTCTACCAGTTTTTCCATTCGTCTGTAAAGAATTCGCGTTAGTATTTTGCAGCTGTGACTTATTAAACTGATAGTTCGGTAATTTTCACATCTGTCAACACCTGCTTTCTTTGGGATTGGAATTATTATATTCTTCTTGAAGTCTGTGGGTATTTCGCCTGTCTCATATATCTTGCTCACCAGATGGTAGAGTTTTGTCATGACTGGCTCTCCCAAGGCCATCAGTAGTTCTAATGGAATGTTGTCTACTCCCGGGGCCTTGTTTCGACTCAGGTCTTTCAGTGCTCTGTCAAACTCTTCACGCAGTATCTTATCTCCCATTTCCTCTTCATCTACATCCTCTTCCATGTCCATAATATTGTCCTCAAGTACATCGCCCTTGTATAAACCCTCTATATACTCCTTCCACCTTTCTGCCTTCCCTTCTTTGCTTAGAACTGGGTTTCCATCTGAGCTCTTGATATTCATACAAGTGGTTCTCTTCTCTGCAAAGGTCTCTTTAATTTTCCTGTAGGCAGTATCTATCTTACCCCTAGTGAGACAAGCCTCTACATCCTTACATTTTTCCTCTAGCCATCCCTGCTTAGCCATTTTGCACTTCCTGTCAATCTCATTTTTGAGACGTTTGTATCCCCTTTTGCCTGCTTCATTTACTGCATTTTTATATTTTCTCCTTTCATCAATTAAATCCAATATTTCTTCTGTTACCCAAGGATTTCTATTAGCCCTCATCTTTTTACCTACTTGATCCTCTGCTGCCTTCACTACTTCATCCCTCAGAGCTACCCATTCTTCTTCTACTGTATTTCTTTCACCCATTCCTGTCAATTGTTCCCTTATGCTGTCCCTGAAACTCTCTACAACCTCTGGTTCTTTCAGTTTATCCAGGTCCCATCTCCTTAAATTCCCACCTTTTTGCAGTTTCTTCAGTTTTAATCTGCAGTTCATAACCAATAGATTGTGGTCAGAATCCACATCTGCCCCTGGAAATGTCTTACAATTTAAAACCTGGTTTCTAAATCTCTGTCTTACCATTATATAATCTATCTGATACCTTTTAGTATCTCCAGGATTCTTCCAGGTATACAACCTTCTTTTATGATTCTTGAACCAAGTGTTAGCTATGATTAAGTTATGCTCTGTGCAAAATTCTACAAGGCGGCTTCCTCTTTCATTTCTTCTCCCCAATCCATATTCACCTACTATGGTTCCTTCTCTCCCTTTTCCTACTGACGAATTCCAGTCACCCATGACTATTAAACTTTCGTCTCCCTTCACTACCTGAATAATTTCTTTTATCTCGTCATACATTTCATCTATTTCTTCATCATCTGCAGAGCTAGTTGGCATATAAACTTGTACTACTGTAGTAGGCATGGGCTTTGTGTCTATCTTGGCCGCAATAATGCGTTCACTATGCTGTTTGTAGTAGCTAACCCGCACTCCTATTTTTTTATTCATTATTAAACCTACTCCTGCATTACCCCTATTTGATTTTGTATTTATAACCCTGTAATCACCTGGCCAAAAGTCTTGTTCCTCCTGCCACCGAACTTCACTAATTCCTACTAAATCTAACTTTAACCTATCCGTTTTTCTTTTTAAATTTTCTAACCTACCTGCCCGATTAAGGGATCTGACATTCCACGCTCCGATCCGTAGAATGCCAGTTTTCTTTCTCCTGATAACAACGTCCTCTTGAGTAGTCCCTGCCAGGAGATCCGAATGGGGGACTATTTTACCTCCGGAATATTTTACCCAAGAGGACGCCATCATCATTTAATCATACAGTAAAGCTGCATGTCCTCAGGAAAAATTACGGCTGTAGTTTCCCCTTGCTTTCAGCCGTTCGCAGTACCAGCACAGCAAGGCCGTTTTGGTGAATGTTACAAGGCCAGATCAGTCAATCATCCAGACTGTTGCCCCTGCAACTACTGAAAAGGCTGCTGCCCCTCTTCAGGAACCACATGTTTGTCTGGCCTCTCAACAGATACCCCTCCGTTGTGGTTGCACCTACGGTACGGCCATCTGTATCGCTGAGGCACGCAAGCCTCCCCACCAACGGCAAGGTCCATGGTTCATGGGGGGTTTTTGAAACTATAGAAGCCATTCCTGAAAATTTACATTTTCTGTTGCTTTTTTCCCTAAAACTTAGAAACCACTTTGAGTAGAGTATTCAAATTTTCAGGGAGTAATAACATACATATCCTGAGTCTACTGAACTAAAAGAAGAACATAATGTTATATATAATTAAAATTATTTAGGATAATGTACAAAAAAGTGGACAAAATTTTAACCGTGTAATTAAAAAATTGTATTTATGAAAGTAGTGGCTGAAATACAGTTATTGTAGTTCAGTAGACTCAGAACATACAGTTTAATGTCCTGTAAAAGTTTCATGTCAATGTCTGCAATGGTTCCTGAAATAAAGTGAAGCCAAGTCACTAAATTTAACGTTGTCGGGATAGGGTGAATGAGGTTGTGTATGTCATACCCGAGGTGTTTTGAAGTGCTGATTATTGAATGTTATTGTTGCCACAGAAATCTTGCTATCACAGTAGCTGGAGGTAAGGGAGAGGGGTGCAAGATGCAGTTTAAAGTTTATTGCTGCGCCAGCGTCACGTGCGGAAAGGTGGCTAGGGTTCATCACACCCCCGATCTCATAGTCAGTGTTACATTTTTGAACTGTCAGCAAGTTTATGAGATATATAGTTATTTATAGTATACTCTGATTTATTTTTATATTTTATTTTTCTCAAGATGTCTTATGAAGAGAATGAATGTTGACTACAAGAACTACTAGAAGTTTTAGAAAACTGTTCAAATGCTAGTTCCTGTGACTCTGAGAGCGAAGAAGAGAAAAAGTGATTTGGATCAAGAGGGTATTTTGTATGATTTGGAAGAGCTAAAATCTGCATTACCAGCTCGTAGTCAGTCACCTGTGGTATGTGGGACTTTTTATACCTCCAAAGATGGTACAAAATGGATGAAGGATTGCCCTAAGCAAAGTGTTCGTATTCATTCAGAGAATGTTATTACCAATTTTCCAGGTGTAAAAGGTGCTGCAGAACATGAGAAAACACAGACGGAATGTTGGAGTCTTTTTATAACAAACAGTATGTTGAATACTATACTTACATATACAAATAATCAAATATGGAATGTCAAGGGAAAATATCCAGAAAATGAAGAGCAGAACCACATGAATGATACAACTTTGAAGGATTTGAAGGCATTTATGGTACTTTTGTGTACAGTGGGTAAAAACTGCACATAACTTGAATGATTAGTGGTGTAGTGATGGTACTAGAGTTGCAATCGTTCGGACTACAATGTCACTGCAGAGGTTTTACTTTCTCCGAAATCATATGAGATTCGATGATAAGAACACCTGGGATGAAAGGAAAAAGAGTAGCAGTATGGCTACTATAAGAGATATTTTTGATAATTTTGTTGAAAATATTCAACAAAAGTATATGCCATCTGAGAACCTTACTATTGATGAGATGCTGTTATATTTCCAAGCGAGATTTCCTTTCCATGTATACATGTGAAACAAATCAGCCAAATATGGCATAAAAATATTTGCTGTTGTAGATGTGAAGACATTCTATATCCTCAAACTGAAGTATACTCAGAAAACAGCCACCAGGACCTTACCAGCTTAGTAATAAAGCGTTTGATATTGTAGACCATTTAGTGGAGTCAATAACAAAAACAAATAGGAATTTGACATTCAATAATTGGTTTACTAGTTACCCCCTCTTGAAAGAACATACATTGACTTCTGTCGGCATGGTCCATAAAAACAAGACTAGTGTACCTGAGATTTTCAAAAAAGGAACAGAGGTATATAGTTCTCAATTTGGGGTCCAGAATGACGTTACATTGGTGTCCTATGTACCTAAAAAAAAAATAATAAAGTTGTGCCGTTTATGTCAAATTTATACCATGATAAAAACATAGACCGATTGACAGGTGATAAAGGAAACTGGAAATAATTACTTATTGGATGCTACTAAAGCCGGTATCAATGTCGCAGATTAACGTTGTGCAACTTATGATGTTGCCCGCAACAGCAACTATTGGCCTATGACAATTTTTTATGGAATACTCAATATGGCTGCCATAAATGTCATCACAGTCTACAGAGAAAATAAAAAAGATAACAAAACACATTTGAAGCACCAAGATTTCATTCATAATGTAGTTTTAAATCTGATAAATGACAGTCTTTGCATTAGACAAGAAAACATACGTCTTCCAAGGGAAATTTGAAAGAGGATTGCTGATCAACTTGGAAAAACTTCATCGCCAGTTAAAAAAAAAAAAGGTAGATATGTCAGGTGTGGTGACTGTACTGAAAAAGAAAAAAAAGACAGGACAAAAAATATTGTTCGAAGTGTGAGAAGTCATGGAGCATGCAATTTTTATGTGTGGAGAATGTGCTGATTTGTAGGTGTAATGTTGGTGCTGAGCTAATTGATCTCATAAGACCTGTTATTTCCTTTTTCTGCTTTAAAATTAGAAGATAATATTATTACATTAATTAATCTAAAACCTGTAATTTTAGTCGAATTTTGCATGAAAAAATTTTAAGCTTCTGAAAATTATACATTTTCTGAGAAAATATGGACTTATTCCCCCCCCCCCCCCCCCCAGAAAAAAAGGTTTTATTTCTTAAACATAATATTTTACTTATCTTGTTTAGTAGACACCATTATTAATGTCCCAAGTAAAAAAAATAGTTAACACATGATTATAGTATCAAAAATTCGTCATCAGAGTTTTGGGTATCTCATACCCACCTCATAGCTGGTGTAACAGTTTCTCACCTCACTCACACCGGGTTAATGAGTCTCACACTAATTGATTCTGTTGTTGTAGGATATTCATGTTGCCAAGCTTTGTATGTTACTGAGTATGCATCACAGCTTGAGTATCGGGATGAATCGGTCAGATAGATATAATTCAAGTTTCAAACAACTGCCATAAATCATTTATACCCCACCCTGTTAACCATTGGTAAACATTATGCTTATGCATATCGTAACAACACATGAACCTACAATAGTATATAGAATAAATCATACTTCGGTTTCAGTAGTTAAGCAGAGATGAAGAGATCTGCTTAGGATAGACTGATGTGGAGAACCGCATTAAACTAGTCTATGGACTGAAGATTACAACAACAACAACAACAACAACACAGTTTGTAGTGTTACAGTGTCTTTACAGTATTTGTTTAGCATATTTATTTATTATATATTTTGTAACACTAACCAAAACGACATTCCTGTGCTGGTATCGCGAACAGCTGAAAGCAAGGGGAAACTACTGCAGTAATTTTTCCTGAGGGCATGCAGCTTTACTGTATGGTTAAGTGATGATGGCGCCCTCTTGGGTAAAATATTCTGGAGGTAAAACAGTCCCCCATTCGGATCTCCGGGTGGGGACTATTCAGGAAGATATCGTTATCAGGAGAAAGAAAACTGGCGTTCTAAAGATCGGAGCGTGGAATGTCAGATCCATTAATCGGGCAGGTAGGTTAGAAAATTTAAAAGGGGAATGGATAGGTTAAAGTTAGATATAGTGGGAACTAGTGAAGTTCGGTGGCAGGAGGAACAAGACTTCTGGTCAGGTGAATACAGGGTTATAAATACAAAATCAAATAGGGGTAATGCAGGAGTAAGCTTAATCATCATCATCATCTTGGACAGTTTCCAGCCACTAGCTGGGTCTGTCGGGAACACAAGCCTCTCCATCGTGTTCTGTCTTTCCACCATTCCCCCTCTTCCACCTTCATCCAGTTCTCTCCTCTTCTCGTCACACATTCCTTCACTCCCTTCACCCATCTATCTCTTGGTCTTCCTCTGGGCCTCTTCCCCTCCAGTTGCAGATCAAACATCCTCTTTGGAATTCTTCCCTCATCCATTCTCTTCATGTGTCCATACCACTGCAGTCTTGATTTTTCTACCCTGTCCTGTACTGGTTCCTCCTTTAGTCTTTCCCTCACATACACATTTCGCAATCTGTCTCGTCTTGTTACACTCAACCTGCTCCTCTGGAACTTAATGTCACTAGCCTGTATTCTACTTTTGTCGCTTTTGTGCATTACACATGTCTCACTTCCGTATGCCAATATGGGGACAAAGTAGGTTTGGTATATAATTCCCTTGGATTTCTGTGGCACCTCCTTGCTCCAAATAAGCCCCCTAATGCATTTGTAGAACTGCCCTGCTTTTCTGCACCTTTCATTTATTTCCATTGCGTTCCCCTCCTTACTTTAAAAAGGGAACATGCCTCGGAAAAAAGGGAAGTAAGCTTAATAATGAATAAAAAAATAGGAATGCAGGTAAGCTACTACAAACAGCATAGTGAACACATTATTGTAGCCAAGATAGATACAAAGCCCACATCTATCACAATAGTACAAGTTTACATGCCAACTAGCTCTGCAGATGACAGAAAGATTGATGAAATATATGATGAGATAAAAGAAATTATTCAGATAGTGGGGAGAGACAAAAATTTAATAGTCATGGGTGACTGAAATTCAGTAGTAGGAAAAGGAAGAGAAGGAAAAGTAGTAGGTGAATATGGAACGGGAGTAAGGAATGAAAGAGGAAGCCGCCTGGTAGAATTTTGCACAGAGCATAACTTAATCATAACTAACACTTGTTGCAAGTATCATGAAAGAAGGTTGTATACATGGAAATGGCCTGGAGATACTAGAAGGTTTAAGATAGATTATATAATGGTAAGACAGAGATTTAGGAACCAGGTTTCAAATTGTAAGACATTTCCAGGGGCAGATGTGGCCTCTGACCACAATCTATTGGTCATGAATTGCAGATTAAAACTGAAGAAACTGCAAAAAGTGGGAATTTAAGGAGATGGGAACTGGATAAACTGACAGAACCAGAGGTTGTACAGAGTTTCAGAGCATAAAGGAACAATTGACAGGAATGGGTGAAAGAAATACAGTAGAAGAAGAATGGGTAGCTTTGAAGGATGAAGTAGTGAAGGCAGCAGAGGATCAAGTAGGTAAGAAGACGAGGGCTAGTAGAAATCCTTGGGTAATAGAAGATATATTGAATTTAATGATGAAAGGAGAAAATATAAAAATGCAGTAAATGAAGCAGGCAAAAGGAATACAAATGTCTCAAAAATGAGATTGACAGGAAGTGCAAAATGGCTAAACAGGGATGGCTAGAAGACAAATGTAAGGATGTAGAGGCTTATCTCACTAGGGGTAAGATAGATACTGCCTACAGGAAAATTAAAGAGACCTTTGGAGAAAAGAGAACTACTTGTATGAATATCAAGAGCTCATATCGAAACCCAATTCTAAGCAAAGAAGGGAAAGCAGAAAGATGGAAGGAGTATATAGAGGGTCAATACAAGAGTGGTGTACTTGAAGAAAATATTATGGAAATGGAAGAGAATGTAGATGAAGATGAAATGGGAGATATGATATTGCGTGAAGAGTTTGACAGAGTACTGAAAGACCTAAATCAAAACAATGCCCCGGGCGTAGACAACATTCTATTAGAACTACTGATAGCCTTGGGAGAGCTAGCACTCACAAAACTCTACCACCTGGTCAGCAAAATGTATGAGACAGACGAAATACCCTCAGACTTCAAGAAGAATATAATACATCCAATTCCTAATAAAGCAGGTGTTGACAGATGTGAAAATTACCAAACTATCAGTTTAATAAGTCACAGCTTCAAAATACTAACATGAATTCTTTACAGACGAATGGAAAAACTGGTAGAAGTGGACCTCGGGGAAGATCAGTTTGGATTCTGTAGAAATGTTGGAACACGTGAGGCAATACTGACCCTAAGACTTATCAAAGAAGATAGATTAAGGAAAGGAAAACCTACATTTCTGGCATTTGTAAACTTAGAGAAAGCTTTTGACAATGTTTACTGGAATACTCTCTTTCAAATTCTGAAGGTGGCAGGGGTACAATACAGGGAGCAAAAGGCTATTTACAATTTGTACAGAAACCAGATGGCAGTTATAAGAGTCGAGGGGCATGGAAGGGAAGCAGTGGTTGGGAAGGGAGTGAGACAGGGTTGTAGCCTATCTCTAATGTTATTCAATCTGTATATTGAGCAAGCAGTAAAGGAAACAAAAGAAAAATTTGGAGTAGGAATTAAAATCCATGGAGAAAAAATAAAAACTTTGAGGTTAGCTGATGACATTGTAATTCTGTCAGAGACAGCAAAGGACCTGAAAGAGCAGTTTAATGGAATGGGCAGTGTCTTGAAAGGCGGATGTAAGATGAAAATCAACAAAAGCAAAACGAGGATAATGGAATGTAGTCGAGTTAACTCGGGTGATACTGAGGGAATTAGATTAGGAAATGAGACTCTGAAAATAGTAAATGAGTTTTGCTATTTGGGGAGCAAAATAACTAATGATGGTCAAAGTAGAGAGGATATAAAATGTAGACTGGCAATGGCAAGGAAAGTGTTTCTAAAGAAGAGAAATTTGTTAACACTGAGTATAGAGTTAAGTGTCAGGAAGACATTTCTGAAATTATTTGTATGGAATGTAGCCACATATTGAAGTGAAACATGGAAGATAAATAGTTTGGACAAGAAGAGAATAGAAGCTTTCGAAATGTGGTGCTAAAGAAGAATGCTGAAGATTAGATGGGTAGATCACATAACTAATGAGGAGGTACTGAATAGAAGTGGGGAGAAGAGAAATTTGTGGCACAACTTGACTAGAAGAAGGGATCACTTGGTAGGACATGTTTTGAGGCATCAAGGGATCAAAAATTTAGTATTGGAGGGCAGCATGGAGGGTAAAAGCTGTAGCGGGAGATCAAGAGATGAATACACTAAGCAGATCCAGAAGGATGTAGGTTGCAGTAGGTACTGGGAGATGAAGAAGCTTGCACAGGATAGAGTAGTGTGGAGAGCTGCATCAAACCAGTCTCTGGACTGAAGACAACAACACATTTATTTCTTTTTTACAAGAACTCCTTACACTTTCCATTTCAGGTTTTCCTGAATTATTATTTTGATAAATTGTACTCTCAGTTCAATTGTGATGATTTTCCTGATTATTTATACTTGTGTACTGTTGTGCTCTCATACTGAGACAATGACTTGTACAAGAGAGCCATTTAGCCATTTAGGAGGTAGACTTGAATGGGAATGAGGCATGGAGAATGGGAGGACAAGGAAGAAAAATGGATGAGGGATGTTGTGCTGTAGAGAAACTAAAGATTTCATGGATAGACAAATTGATAAATCTGAAGACTCTCAAAATCAGCCATTATCAAATATACATAATAAATGTAAGTGTGGTTTGGCCCTGGATGCCACTATAGTTCCACAACCCACCTCTGCAGCCTCATGGAGGTCAATAGTGTGGTAGCCCTCCAGTGGAGAAGTTTCAGTTTGTAACTTCAGGTGTTAGGTTTGAAAATATCAACGTCAAAAAAAAAAAAAAAAAAAGGCATTGCACCTACAGATTTGTTATGGACAGTTGAAAAAGCAGTTGGGAATTAAGTGCTGAAGTGGTTGACATTAGTCAGAATGTTTGTGAATGTTTCCGAATGTTCGAGTACGTTCCAGACTGTACTGTGTTTTCCCAGAAAATTTGAGAATGTTCCAGAACACTCAAGAATGTACTTTGATGTTTGAATATCCTGCTATGGTGGGCATATACTCGATTCCAGAAGGTTATATGTAGTGGACGGCAAGACACAAGTGTCATACACTTTTGGAAATCAGAGTGACAGAAAGTGAAATAAATTTAAGTGAAAGCAAACTGCTAATGGTAGTGAATGGTGTTGTAAATGGAAGTTTACTGTATTAAGGAATACTGACAGTGACTGCAGGTGTGTGATCAAAATGTTAGTGTATGGGAAGTGCAAAGTAGAAGAAACTGAGTTTACAGTGTGGCATGTGAAACATTCTGTTATCATCTAACTGAAGAGTAGAACACTTGAGATTACAGTTCAGCATGTAAAGCATTCTGTTATGATCCAGTTAAATAGCAGAACAAACACATCATTGGGAAAATGGAGCATGTGTGCAATACTGATACTCCATTTGGTGCTACCTCCATGAGCAGTGAAGAACATCAATTCAGTCCTGTATTTTTGATTAAAGCACAAGTGTATCATAGAGTGGGATCATAGCGAGTGTATTCCAATGAGAATGAGCAACTGAAAGTTGATCAACATTGTGCAGATATAAGTGGATTGTGACAGGAAATCATTGAATAACTGCAGAGAACTTTACATAACTACAATCAGTTGGTTGACATATTCAAAAAAGCACTGGTTCAAATGGTATCTGATAAATACAAAATTGTGATTCACACTGACAGAACACCAGATACACAAACATTGATTCAGTGAACCTCAAGT
The DNA here is from genome assembly GCF_023898315.1 of Schistocerca nitens. Taxonomy (NCBI): domain Eukaryota; kingdom Metazoa; phylum Arthropoda; class Insecta; order Orthoptera; family Acrididae; genus Schistocerca; species Schistocerca nitens. The sequence goes on along the minus strand of NC_064617.1, from coordinate 673,748,550 downwards.
CAATGAAATTACTGTTGTAATTGTAACAGTGAGTACACAAGTCATGATATAATTATTCACTGAGGAAGAGGAGGATTGCAATGTACCACAGAAACACATAGTTATTTGGAAAGCACTTCAATATATGTTAAATTTTGTAAGAAGGAAAGATTGTTACCAATTATATTTGAAACAAGTGAACCAAAATACAGGTACAGGAACAAATAGGAAAGTGATAGAAGCTGAAGCAATGAATTAAGATTTGTACCATGGCCAGGACTTTAACCCAGGTCTCCTGCTTACTAGGCACTTGTGTTAGCCATTATACCACCATAGCAGTATGGGTAACACAGCTGCATGGGCTACTCTAGTCAAGTGCTCTCCCTAACATAAACTTCACTTCATGCCTTTGGCCTATTTTCCCCTTCTTATTTAGCAAAAAATAGGAAGAAACCTCGAAGGAACCAGCTTGTCATCATTCTGCCAGCTGGGAATTGTATCACACCCAGTCTGTGTCAGTCAGAGCCACTGCCATAACTTTGGCACCACCGGGTCATAACCAATGACCACCACCATCTGCCTGCCCACCCCAGACAGCCAGCACCCCACCTGCCAGTCACCTCTACTCTCCAGCTGCAGTTCACATGCTGACTCTGGCCAATGCCATCACCACGCCCAATGTGAGACAGAGTGGAGATCGGTTTGGATACTGATGGATCAATGATGACCAAGAAGGTGTGCAACATGCTGATAACAGAATACTACAAACAGTGATTCCCCACACACGGAGAGTAATGTGTGTAAACAGCAGCACAAAGCTTTTCTTTCACTTGTGGAAATGCCTGTTTGCTTTAGTTTGATCTTTCCCTGTTTTTTTCTGTAACATCATTGTGAGATACCACTGTAGTGTTTGCTAAGGGACCAAGTGCCAAAACATTAACTCCAGTAATGTGCATCCAGTGCAACTTACTTGAGCACTCCACCCCATGCATTGAATCTCAGCCCATAGTATGATGGGTTTGCACTAAATAGGGTGTTACACCAACCACTGCAGAGAGTGTGCCTGCCTCAGGCATCGAAAACCTTGGGTACCATGTAAACTTTAGTAACTTCGTAAAGATAAACCAGAAGGGGCATAAGGATTTTTGTGTAAATAAGGAGTTCTGTAAATACATAAGGAGTAAGGATGACAGCAGTAACATGTGTATTAATAACTCAACCAAGGGGTCTATTGCTAATGAAGTTACAAGAATATAGAATAGAGTACCAGGTATGTAAGTGGCTCGAAGACTTCTTAAGTAACAGAACCCAGTATGTTGTTGATGGCGAGTGTTTGTTGTAGACAAGGGTATCATTGAGAATGCCCCAGGGAAGTGTTGTAAGACTATTGTTGGTATCATTGAGAATGCCCCAGGGAAGTGTTGCAAGACTATAGTTATTTTCTATAAACATAAATGATCTTGTAGACAGGGCAAGCAGCAGTCCGCAACTGTTTGTTGGTGATGCTGCAGTGTATGAGATGGTGTCATTATTGAGTGACTGTGGGAGTGTACAAGATGACTTAGACATAATTTTTAGTTGGCTTGATGAAAGGCAGCTAGCTCTAAATATAGAAAAACATAAGTTAAAAACAAAGATGATGTGACTTACCAAATGAAAGTGCTGGCAGGTCGACAGACACACAAACGAACACAAACATACACACAAAATTCAAGCTTTCGCAACAAACTGTTGCCTCATCAGGAAAGAGGGAAGGAGAGGGAAAGACGAAAGGATATGGGTTTTAAGGGAGAAGGTAAGGAGTCATTCCAATCCCGGGAGCGGAAAGACTTACCTTAGGGGGGAAAAAGGACGGGTATACACTCGCACACACACACATATCCATCCACACATATACAGACACAAGCAGACATCTCACAAGCAGACATATTTAAAGACCAAATATGTCTGCTTGTGAGATGTCTGCTTGTGTCTGTATATGTGTGGATGGATATGTGTGTGTGTGCGAGTGTATACCCGTCCTTTTTCCCCCCTAAGGTAAGTCTTTCCGCTCCCGGGATTGGAATGACTCCTTACCTTCTCCCTTAAAACCCATATCCTTTCGTCTTTCCCTCTCCTTCCCTCTTTCCTGATGAGGCAACAGTTTGTTGCAAAAGCTTGAATTTTGTGTGTATGTTTGTGTTTGTTTGTGTGTCTGTTGACCTGCCAGCACTTTCATTTGGTAAGTCACATCATCTTTGTTTTTAGATATATTTTTCCTACGTGGAATGTTTCCCTCTATTATAACCAAAACATAAGTTAATGTAGATAAGTAGGGAAAAAACACTTAATGTTCGAGAACCGTATTAGTAGTATGCTGCTTGACACAGTAAAGTCAGTTAAATATTTAGGTGTAACATTGCAAAGCAATATGGAATGGAAGGAGCAGGTAAGGATTGTAGTAGGGAAGGCAAATGGTCAGCTTCAGTTTATTGGGAGAATATTAGGAGACTGTTGTTGATCGGTAAAGGAGACCACATATAGGACACTAGAATGACTCATTGTTAAGTACTGTTTGAGTGTTTGGGATCTGCAACAAGTCAGATTAATGGAAGACATTAAGCAGTTCAGAGGCAGGCTAATAGATCTGCTACCAGTAGGTTCAAACAACGTGCAGCTATTACAAAGACACTTTGCGAACTCAAATGGGAATCACTTGAGGCAAAGCAATGTTCTTTTCAAGGAACATTATTGAAAAAATTTAGAGAACCACCATTTGAGGCTGACTGCAGAATGATTCTACTGCTGCCAACATATTTTTCATGTAAGAATAATGAATATAAGATTAGAGAGATTAAGGCTCATTTGGAGGCATATAGACAGTTGTTTTTCACTCACTCTGTTTGTGAGTGGAACAGGAAAGAAAATGGCTAGTAATGGTATGGGATATCCTCAGCCATGCACCATATGGTGGCTGTGGACTATGTGTGTAGATGTAGATGTAGAAGATAGGCATAATGTAGGATTTAAGGTTGTAGCTAAACCAAGAATATTGGGAGATGTAATTTGGAGAATGTGACACCCAGGGGAAATAATCAACAGGTACCACTTAGTATATTAAGGTAAGTTTAAGACATGGTACAATGCCAGTTAATTAGAACTGGAATAAAGAGCCACAATGGTATTGTTTTGACTGGTTTTACTGTCTTCAAATCATGTGACATCGTCTCAAAACAGCCAAAACTCTGAGATCCTATACAGGTGGGAGATGCATCATTGGCTGTGACATCATCAATTAAATTTCTCCAGGTCTCTCAAGAAGCAATGTTCAGGTTTGCAGTAGATCCTCCAGCAACAGCTGATCAAGCCAAGGAAGGGTTATAGTGGGAAAACCCACCAGATATATGAAAGTAAAGGGATTTCTTATTGTACGACACAGGTAGAGCTAATGCAGCACCTGTAATGAGGATTGATGAACAGCACAGATAGTCCTGTTAATAGTGGCTGTAGCTGGAAAATTATACAAGTAGAATAACTGTACAGCACAGGTTGTGCTGATATAATGCCTGTGTCTGAGAAAAGTTAGGATTTTTGTACAGCATATGTGGGGCTGTTATGGCACTTGTATCTGGGTCAGTGGTATCAGAGAGCTCTTGCAATGGGGCCACTGCATAAATCTCTCAGAGTGAGAGGAATTAATGAAGTAAAAGGAAGAAAGTTCTTATAGATTCCCAAGTTACGATGTCTTGAAAGTGGGATCAACGTAAGGTTACCATAGATCTCCTGCTGTTGTAAATAAACTTTTCTGAACTGATGTGGTATAAGAATATAGAGCAAAAAAAAGGACAGTGGGCAATCTGCAGAGATCATATGAGCCATTATTTACAAGCAATACAGTAGTACAAGAACCATTCTGTTTGCTTGTAGGTCAGTCCTGTACCATCTAGGTTAAGGTAGAATTTAGCTTACATTTTCTTTTATTTACAGGTGAGCCATAATGAACCGTAAATTAAATGTCAGGTTGCAACAACAGTCGGTGATGGAGCTCCTCTTCAAGGCCAGCAATGACTCTGTCACATCAATTCACAGGATGTTGCTCCCTGTTTATGGGGAGGACACAATGGAGTCCAGCAGTATCCAGTGGTTACTTGCAGTGGTTTAAAGAAGGTGATTTTTCTCTACCGGACAATCCACAATATGGTAAACCATTGACGGCAGTGAGTGCTGTGAATAAGGAGACCATTGATCAAATAATCCAAAAGATTTTTCTGCATGCTAGTGACTGTACCAGTGAAACCACATTACCCAATGACAAATGAGTCATTTCAGCAAGCTGTCGTGTCGTCACACATCTGTCATTTTGGATGCCGTCAATGGTGTACCACATCGTGGATGGTCCAGTAAAGAGAACTTACCTTCTTTAAACCTCTACAACCACCTCTGGACACTACTGCAATCCACTGTGTTCTCCCTGTAAACAGGGAGCAACTTCATTATGAATCGATGTGGCAGAGTCATCGCCGGTCTTGAAGAGGAACTCCATCACCAACTGTTGTCACAACCTGACTCTACTTCACAGTCCATTATGGCTCACCTGTAAATAAAAATAAAAAAAATACTTTTATATACCGACTTATAGCTAAATGTTCCAAGTATGTTCACAAAAAATTTCATTTTCCTCCTGCAAAAAATAAAAAGAATTAGAGATGACTGTGCCAAACTTTTTGAATGCCCTTTGTAACTTATGAGCATAAACTTATAAGTAGGTTTCATTGTCTGTTGGTTATACACTCCTGGAAATTGAAATAAGAACACCGTGAATTCATTGTCCCAGGAAGGGGAAACTTTATTGACACATTCCTGGGGTCAGATACATCACATGATCACACTGACAGAACCACAGGCACATAGACACAGGCAACAGAGCATGCACAATGTCGGCACTAGTACAGTGTATATCCACCTTTCGCAGCAATGCAGGCTGCTATTCTCCCATGGAGACGATCGTAGAGATGCTGGATGTAGTCCTGTGGAACGGCTTGCCATGCCATTTCCACCTGGCGCCTCAGTTGGACCAGCGTTCGTGCTGGACGTGCGGACCGCGTGAGACGACGCTTCATCCAGTCCCAAACATGCTCAATGGGGGACAGATCCGGAGATCTTGCTGGCCAGGGTAGTTGACTTACACCTTCTAGAGCACGTTGGGTGGCACGGGATACATGCGGACGTGCATTGTCCTGTTGGAACAGCAAGTTCCCTTGCCGGTCTAGGAATGGTAGAAAGATGGGTTCGATGACGGTTTGGATGTACCGTGCACTATTCAGTGTCCACTCGACGATCACCAGTGGTGTACGGCCAGTGTAGGAGATCGCTCCCCACACCATGATGCCGGGTGTTGGCCCTGTGTGCCACGGTCGTATGCAGTCCTGATTGTGGCGCTCACCTGCACGGCGCCAAACACGCATACGACCATCATTGGCACCAAGGCAGAAGCGACTCTCATCGCTGAAGACGACACGTCTCCATTCGTCCCTCCATTCACGCCTGTCGCGACACCACTGGAGGCGGGCTGCACGATGTTGGGACGTGAGCGGAAGACGGCATAACGGTGTGCGGGACCGTAGCCCAGCTTCATGGAGACGGTTGCGAATGGTCCTCGCCGATACCCCAGGAGCAACAGTGTCCCTAATTTGCTGGGAAGTGGCGGTGCGGTCCCCTACGGCACTGCGTAGGATCCTACGGTCTTGGCGTGCATCCGTGCGTCGCTGCGGTCCGGTCCCAGGTCGACGGGCACGTGCACCTTCCGCCGACCACTGGCGACAACATCGATGTACTGTGGAGACCTCACGCCCCACGTGTTGAGCAATTCGGCGGTACGTCCACCCGGCCTCCCGCATGCCCACTATACGCCCTCGCTCAAAGTCCGTCAACTGCACATACGGTTCACGTCCACGCTGTCGCGGCATGCTACCCGTGTTAAAGACTGCGATGGAGCTCCGTATGCCACGGCAAACTGGCTGACACTGACGGCGGCGGTGCACAAATGCTGCGCAGCTAGCGCCATTCGACGGCCAACACCGCGGTTCCTGGTGTGTCCGCTGTGCCGTGCGTGTGATCATTGCTTGTACAGCCCTCTCGCAGTGTCCGGAGCAAGTATGGTGGGTCTGACACACCGGTGTCAATGTGTTCTTTTTTCCATTTCCAGGAGTGTAGTACTAAGATAATAGGATTGTATGCTTGTAAGTTAATGAAAAGAGAAACATGCACGGCCAAGTGGTGCCTGTTGTTCATGTGTAGATGCAATGTTATATTGATTATGAGACTTCTGTTTGAGTTGTTAGAGGAAGGTGGTACAAGTAATAGGAAAAAGTGGGAGAAATGAATTTAGCATGCAAAAAGTAAGTGGGTTAAATACTTTTCTGATTCCCAATGCTCTCCCACAAGATGAAAAGACATAGCTACTAACAGGACTAAAAGTGACCTGAAGGAAAAATGAGAAAATATGGACTTAGTAGTTGAGAAAAAATGTAAATATTGCAGGGGAGAAAGTGATATTGTGAGAGATGGTAGGAATGTGAATTGCAAATGACTGTACATAAACCTACGTGTTCCAGCAAAACTTGAGGGCGAATTTTCTTTGCAGAAGCAGGAAACTGTAAAGAATAAATTTATAAATTGAACATGGAACAAGCAAAAGAATACTGTGACAAGGAGACTGTGTAGTCAGCAGCTTCACATTGCTTCTGTGAAGACAGACCACAGTTGCTCCTGTCATGTGAGACAGCCTGTAGGAGTATTGCAACCCAATTATAACACTTGGGTGATCACTAACACACTCCAGATGATTTGACATGGCACACTGACTGATGTAAACAACAGAAATCAGCAGGGAGAAACAGGATTTAACCATGGCCAAACAATTAGTCATTATTTGGCCATACAAGCAGTATATAACTATCAGTCTGTGTCATTTGGAGGCATTGCCATAACTCTGGTAGCTTGTTCACAGGTTTGCCAATGTCATCAATGTCCACCAGGTATATTGCTGTCTGCCATAAAGATAGAAGATGCTTCTAGCTAGTCTTGCTCTGCATCACACCTATATGGAGCGTCTTGTGGCACCTGACCATGGTTACTAAGTCGGCACCCTGAATTGAAACTCCATCAAATAAGCAGCTCACTTATCTGTGCCACTGGCTGTTACCATACCTGTTGCACATTGTGGAACATTACATGAAAAAGGAAAGGCACTGGGATGACTGTGCTAGCTGGAAGGAGTTAAATTGAATGAGTAAATAAAGGACCGTATGTATATCTAGTGCTGGTCTGTCTGCCACTTCTCCACCTATCTCATCTGTCTCCCAAACTGTCTATAGACCTTACATAGCCCACAGGAAGACTCAAACCCATCTTGACAAGCACAAACAGCTCTTGTCTAACTCTGTTTTCCCTCTACGAGTACTATCACAGACCTGCTACAGACAGAAAGAAATTAGATTCATGATGTCATTAAAAAGTATCACATTTTTGGAATTATTAGATGCTGGAAGTACACAATTGAATGGCAGAAATAAGCATTTCCTCATTCACATAATTTAATTGGTTACATGAAAAAATCTGTCCAAATCAAATTGATCAAGTAATTTGAGCTGAATTTATGAATTCAAAAGAGGATCAAAAATTACACAATATACTGTAATAGCAAAATACTTGACTCATGGTCCATGTGGAAAATCAAATATGAATTCATCAAGTCTGAGTGAAGAGAGGTGTGCAAAGATATATCCAAGACAATGTTTCAATGAGACACAAACAGGAGAAGATGGATATCCTAAGTACAGAAGACAGTCTTCAGAAAATAGCTGTTTCACTGCCAAAATACAAATTCAAAGCTAGAGATAGAAGTATCAGTAGATAAGCAGTGGATGTTTCCATAAAATCTGCTTCTGTCAAAAATATTTTAAGTAGACATAAATGTGGAGTACTGCAGCTTGCACCCAAACCTCCAGATGTCAGACACTCAGCTCAGTACCAAACGTTGTATGTTGACAGAGTATCAACCAAAACACTAATTTAGGTCATGCTATGTGCTGTTGTTGAGTAGAATATGCATTAATAGTAATTAAAAGTAGCACCAGAACTATGGAGCACAGGAAAAGCATATCTGTGAGTAGTTGTTTTGTAGATCTCATGTGGTTCAGTTGGTAGAGCGTGAGGTCGACTTATCAAATGTCACAACAGCAAACACGTGTGACAGAACACTACATCTATCTATACAGATGTACTCTATAGGTTTACTACTTTCAACTAAGTGAAGAGAGGTGTGCAAAGATATATCCAAGACAATGTTTAAATGAGACACAACTAATGAAGCAAAAGCAGGCTGCCAAAAGAACATTGCTACAAACTCTGAAAAGTCATTTTACATGTCAGGAAAATGTTCTCCCGTATAACAGTTTCATGAGTAAACAGATAAAAAAAAAAGACTAACAACAATGGATATGGATATGAATGTAGGATGTTTGGTTTAACAAACTCTCATGGTAGCAGCTCATCCAAGTAAGATCTTCAAAACAAATGTTCACAAATATGTTTTTTCCATTGCCCTGTAGTTTGGGTCTTACTTTTAATTACTATTTACACATGTTCTACTGGATGACAGCACATAGCATGAACTAAATTGGTGTTTTCATTGATACACTATTGATACACAATATTTTGTAACAATCTGAGTGTCTGACATCTGGAAGTTTGGGTGTCAGTGAAATCAATTAAATATTTGTGCAAATATGTTAATAAAGGCAGCAATATGGCTGTTCCACAATAACTAGAGACAACAGAGTGCAACATTGAGTATGGCACTCCAGATATGAAATACTATGGTATAAAATGGGCAGGTATATAAATTGTGATGTAGTATCTTCGTAAATATTGGGTTCCCCAATACATTATCAAGAGCAGGCAGTTGTTCATTTGGCAATGCATTTAGAAAACGGTCAGTGGGTATATTTTACAAGAGAAACTGCAGAGAGAACAGGCAGTGAACCACTTGTGAATATGACATTGACAGCATTTTGTTTCCAGTTTTGTCAAAGTGATCTATTTTGCTACATACTACTGTACCATATGGATTGCAACAAGGAAAATCTTTCAACAAAAAAATCAAGGAACTCCAATCAAAGGATATGAAGGAATCTTCAAAAGTGACACATTGAGATGAGTGTACATGGTGCATCTAGAAAATGCTGAGTGCTTCTATCTCATGAAAAAATGTGTTTCACAGATTCTCAAGAAGTTGATGTTCTATAAAGAAATGGATAACTGAATGACGAAGTACTTTATTTCATATTAGAAGATTGTTGACTATTCAGGTGGAGTTGACAGTATTTATGAATATGAAACACTAACATTTTTATGATTTTTAAACATTTATTTTTACAATAGAATGTCCAGGATGGAATAATAACAATATTATGAAAAGGATAGATTGGAACTAACAATGTAGAGGAGATGCTGAGTTACAAACAGGCACAATGGAAAGACTGCTTTTTCTGAAGTAGAGGGCACACACACACACACACACACACACACACACACTCACATTCACACAAGCACAACACACACATATATGATCACCATCTCTGACCGTTGTGGGCAGACTTTGTCATAACTGCAGCTGATGGGAGCAGCTGTCCATTGTGAGTAGGAGGGTAATGAGGAGGCATGAGGCAGAGAAGGATCATTTTCATGGAAGGGGTGAGGGAAGATGTGGTGCTGCTTGCGGAAGCCTACAGCGACATGGTGGGTGTAGGGTAGGGCTGCTAGGTGCAGTCAGGAGACATTTTGGAGGGAGAAGAAAGTGGATTGGGGGGGGGGGAGGGGGGGTTAGTGGAAAAGGAGAGAAGTGGAGGAGGGGAAAAGGACTATAGGTGCAATAATGGAATAGAAGGCTGTGTTGCACTGCAGAGGGAGTGGCAAAGTGGTAGGTAGGTGGAGGATGCAGGACTGGGGGTTATGTGAATGTAGGGTGAATTGCAGTGAGTCCTGTACAATTCAGAAAGACTGGTGTTGGTTGGAAGGATCCAGATGGCACAGACTGTGAAGCAGTCATTAAATTGAAGCACATTGTGTTGGGAAACTTGGTGGACAGATAGCTTGTGAGTCATCATGCTCATGTAGAAAGCAGCACAGTGGTTGCAGCTTAGTTTGTATATCACATGACTGTTTTCACAGGTAGCCCTGCCTTTGATGGGATAGGAGATGCTTGTGACTAGACTGGAGTATGTGATTTGGGGGAGAGGCAGTTGGTGGGCTTGTGAGAGCTGGTAGGTGACTGGAAAGACAAGGCATGGGAGATCTGTTTCTGTACAAGGTTGGGAGGGTAATTTTTGTCTCTGAAGACCTCACTGAGACACGTGGTATGTTAGGAGAGGGATTGCTCATCACTGCAGATGCAGTGACCATGGGTGTCTAGGTTTTGTGGAAGGAACTTCTTGGTATGGAACGGGTGGCAGCTTTGAAGTGGAGGTATTGGTATGGTTGATAGGTTCGATATGGTTGGAGGTACTGATGTAAACCATTCCAGAAGTGGAGGTCAACATCAAGGAAGTTGGCTTGTTAGGTTTAGGACAAGATCATGCAAATTGGGGAGAAGTTGTTGAGATTCTGTAGTAATGTTGATATGATTTCCTCATCCTCAGTCCACAAACATTTCATCAATGAGTTGAAATTAGGTGAGGGGTTTGGGATTCTGGGTGGTTAGGAAGGATTCCTGTAGATAGCTGGTGTAGAATGGTGCCATGCAGGTGCCCATTGTTGTACTACATTTGTGTTTGTGGGTGATGCCTTCAAAGGAGAAGTGATTTTGGCTAAGGATATACTTGTTTATGGTGATCAGAAAGGAAGTTGTATGCTTGTAATTAGTAGGGCTTTAGAAAAGTAGTGTTCAACAGCAGGAAAGTCATGGGCACTGGGAATGTTAATACAGAGAGAGGTGGCATTAACAGTGATGAGGAGGGTATCATATGCTGTAGGAACAGGAACTGTGGAGAGTTGCTGGAGGAGATGGTTGGTATCTTTTATGTAGGATGAGGTTATGGATAATAGGCTGAAGGTGTAGGTGCATGAGAGCAGAGATTCTCTGTGTGAAGACACAGTAATCAGCCACAACAGGATATCCTGGGTGGTTGGGCTTATGGAGTTTAGGGAACATGTAGAAAGTAGATGTGTGAGGAGGGGTAGGGGGTGAGGAGAGAGAGAGAGAGAGAGACTTAGAATAGAGATACTGGGATGGGCCTAAGTATTTGAGGAGGGACTGGAAATTCTGTTGGAGTTCCATAATTTGCTCACTGTGGTAGGGTTTGTAAGTGGATAAATCTGACAGCTGGCACAGTCCCTCCATCCCAGTACGTATGGATCTAAACCAAAGTGTTTCTCGGTAGGTAGAATTGTAAGGTCAGGATCAGTTTTCAGATGGTGATGAAATGAATTTCTTTCTGCAGATGTGAGGCTGTATTCTGTGTTGATGGATCTGGGGAATGATGGTGAGGCAAGGTTTGAGATGAAGAAATTCTGGAATGCTAACAGGGGGCGATTTTGGAGCAGTAGCTTTGGATTAGAGTTGGATGTATTAGTGAACTGAGTCAGACAGGATTCAGTATTGGTTTCTGGTTGAGTTTGATTGGTAGGGTTGATATTGAAGCAGTGTTTCCACTGCAGGAACCAGGAGATGGAGAGAAGTTCTTTAACACTTCCAGTGTGATTGAATTTGAAAGTAGGACAAAAGGTAATGCCTTTGGAAAGGAATGATGCTTCCGTGGGACTAAGGCTCTGGTTAGATTCTGGATTCTGTTTGGTGGTGGGAGGGAGCTTCTGAGGGTGTTGTGAATGTAATAGGTCTGTGAGGCAATGTTTGTTGTCTATGAGGGGATGTGGGGTAGGTTTGGAGACTCTTGTAGAAGTTATGGATAATGGTATTCTATGGCAGGAACATGAGATGGATAATTTTCTAAGATGGCATTGTGCAAGCTGCTGTAGTTCCTGGGGGCGAAGAGTTTCATTGTGAGAGATGGGTTGCAGGACTTTGAGACTGTAGGACAGGATAATTTTAAGGGATCACGTGAGGTATTGCAAGGAGGCATGGACCTGATTTACATGGTTTTGTGGGACTAGGTTGGTGAGGGCTATGAACTATCAGAATTTGAATAGATAGAAGTCATTGTGGAAGAAGGGATTGCAGCTTTAGAAGGGTAATTATGTAGTCAGTCCATTTGGAGGGGGGCTGGGTGTGGGGGAGGGGGTGAGATTCAATGAGCTAGGCAACTATGCAGGAATTGTGGGTGTGACAGGGTTCTGGATAGGGATATGCAAACTTTTCTGTATAAGGATCCTTAGCGGAGGATAAAAAAATGTGTAAAAATACATGAAATACTTAAAAATACAAGGGATAAACTCATAAAATATGTAAAAAGGCATGTAAATCTCACAAAAAGGATGGAATGGACGAAATATGGGGGAAATAAATGGAAGCTGAGAGAGTAGGGTCTTTAGTGAAAGGAGAAAACTAACTTCAAATGAGATAAAAATAAAGTTATAAATGGTTCAAATGGCTCTGAGTACTATGGGACTCAACTGCTGAGGTTGAGTCCCCTAGAACTTAGAACTAGGTAAACCTAACTAACCTAAGGACAGCACAAACATCCATGCCCGAGGCAGGATTCGAACCTGCGACCGTAGCGGTCTTGCGGTTCCAGACTGCAGCGCCTTTAACCGCACGGCCACTTCGGCCGGCAAATAAAGTTATATCTGGAGAAAGAACCACAACTGATCCCAACCTTATATTCCTACTTGCCAGTAATGGCTCTGCCAATATGGTTTTGAGCTGCAGGGATTACCTGGCAGAGGGACTCCACCAGCTGTCAGATTTGTCCAGCAACAAAACCTGCCATAGTGACCCCACTCCCAAAATCCAACAGAATGTCCAGGCTTTCTTCAGATCATTAGCTCCATGCAAGAACCATTCACCTGAGTCTTTCTCTCTCCTCACCCCTACTGCAGCCCAAACTCCTACCTTCCACATGCTTCCTAAAGTCTATAAACCCAACCACCGAGGACACACCATTGGAGGCAGTTACTGCGCCCCCACTGAAAGACTCTCTGCTCTCATAGACCTACACCTTCAGTCTATTACCCATAACCTACTCTTCGTGTATAAAAGACAATGACCATTTCCTCCAGCAGCTCTCCACAGTTCCTGTTCCTTTATCACAAAGTTATATCTGGAGAAAGAACCACAATTGGGCACCTAAAAACTGATCCCAACCTTATATTCCTACTTACCAGTAGTAGTGATGTCACCTCCCTCTATACTAACTTTCACATGCCCATGGCCTTGTCACTGTTGAACACTACCTTTCCCAAGCCCGACTAACTCACTGACTCCAAACATACTCTGTCGTGGTCACCCTATCCACATTCCTCCAGAAACTCAACAACCCCTTGCCTCATGGCTCATATCCCTGCTGTAGACATAGATGCAATGCCTGTCCCATACACTGCCCCACCACTACCTACTACAGTCGTATCCCATCAAAGGCAGGGAAACCTGTGAAAACAGTTATGTGAACTACAAATTAAGCTGCAATCACTGTGCTGCTTTCTATATGGGCATTATCGCTAATACGCTGGCCAAGAGGTGGCAGGACAAACCAGCTGCTGATCATGCTTCCCATCACAAAGTGCTTACTTCAGTAACTGCTTCATGGCTTGTGTAATCTGGATCTTTCTTACCAGCTGTTCTGAATTGTGCAATTTGGAACTCTCTCTTCAATATATCCTACATTGTCATAATTCTCCAGGAACTTAACCTTTGCTAGTCTGTCTCCTCCACCTACCTTTCACCTTGATTGTTCCTACTGCTGCAGAACACAGCCTTTTATTCTGCTGATGCAATCATTAGTCCTTTTCACCTTCTCTGTTTCCCTTCCCGTTCCACTCCACCAAGACCTCCTGCGTGGACCCAGCAACCCTAACTTGTGTGCATCACATCCCTGCAGACTCCCATCCTTATGCTGCTAAACCCTCCATTCTCACCCGTTATCACCTCCTTACCCTCACCACTCACAACAGAGTGCTGCTCTGATCAGATGTAGTTATATTGTAGTCTGGCCAAAGTGGCTAGAGATGCTGTGTGTGAATTGTGTGCTTATGTGAACGTGTGTGTATTTTCCACTTCAGAAGGCCTTTTGACAGAAAGCTGAAATGCATAGCAATCTTTTTGTTGTGCCTGTCTATGACTCAACATCCCTCTATATGGTGAGTAGTACCCTATACTTTTTGTAGTGTTGTTATTAAATAAATTAAGCAATTTTGCTTTTGTAATTTAAGTACTAGCAAATTCCTGATGTGGGTACACAAAAAAATAGAATATCATAGTTATTTTGAATCTGTGGTTAGCTGTGGTAAGTTTTCTGGGGGAGTTGAAATAGCATACCTCAGATCTAGAAACAAGAGACAAAAAATGTCAGACACGTGTACTTCACAGAAAAAAGTATTGTCACCCATTATTTCAGAAACTAAAAATTGTAACTCTTCCCTTCCTGTAAATTTACTAAATTAAAAGTTTCTTACACAAATTGCTTGAGGAGGAACAAAGATAATTTTATGCTGCCCACAGACCACATCTGAAATGATTTTTGCAGCTCCACAGTATACTAAGGTGAAAATATGTGATAAGTAAATAAGTAAAACATATATTAAAAAAGATGCTGTGACTTACCAAACGGGCAAGTGCTGATAGATAGACACAATAAAGAACACACAAACACACACACAAATATCAAGCTTTCGCAACCCACGGTTGCTTCATCAGGAAAGAGGGAAGGAGAGGGAAAGACGAAAGGAAACCCACATCCTTTTGTCTTTCCCTCTCCTTCCATCTTTCCTGTGATTAAGCAACTGTGGGTTGCGAAAGCTTGATCTTTGTGTGTGTTTGTGTGGTTTTTTTTTTTTTTTTTTTTTTAATTGTGTCTGTCTACCAGCGCTTTCCCCTTTGGTAAGTCACGGCATCTTTTTTAATATATTTTTCCCATATGGTATGTTTCTTTCTATTATATTCATATAAGTAAAACATATGTTGTATGATGTCAGAGATTTCAAAAATAAGGTTCCCGCAGTCTGTGGGAGGAATTTTGCTATTCGGCAGAAGAACTCATTGAAGATGAAATGATAATTTTAGCAATGAGTGACTTGATATTATATTATTCTTTTGTTGTGTATATACACTGATGCTAAAAAACTTGTATTAATATTAGGCACTGTTATTATCATCAATTGTTCTATTTTTTAGTAAAGTTTAAAATGTGACTTTTGTTTCTGAGTCAAATTATTTAGCTTATGTATGTTATGATACCAATAAATCAGAATTGAAAAAGAAATCATAATTCATGATACCAAGAACTACTTTATAATGTGAATGGATAGATAAAAAATCTACTCATCAAGCGGCAGCAGTAGAACACACACACAAAAAAGTTTAACTTTTACAAATTTTGGGAACCAGTGGCTTGTTCTTTTGGCAAAATAATCAATGGAGAAAGAAGAGGTGTGAAGAAAAAGGAGCAGAGAGATTTAGGGAAAGGAGTTCAGTTCCAATAAGTCATCCAGAACCCTGGATCAGGTCTTCCCTACCAGATGGGATGAGATTTACTTATTGCAGTAGGCTGGTAAAAAGGAGTATAAATTATGTAGAAATGTAGAAGAAGTGGTCTACACAACCTTCACAGACCATAAAAAACTTACAGGAGTGTACATAGCACACAGAAATACTGCAAACTGATTTTAAGGTCATCTCATAAAGTGTTATTAGTGCTCTCAGACACTTCCACTTTATAAATTTAATATTTCATTCCAGGGACCTGTGTTATCCTGTGCTGTTGGAGCAATGACAAGAGACATACAACTGGTGAAAATGGGTATATTAAATGAAATTTTTGGTCTCATGTTTTGTATAATAGAAGGATTCTTTTGTGGTCTTATTATTGGTCTATCAACGGAACACTTTGGTACAGGTGAATGGCCCACAGAAGAAATGATTTCTAGGTAGGTACTCAGAAATTTAACTATCCTTTGGGCACTATATTAATATTATATAACACTTGTTTTAAAATTGTATAAGACAATGAAAGTCTATGGTAAATCATTTGAACTTCTAAAATTTAATTTGTAGAGTGATTATTAAATGTTTAATTCAAGAAGCATTTGAAATAAATTTGCCATTATGGAGTAAAATTTTATGATGCTTACCACAGAGAAGATGAGAAATGAAATGGTAATCCATAGTGATAAGTCACTAAAATTAACTGAATTGGGTTTTTATTCATCCTTTGACAATTTACACTGGATGTATTTCATCGGCATATATATTCCGTCTGCATCTGAAAAGAATGTATTTCATTCAGTGGTACTGTTTTCTCATCTTGTTTCTTTCTTTTAATGTGGATGTGATGTCTGCAGTCACATTTCACTTGAACTTTGGAGCTATAAATAAAACATGAGACCATAACTGGTGAATAACTGACAGACAAGAAGGCTGACAATCAATCTATTGAAAAGATAAACTGTTTTGGACAGCCAATAACACACTTCAGGGACAGGTTTGGGTCAGAAGGGAGTAAGGGGAAGGGCTGTTTCCTAGTTTCCCACATACATACATACATACATACATACATACATTAATCCTTGTTCTATAGATCATGAATATGACATTTTGTAATGATGTGGAACATGTCACTTTAACATGAGTTTCCTTTACACAAAATACGTTTTTTCTTACAGTTGCTACTTCATATCTAAGAATTTATCTATTGAGTAGAAGGAGTTGTCATTCAGAAATACTTTTATGAGGGTAATCCCAAAAGTAAGGTCTCCTATTTTTTTATAAGTACATAGACCTGTTTATTTCTACAATGGTTTACATCAGTTTACAGCTTTGACATTTAGCTATTTTTCGACATAATCACCATTTATGTTGATGCATTTTTGTAGGGGCTGTGGCAGTTTTTGTATGCTCATGTCATACCAGCTTGCCGCCATGCTGTTCAGAAAGTTATGAACCTCTTCTTTCACCTCGGCATCGGAGCTGAATCACTGGGACCACAATTAATGCTGACAGGTACTGTGAGACTCTGAAAAAACTCAAACAGGCAGTTCAGAACCGGATAAGAGGAATGTTGAACAAGGGCATGCACATTCTCCATGACAATGCTCACCCACACATCGCTCAGCAAACTGTTGCTCTCCTGCAACAGTTTCAGTGGAACGTAATCACCCACCCACCCTATTGTCCTGACTTGGCGCCAAGTTCCCTAGGTTAAAAGAACATTTAGCTGGAAAGCGATTCATATCCGACGATGAGGTGAAAGAAGAGGTTCATAACTTTCTGAACAGCATGGTGGCGAGCTGGTATGACATGTGCATACAAAAACTGCCAAGGTGTCTACAAAAATGCATCAACATAAATAATGGTGATTGTGTCGAAAAATAGCTAAATTTTCAAGCTGTAAACTGATGTAAACCATTGTAGAAATAAACAGGTCTATGTACTTATAAAAAAATAGGAGCTCTTACTTGTTGGATTACACTCATAATTTGCTTTTAAACGTTGGTTGGCTATCTATCAGACTTTTAATACTATTTGGTAAATGACCAAAGATTTTTGTGGCAGCATGATTCATCTCTTTCTGTGCCAAAGTGTTATTAATCCAGAATAGTGAAGATCATCCTTTCTTCTAGTGTTGTAGCTATGTACTTCGCTGTTATTTTTGAATTGGGATGGGTTATTTCATAAGTGAATATATGTATTGTGAAGGTACTGAGAATATCCTGAGTTGCTAAAATAAATGTCTGCAAGGTGATCTTGGGTGGGCTCCAGCTATTATTCAGATTGCACACTTTTGAGCAATGAATACTTTCTCTCTTAATGATGAATTGCCCCAAAGTATAATGCCACATGAAAGCAGTGAATCAAAATAGGCATATTAGGCTAATGTACTGATATGTTTATCACCAAAATTTGCAGTAACTCTAATAGCATAAGTAGCTGAACCTAACCGTTTCAGCAGATCATCGATGTGTTTCTTCCAATTTAATTTCTCATCAATTTACACACCCAGATATTTTGAGTATTCTGCCTTAGCAATAGACTTCTGTTCATAGTCTATATTTATCAATGGTGTTATGCCATTTACTGTACAGAATTATATAAACTGTGTTTTCTCAAAATTTAGTGAGAGTCCATTTGCAGAGAACCACTTAATAATTTTCTGAGAGACATTATTTGCAATTTCCCCAGCTGATTCTTGCTTGTTGGGTATCATTACCATACTTGTTTCATCAGCAAAAAGAACTAGCTTTGCATCTTCATGAATGTAGAGTGGAAAGTCGGTAATTTAAATTACGAACAATAACGGCCCAAGACTGAACTCTGTGGGACACCATTCTTGATACCTCCCCAGTTGGAGGACTCTGCTGGTTTTTGCAGACTATCTATCATGTTAATTTCAACCTTCGGCATTCTTCCAGTTAAGTATGAATTAAACCATTTGTGCACTGTCCCACTTATACCACAATACTTAAGCTTATCTAGAAGAATTCCATGTTTCACACAGTCAAAAGCCTTTGGGAGATCACAAAATATCCCAATGGGTGATGTTCTGTTATTCAGTGCATTTAATATTTGATCAGTGAAAGTGTATATAGCATTTTCTGTTGAAAAATCTTTCTGAATATCAAACTGACATTTGGATAGTTCTTGATGTTTACAAATATGTGATGCTACTCTTGAATACACAACTTTTCCAAGAATTTTGGATAAAGCTGTCAGAATTGAGATTGGGCAGTAGTTGTTAGCATCAGATCTATCCTCTTTTTTATGCAATGGTTTAACAATAGCGTATTTCAGTCTATCTGGAAAAATGCCCTGTTTCATTGAGCTACTACATATGTGGCTGAGAATTCTACTTATTTGTTGGGAATAAGATTTTAGTACTCTGTTGGAAATGCCGTCAATTCCTTGTGAGCTTTTACTTTTGAGTTAATGTATTATTTCCCTAATTTCAGTAGGATAGGTGGGTTGAATTTCAGTTTTATCAAATTGCATAGGTACTGCCTCTTCCATATACAGCCTTGCATTTTCTAATGAATAGCTGCATCCTGTTTTCTCTACAACACTTAAAAATGATTATTAATAATTTTTTCTACTTCTGACTTCTTGTTAACAAACTTTTCATTGTGTTTGATAGAAATACAGTCCTACTGTGCTCTCAGTTGCCCTGTTTCCCTTTTAACAATATTACAAATTGTTTTAATTTTATTATCAGATGTGCAAATCTCAGACATAATGCACATACTTCAGGACTTTTTAATAACTTTTCTTAATACAGTGCAGTAGTTTTTATAATATTTCACTGTTTCAGGATCATTAATCCTCCTAGCTATAAGATACATTTCCCTTTTCTGTTTACAAGATACTTTTATCCCTTTAGTAAGCCATGGTTTTTTACATGGTTACTTACAATTATATTTCACTGTTTTTGTAGAGAACTGTTATCAAATGTACTCACAAAGGTATCATGAAGTAGGTTATATTTTAAATTAACATAATGTTCCCTGTACACCTCATCCCAGTCTAACTATTGTAAGCTTTCCCTAAAATTTTGAATTGTTAAATCATTAATTGAACACACTATTTTGGAGAGCTGTTTTGTATTAGGGGTGTATGGACCTATATCATATACCATAATTAACTGTGTATCATGATCAGACAGACCATTCTTAACAGGAAAAGTTTTTATTTGATTAAATTTATCTTGGTCTATGAAAACATTATCTATTAGTGTGCTGCTTTCCTGTACCACCTGAGTAGGAAAATCAATACCGTATTTACTCGAATCTAAGCCGCACTTTTCTTCCGGTTTTTGTAATCCAAAAAACCGGCTGTGGCTTAGAATCGAGTGCAAAGTAAGCGGAAGTTCTGAAAAATGTTGGTAGGTGCCGCTACAACTAACTTCTGTCGTCGAATATATGTAGCGCTACGCAGGCATGCTTCGCAGGCACAAAGACAAATACTAGCACCAAAACCTCTGCGTCAGTAAATAAATAAAAAAAAGGTGGAAGACGAGCTTTTTCTTCTCCGCCCCGAGTTTCGACCACTGCATTTTCATACATTATCCAACGAAGTAAATACCAATTCCGTATTGTTCCTCTTCGAACGTAGCAGCATTTCAATGTACTAAAGAAAATCCGACTGGCAAGACTGTTTGGGATATTTGTCAATATGGCCAGCTCTGCTTTCTGAATTTTTTCCTAACTGTGAGAAGAAATGGTTGCTAATAGGAACTTTTATGAATTGTGAATCACATGCAGTATTCTCTTCACCATAAGAATAATACGAATATAAACATTTTGCCATGTATTCCTTCGTGTTTGCTGCTATCTCATTTAAATCCTGTCCGCCTAATAAACTACGAAACTAGAGTGAGACAACAGCAGACGCGGAAGAATATACATACCATGTCATGTTTATATTTGTATTATTCTTATGCCTAATAGTGATACTGTCAGAAATGAAGCACGGCAATTGATTAGATTTTTAAATCTAAGATGACTCTAATTTATGTGCATAATGTAATGTACTAAAGAGGCGTCTGCAAAGATTTTCAAACGGAAAAAAATTTTGCTAAATTCTCGTTCAGAACATCTTCTTTCATACGCAGTCTATTATTTGGTTCTTGTTGATCATTATCAAAGAAAGCAGCAGTGGAAGTAGCAACGAATAGCAGTCTCTTGCCATTGTTTCGCTAATGAGACGATTCCTCTCTTTGTTTTTTTTTTTTTAATTGTAAGCGGCAGTAGCATGCACAAAAGCAAGCCATGCCGCGAGCGGTGACAGGCCGTAAACCCTCATTTTCAGAATGCGACAAACAATGCATGACACAGTACAGTAATACATTTTCAGCTCTGAGTGACGGAAACACCTATAACAAAGAGAACTGCACTTGTCAGATCAAAGAAAAATAAGCAATCAATTCAAACCAGACGAAGCACATGAAAAAGGAAGGGTAACCGTATAAATACGGACTGAGCGCCTGACACATAACAACGGCTACCTGGTAAAGCTTAACTGCTAAGCTTACGACTTGAACCAAACTACTACAGCTGTATCGTCATTCATTCAATCGAAATTGTGTCTCATATTACAATGGACCAACTTTGTTTCGATTTGGAAGTGCGGCCTAAAACTTTTCTCTCCCCTTGAATTTCGAGTCTCAGATTTCAGGTGCAGCTTAGATTCGGGACAATTTTTTTTCCTCGATTTCGAGTCTCATTTTTCAGGTGCGGCTTAGATTCAAGTGCGGCTTAAATTCGAGTAAATACGGTAACTGATGTCAGATTGAAAGAACCAAGTGATACTTTAAGGTCAAGCTTTCTATAGGACTCTTTCAGAGAATCTACATTAAAATCCCTGCAAACAATAATTTTATTTCCTGTATCTGACAGATAGCACAACAAACAATCCAAGTTTTTCAAAACTAGTTAAAAATTTCCCAAAGGGGACCAATACATGGCTACAATCATAAAAGTGCCATTACTTAGTTTAAGCTCACATGCACATGTTTCTATATGTTACTCTACACAAAATTTTTTTGTTTCCAAATATTTCACTCTATGACAGATTTTAACATACACTCCTGGAAATGGAAAAAAGAACACATTGACACCGGTGTGTCAGACCCACCATACTTGCTCCGGACACTGCGAGAGGGCTGTACAAGCAATGATCACACGCACGGCACAGCGGACACACCAGGAACCGCGGTGTTGGCCGTCGAATGGCGCTAGCTGCGCAGCATTTGTGCACCGCTGCCGTCAGTGTCAGCCAGTTTGCCGTGGCATACGGAGCTCCATCGCAGTCTTTAACACTGGTAGCATGCCGCGACAGCGTGGACGTGAACCGTATGTGCAGTTGACGGACTTTGAGCGAGGGCGTATAGTGGGCATGCAGGAGGCCGGGTGGACGTACCGCCGAATTGCTCAACACGTGGGGCGTGAGGTCTCCACAGTACATCGATGTTGTCGCCAGTGGTCGGCGGAAGGTGCACGTGCCCGTCGACCTGGGACCGGACCGCAGCGACGCACGGATGCACGCCAAGACCGTAGGATCCTACGCAGTGACGTAGGGGACCGCACCGCCACTTCCCAGCAAATTAGGGACACTGTTGCTCCTGGGGTATCGGCGAGGACCATTCGCAACCGTCTCCATGAAGCTGGGCTACGGTCCCGCACACCGTTAGGCCGTCTTCTGCTCACGTCCCAACATCGTGCAGCCCGCCTCCAGTGGTGTCGCGACAGGCGTGAATGGAGGGACGAATGGAGACGTGTCGTCTTCAGCGATGAGAGTCGCTTCTGCCTTGGTGCCAATGATGGTCGTATGCGTGTTTGGCGCCGTGCAGGTGAGCGCCACAATCAGGACTGCATACGACCGAGGCACACAGGGCCAACACCCGGCATCATGGTGTGGGGAGCGATCTCCTACACTGGCCGTACACCACTGCTGATCGTTGAGGGGATACTGAATAGTGCACGGTACATCCAAACCGTCATCGAACCCATCGTTCTACCATTCCTAGACCGGCAAGGGAACTTGCTGTTCCAACAGGACAATGCACGTCTGCATGTATCCCGTGCCACCCAACGTGCTCTAGAAGGTGTAAGTCAACTACCCTGGCCAGCAAGATCTCCGGATCTGTCCCCCATTGAGCATGTTTGGGACTGGATGAAGCGTCGTCTCACGCGGTCTGCACGTCCAGCACGAACGCTGGTCCAACTGAGGCGCCAGGTGGAAATGGCATGGCAAGCCGTTCCACAGGACTACATCCAGCATCTCTACGATCGTCTCCATGGGAGAATAGCAGCCTGCATTGCTGCGAAAGGTGGATATACACTGTACTAGTGCCGACATTGTGCATGCTCTGTTGCCTGTGGTTCTGTCAGTGTGATCATGTGATGTATCTGACCCCAGGAATGTGTCAATAAAGTTTCCCCTTCCTGGGACAATGAATTCACGGTGTTCTTATTTCAATTTCCATGAGTGTATATGGCAACTCCTCCTCTGTCCATGGTGTCTCTACTTACATGTGCTCAAAGCTTATATCCACCTACATTTACCATTTCCATACCTGTGAATATATGATAGTCAGACAGGCATAGTACATCTATTCCACACTCAGTTTCCAAATCTTCTAAACAAACAAGAAGCTCATCTACTTTGTTTTTTTATCCCCTGATATTCTGATGCAATATATTTACATTATTTTTCACTGTGCTTTTATGTGAATCTTGTGACATACTAACATTATTTTTCACTGTACTGTTATGAAAATCTTGTGATATTGTCATATCTCTAGTACCTGCCTGTCTGAGCTTCTCATTAAGCTTAACTTCAATCAATGTAGGATGATTGGACACTGATCTTGGCCTAAAAAAGGACTCCCATGAGGTTCAGTGCCCCTCCCCCCCCTAAAGATTTTGCTTTCATCCCAGCCAGTTTACCCTTCCCTCTCCTATTGAGATGCAGGCCATGTCTTGTGAAGTCCCACCTACCAATACCATCATCAGGAACCAAACCTATGCCTGACAAAGTAGCCACACAAAGCAGCTGATCTGGCTCCATATTGATCCACCTGACAGAGCTGTTCAATTGGGGCTGATCATACTGCATGAAAGCAGGAACCAAGCCAGCATTTGTATGGTTCATTGCAGATGCTATTTTTACCAGGCCATAGGTAATATTATAGCCCTGATCCCTATCAATACTGTTTCCCGCTCCACCCAGTACCACACCATGATCCTGCTTTGTAAAACTATTGCACAATGATCCTACATCCTCTATCACTTTGCTAAGACATGCAATGGGCTTGAAAATACTTGTGAGCTGGTACCTGTCACTTAATTTTTCCTGCAAGATTTGGCCCTAAGGAGACACTTGAACATTACCTTTTCAAAAGTTTTTAAATAAGCCAGAAAAAGTGAAATTGGCCAATAGTTTGTTGATATCTCTTTAACTACCTTCCTGTAGAGTGGCTATTCTGTAAATGTTCCACTGATAAGAGACTGATTATAGAAATAGCATAAGACAGAACTCAACTTGCATGAGCACTCTTTGATTATTTTTGTTGATATACTATCATAACCACTAGAATACTTAGATTTTAAGGATTTTGTGATGGATGCTACTTCTTTGTGAGTGTCATTTCCATTTTACTGAAGTTATTTGTAAAGACTGAAGTTATTTGTAAAGACTGGTCTCAGATACTCGATTGCACTGTTTACTGAACCTGATAACACCAAGCTATCAATAACAGAAACAAAGCACTTGTATAAGAGGTTTGCAACACTACATGCACTTGTTACCAATGTCTCATTTATTTTTAGAGCTATCTGTTCCTCTTCCTTTTTGCCTTGCACCTGTCTCTGTACTCACTATATCCCAAATAGTTTTCATTTTGTTGCCTGATGTAATTATCTTTTTCTCATAATAAAGCTGCTTAGATTTCTGGATTGCTTGATTCAATATTTTGCAGTATTCTTTCTAATACATTACAGTGCTAACATCAGAGCTGTTACTAGAGTGTAGATACAGTCTCCTTTTTGTCCCACAAGATAGCTTCATTCCTTGTGTAATCCATGGCTAACTTTTAGACTTTTGTTTGATTTGAGTTACCTTTAGGGGAAAACAATTTTCAAAAGAGAAAGTAACTTTATTAATGAATGCTTTGTATTTCCCATCTGAGTCAGAAGTACTGTAAACATCTATCCCATTCATATCATTTTTTATCCTGAAAAGTTTCAACATTTAACTCAAGATGCTCCATGTCATGATCAGATAGCCCATTTGCTATTTGTTTTGTGGTAAGACTTTTTTTCTTAGATTTGTCTGCAAAGAGCATTTATGTACCCTAGTTGCAAAGCTCGCAGTAGGAATTAATTGAATGACAGTGTTACTGGTTGCAATAATAGTTCTTTGATGAAGCTTTTCAATAAATTCACATTAAAAGCACCAGCAGTGACTATTTCTTTGTTTTTGACTATGAGATGGGACAACAGAGATTCCAGATTTTTATGAAGAGGTTGAAGTTTCCTGAAAGTGCTCTGTATATACTTACTATAATAAAAGATCTATTATGAAATACTATTTCTGTTGCACAAGCCTCTAAGTTTAGAAGTTTATAAGTTTATACCATAATTGCATTGCCTACATTTTTTAGAACACTGTACTCATATTGATATACTTACGAGAGCAACAGCTGTAATCTTACCCTCCCTCACTTCATTTGTTTGTAGTCACTCACTTCATAATTGATTCTTCTAATAAGCTTCAAGAGGAGTAAGATTTACTAATAACTTTTTTACTTATCTTCTTTTCTCGTATTTGGCTCCAGTTCATCATGTCTAGGGGTTGATTCTTGAGGCTGAAATTTTTGACTTTGTAGGTTCCAAATGACATGATAATTTTGAAGTATGCTTGTTCCCTAATCTCTATTTCTGTAATTTTTTTTTATTCTATCACATTTTTTTTATATCATACTGTCTTTACAATCTCCACTTTTAAATCAAAAATTACATTGTTATTGCCAAAATTAAAAACACATCCAATCAGATCAGAGGCATCCCTACTACTAACTCATTCTGCGGTACTAAAAATATTCCAAAGAGTTTACAAATTTTGTTGACACAACC
Organism: Schistocerca nitens; assembly: GCF_023898315.1. Classification (NCBI taxonomy): domain Eukaryota; kingdom Metazoa; phylum Arthropoda; class Insecta; order Orthoptera; family Acrididae; genus Schistocerca; species Schistocerca nitens. The sequence continues at coordinate 673,722,798 of NC_064617.1, read as the reverse complement.
ACTGTTGACAACAACCACTGAAAACTGAATAAAAACAGGAAAAAACAATTTTTGTTTTTAAATATAAGCCCAGTGTTGGAACTGGGGCAATATAATTGGTAAATCCGGTTATCCCCAAAAAGGGAACATAAAGCTTTGTGGTCATATATCAAAAAACTAAAGCGTTTGCACAAAAAAAATAGTTGGCAACTTCTTTTTATTTTCAGAATACTGTTGTTATGTTCATGATAACCTTATTGAAGCAAAAGTCAAAGGCTTCTGAGAATCATTCTGGAAATTTATGTGTTAAGACTCTGTGCATTCCATGTTCAAAGTTGTGTGTTACTAAGACCAGGGACACAGGTGGTTGCTACATTTTTAGACAGGTAGCTAGTTTTAGTTTGTTTTTTAGTTGCCAAAATGCCTGTTAACAGATATAGGGCTACTCTAATATTGTACTAATTCAGCATAAGAAGTTCAAATGCTGAGAGACTGCAGCCACTTGAGATATAAATCAAGTGTGACAATTGATTCTGTCCAGGAACACTTGCTAATCTTTAAGTTCATTGGTATTAGCAACTTCTCGATTGCTTCATTGTACTTCATCTTTGGTTTGAGATCTTCCTTGCTCAAGACATACCCTACATGTGGCACAGTAGGTTTGAATGGGAGACGGGGGGAGGGGGTGGGCAGCTTCTGGGAAGTTGACATTTAATGTTGTGAAAATGTCTCAGCCTCAAGTTGCAAATAACACAGATGTTCAGCAGTTGTTTGGTGTGTAACAGCAATATCATCTAAGTAATGTACTCACTGTGCAGCACCATTTATCAGCTGTTCTGGGTGTGTTTAGAATATTGTAGGGGTACTTGCTACCCCAAATGGTAATCTGTTGCTTTGATACAACATGAAAAGGTTGTTGACGACAAGAGAATTTTTGGACACTTACGAAACTATATTTTCATAAGTTACTGGTATGAGTGTTTTGTATATATAATTTATTTTGTAGCAAATCAGCATTTGTGGTTCACAGTTCTGTCAAAGAACACATTACTCCTGAACTACATTGTATATCAAAGCAAATAAACATGTGTTTTTGAGAACTTTTGGAAGCTACCATTGTGCTTTGCATTATCTATGACCCGTTTGTCTCAAATTGGTGTTGTGATTTAGTTGCCATAGCATATTTTTTAACTAACATACTGTGTTACATCTAGTTTTCTCTTAAGCAAGAGTAGCCCTATAAATTATCTGCATTTATTATAAATTAACTCTGTTTTTGAGTTTGCTAGTAACTATAATTAACCTCAAAATGTTTTAGGAAACTATTAGTTTTTACCACAAGTTTTTGTGTTACCCTGACAGAAATCTTGTTTTGTGTATTTGCTTTAATTCTTATAGGGAATTAGCAACTTTTTAGCTCTACAGATTGAAGGATAATCAGTGGGCTTCATTTAAAGTTATTTGTTCACTGACTTGTAATACATTGCACCAGCCAAAATGCAGCCCAACTGTGAATGCTGTTCTCAAATATGGGATGGGTTGATCGACATTTGTTAGCAGCTGGAAATAATCCTGACTACTGTTAGATTATTGGCAGCTTCTGCGAATTAATGTGTTCGAAGAACTCCTAAGGTCACATACCTGTGATACCTGTACCAGAGGTACCTCAAGTGCTATCCTCTCCCATGAATTCTGTCTCCTCTGAAGAGAGCACAGAATCTGTCATTGCTTGTCCACTTGACTGTGAGTGTAGATCTAGGCATCCTGTATAGGGTGGACGGAGACCAGGGAGGGCTGAAGGTGTTGTACTGATCCCCCTAACTAACAAGTTTGAGATGCTGCTTCTCACTGAAACTGAAACTGAGCCAGTGGGACTCACTTCATCTGTTTTGAGGAAATCTGTTTTGTTCAATTTCAGGAAGAGACAAACACAAAAGGGTATGGGTCTATGAATCATTGGCAGAAAGGGACAGGAAAGGACACCAGGTGCACTAGTGTGTATGCCTGGGGGCCTCATTCAATTTTTTGAAGAGGCTATTCCAGCAGCCGTTGAGGGAACATAGTGCAACCAACTGTAGATTTTGGTGCATATTGCAACAAATAACACCTGTCATGTGGGCTTCAGGGTCACTCTCAGGTGATTCCAGTAATTGGCAGAGAAGGTTGAGAAGACCAGCCTTACACATGAAGGTTCAGCAAAGCATTTTGCAGCATTGGCCCTAGAACTGATTGTGGCCCTTTGGTTCTGAGTGGAAGAGCTGAAGCAGAAAGTTCTGTGACAAGCTAGGCTGTGACTTCCTGGACTTGCACTGAAGTCAGGTGTGCACTACACACTTTTTCACGTGCTTCGTCTGGTTTGAATTGATTGCTTATTTTTCTTTGATCTGATAAGGGGTGTTCTCTTTGTTACAGGTGTTTATGTCACTCTAAGCTGAAAGCGCATTACTGTACTGTGTCATGCAATGTTTGTCGCATTCTTATAATGAGTGTTTACGGCCTGTCACCGGTCGTGGGGGGGGGGGGGGGGGGGGAAGAGGAATCGTCTCATTAGCGAAACAATGGCAAGAGACTGCTATTTGTTGTTACTTACACTGCTACTTTCTTTGATAATGGTCAACATAACCAAATAATAGACTGCATATGACAGAAGATGTTCTGAATGAGAGTTTAGCAAAAATTTTTCTCCGTTTGAAAATCTTTGCAGATACCTCTTTAGTATATTACATTCTGCACAGAAATTAGAGTCATCTTAGATTTAAAAATCTAGTCAATTGCTGTGCTTCATTTCTGACTGTATCACTACTAGGCATAAGAATAATACAAATATAGACATGACATGATATGTATCTTCTGGCGCGTTTACTGTTGTCTCACTCTAGTTTCGTAGTTTATTAGGCAGACAGGATTTAAATGAGATAGCAGCAAACACGAATACATGGCAAAATGGTTATATTCGTATTATTCATATGGTGAAGAGAATACTGCATGTGATGCACAATTCATAAAAGTTCCTATCAGCAACCATCTCTCCTCACAGGTAGGAAAAAATTCAGAACGTAAGAGTTGGCCATATTGATAAACATCCCAAACAGTCTTGCCAGTTGGATTTTTGCAGTACATTGAAATGCTGCTACATTCGAAGATGAACAATACAGAATTTGTATTTACTTTGTTGGATAATTTATGAAAACGCAGTGGTCGAAACTCTGGGTGGAGAAAAAAGCTCGTCTTCCACTTTTTTTTAAATTTATTTACTGACTCAGAAGTTTTGGCGCCAGTATTTATCTTTGTGCCTGCAAAGCACGCCTGTGTAGCACTACATATATTCGACCACAGAAGTTAGTTGTGGCAGCACCTACCAACATTTTTCAGAACTTCCACTTACTTTGTACTTGATTCTAAGCTGCAGGTGGTTTTTTCGATGACAAAAACCAGAAAAAAAGTGCAGCTTAGATTCGGGTAAATACGGTAACTACGTATGGGGTGCACACTTGGATTTTTTTTAGATTAGGTGACTGTCCATCCCATCCAGATAGTGATAGCTTTAGGAAACACAGAAGTATCTGTGTAAGAGCAAAAGAAATACCTCCCCCATGTGAGAGTATTAAAATCATAATGGTAACCTGCAGAAGCATTCACAACAAAGTGCCAGAGTTTCAAGCTCACGTGATACTAGGTCTAGAAAGCTGTTTGAAACCTGAAACTGATAGCAGTGAGAGTTTTGGGGAAACTGCCAAGTGCATATCGAAAGAATGGGCAAATGAGAAATGGAGGTGGTGTATTTGTTGCAGTAGAGAAGAAACAAAAATCCACCAAGGTAGAAATTGAAGCTGCATGTGAGATTGTTTCAGCAAGACTCAGTGTCAGGGGTGGGCATAAAATGATAATTGGATCCTTCTATTCATCTCTTGATGTAACTGAAAACCATAGAAAAACCTCAGTTCACTTCTATGTAAGTTCCCCAATCACACTGTAATCATGGATGGAGGCTTTAATCATCCAACAGTAAACTGGAAAAATTACAGTTTTGTTAGTGTTGGTCATGACAAGATATCTTGTGAAACTTTAATAAATACGCTTTCTGAAAACTATTAGTACAGACAGTTAAGAACCCTACTCATGATGGAAATGTATCGGATCCAATGGGAGCAAATAGAACTGACCTCTTTGAGGATTTCCACATTGAAATTGGTATCAGTAACTATGACATGGTTGTGGCAACAATAATTACCAAAGATCAAAGGACAACTAAAGCAAGCAGAAAGATATATATGTTCTGTAAATTAGATAAAAAACCAGTAGTATCATCTCAATTAGGAAATTGAAACTTTCAGCACAGAGCAGGAGCATGTAGAGAAGCTCTGGCTCAAGTTTAAAAGAATAGTTGACCATGTACTGGAGAGATATGTACCCAGTACAACATTTCATAATGGGAGGGAACCTCCATGGTATTCAGCCACTGTAAAGAAACTTCTGCATAAAACAAAGCATAGGGCTATAGATAGAGAGTTGCTGAATGAAACATGTTTGGCTGTCAACAGAACATGCCTTCAATGACAACCATAGCAAATGTCAAGTGATCTTTCACAGAACCCAAAGAAATTTTGGTAGTATGTAAAAGCTGTTAGAAGCACCAAAGTTATTGTCCAGTCCTTAGAGAATGAGACAGGAACTGAAATTGAATGTAACAAAGCAAAAGCTGAAATGCCTAACTCCATTTTCAAATGTTCCTTTACCAAGGAAAACCCAAGACAATTACCCCAATTTAATCCTCGTACCACTGAAAATATAAAGAAATAAATGTTAGTGCCAGTGGTATTGAGAAACAACTAGAATTGTTAAAACTGAACAAAGCTCCAGGGCTTGATGGAATCCCTGTCAGATTCTATACTGAATTTGCAGCGGAGTTAGCCCCTCTTCTAACTAAAATCTATGTAGATCCCTTGAACAAAAATCCATGCCCACTTCTTGGAAAAAGACACAGGTCTGTCTACAAAAAGGAGTGGTAGAAGTGATGCCCAAAACTACCGTCCAATATCCTTGACATCAATTTGTTGTAGAATCTTAGAACATATTCTGAACTCAAACATAATGAGGTATCCTGAACAGAATGACCTCCTGAATGCCAACCAGCATGAATTTGAAAATGATTGATCAAGTGAAATACAACTCACATTTTTCTCACGTGGCATACTGAAAGCATTGGATCAACTCAGTCAGATAGATACTACCTTTCTTGATTTCCACAAAGCATTTGACCCAGTACACACCAACACTTATTGTCCAAACTGTAGTCATATGGGGTATCAAGTGAAAATGTGTGACTGGATTTAGGACTTTTTGTTAGGGAGGATGCAACATTTATCTTGGATGGAAACAGATACATGGGAGTAAAACTTTGTATGCATGTGAAATGGGATGATCACATAGGTTCAGCCATGGGTAAAGCAGGTGGTAGACTTCATTTTATTGGTAGAATACTGAGGAAGTGTAATCAGTCTACAAAGGAGATTGCTTACAAGTCTCTTGCATGGCCATTTCTTGGATATTGCTCAAGTGCGTGGGACCTGTACCAGGTAGGACTAAAAGTGGATACGAAAAGTATACAGAGAAGGGCAGCACAAATGGTCACAGGTCACTGGGACAAATCTTGAAGGTAGACGTAAACTATCCTGAGAAAGTCTATTAATAAAGTTTCAAGGACTAGCTGTAAATGATTACTCTAGGAATACACCACAATCCCATATTTATTGCTCACATAGCGACCATGAAGATAAGATTAGAATAATTACTGCATCCGCAAAGATATTCAAATAGTCTTCCTGTGCTCCACAGAACAGGAAGGAACCCTAATAACTGGTACAATGAGATATACCCTCTGCCATGCACCTCACAGTGGTTTGCAGAATATAGATGTAGATGTATTTATTCAGATTTTTGGTCTAGTTGAGGTTGAAAATCAGTGTCAGACAAATTTATCCTTGGGGGGGGGGGGGGGGGGGGGGCCCTAAGAAAGCTTTGTGGACAGTTCATTGCATTTATGTAAAGGACATGAGTCTACTTCTGCTTGTGAATTCATTTTAAGGTCAGCATGCAGCAAAACTTGTCTCCACTAACACTGTTGTCTGTGAACTGTTTGCTATAAGTATGCTGCTCTAAGTATTTAAGTCTTCTTTGAGGTCAGTATGGAAGGGTCAGTGGCTTTGGTCAGATATTGAAGCTGTAAGTCTCAAAATCTGTTCTAGTCACTAGGTGCAATTAGATAGAGAGAAAGCTTCATGCAGAGAGTGTTAATAATATCAACGAATCACTGTTAGACTCGGCATCTCATACAGATACTTTGGTGTAATAGGAATAGGAATAGGTTGTTGGAAACATCATTGAACATAAAATTTGAATATGGTGTATGCATCAAAGCCAAGGACATTTTTAACTATAGGACCTGCCAACACTAAGGATGCTATAGCACAAGTCATATGCTTATATGTTAGTTGTCCAAGAAGCAGAATTTCACAATACCCATACCTCAAACCGAGTGATTTTTCAGTTATTAGTTGTGGTCCTTCAGTGCTCAAGTATGTGAAGTGGTTTGTAAGGGATACTGATCTGCTTATTTAAAAAAAAGATAAGTAACTAGTGTCACATGAGTAACATTCACAGTATTAATTTCTGTGGAGCAATAGAATCACAATGACATAGTGAGTTAATAGTCTTCATTTGGGTCATCACATTTTGGTCCTGGTAGTGGGCTACTAGGCTGACCACAGCAAACTTTTACCATATGTTTTGCATTGGAATAAGTCTGCAGATAGCTTGGTAATGAGGGAGTTCCATGGATGAATGCTTCTCAGCACATTCTAGGCGACTTGGGAATCAGCTACACTCTTGCTCACACAAATATCATTATCTTGCTAGGAAGTTAGTAAATGAGATAGTTCATTGACAAAGCTTGCTGTGCTGCTTGTGAACTTTCAGAAGCTTCAGCAAATAGATGCACTTATGGTAGAGAGGAATCTGAATTTCATAACATCCGTGAATGAACATCTTGAACTGATGATAAATAGATCACATTTCTAACTAAGGATTCAGCATAGGATTTGTCACATAGACAAATGAAATTACAATTACAGCTGAGTTCTTGTAGATCCACATCCCAGGCTGCATTTAAGTGCATTCTTTTCCTATGCTCAATGTACTCCAGCCTCATAGCTATTACATGGATTTTTGAGATGGCTCAAGCTGTAACATTGCTGAGCTTTCTGCAATTGATTTCAGGAAGCTTAACACTGTTGTCATTCATTTAACTGTTGAATTACATCCACACTTCTCAAACAAAACTTTACTTCATGCAGTTCAAGCAGTACATGAAAAAATTGTCCTAGCACACTATAAAGCTCAAAATAATGACAAGGATGTCCATTTTCCAAGTAACTCACAGGCATTTTTCTAGAAATTACTCAGCATTTATTGCCACATAGAACTTTGTATAAACACATGAAATAAGTGTGGCATTATAGATTTGGAAACAGATATGTTCATTGTAAGCTAAGGTAAGCAATTTATGAGAAGAAAACATGTTGCAGTCAAGTCCAAAGATGAAACTGGCAGCTGCAGATGCAGGCAAAGTCTGAAGAGTGAAAGAAGCACAGTCTTGATGAATGCACTATCCATTATGAAATATACACTGATATCACTGTAAAATGCAGTCACACATTGACAGAAAAGTGATTTAGGGCAGGCTGTGGCTATCCTTATACTAGCTGGGCAGCTGGCTCAAATTGTGCACAACCATAGACCTCAGGCCAGGTGCTGTGCAGCATTCCCACATAATATTAAAGCAGATACACAAATCAACACTACATAATTGATAACAATGTCCAGACATATCACTAGACTTAGGAAGTAAAATGTGTCTCCAAATTTTAAAGATCTTATGAAGTAATTTTATGCTTCTGTTGTGATTTTTAATAAGTAACAGTATTTTATATGGTTTTACATCAGAAGTTTATCTGTTAGATAAGCACAGTTAATTACTCCTTTTTAGCCAACTGATGTGTAAATGGATATATTGTAGAATTTTTAATTTATCATGATGCATTTTGGGTTACCCCATCATCAGATATGTGGCACTAAGTCAGTTTGGACACTGAAGTGGTTACTGAATAATTATATGTAACAAGAGTATGATATTCTCATGTCACAGATCTGATGATGAAGTAACCCAAAAAGATTCAAGAGAAGTTAAAAATAAAATTTTTTTAAAAATTGTGACCAAGACACGTGTATAATCATTAGTTCCAACATGGTCACAAATCCCCTCAAAGACTTCTTGTCTAAAATGATGACAGATATTTGCAATACTATGGATGAAAATTCACACAGTGTTCCATCACATGTATGCGTATTTGCAATGAATAATTTTTCACAATTTTTTATTTTTTTTATTTTTTTATTTTTTAAAGAGGAGAATTACCTTCGGTCTGGATGGGAATGATAATTGCTGTCCTATCTGGCATTGCAGTAGCCATTTCAGAATTAGGACAGAAGACATCCTCGCTTGTTGGTGTTGCCATATCTGCGTCTCTTCTACCACCTGCAGTGAATACAGTAAGCTACAGCCATAGTCCTGTCCTTTTTATTATTGGTTATCATCATTGTTTTACAAACTCATAATGGACTAATTGTAATGAATAGAAGTTAATTGCATTTTTTTCTAATTTTGTGTGACTAATTTGTACTTATTTGGAATATTTGCAGATATTCATCCTAAATTAGATAAATTTCATAAAAATAAGCAAATATACAAATGCAGATGCTTCAGAGATGGACGGTTTATGTTTCCATGGCCTATAGTTTCTTTAAAGGGTTCAGATATTTAAAAGGCCTGCCAAAAAAGAAAAAAAATTGATTGTCTTACTAAATAACTATTTGTTGTGGTGCTAGTGCACCACTGTTTCTCAGCCTTGATCAGTGTCTGTATGCTGTGACTTGTTTCATCAAAACAAACCAACTTAGGTTCAGTAGTCAGTTAACTGCAGAGTGTTCTTGCAACCAACTGAAAAATATAGTTTATGAGGTTCAGCACAAAATAAAAGCTATTAACTCTGCAATTTGTGTACTGATAAAATGTGATCAATCAGTGGTGATCATCTTCAATGCGGTCCAATTAGCATCTACACTCATCTGTTAAAAACATGTATGCATTTCATTTTCTTTTGAAGATGTGCAGACGCTTTGCCACTTTGGACTTTATTCATTGAGTCATTCATTCATTATGTTCTGCAGGTTCCATCAAGAAAGTGAACCTCCAGGAACATTGGATAAGTCAAGGTATAAGTTAGCAAAAATGTAGTGTGCTGGGCATGGTGGTGGATGATTGAGTGATGGTGGCAGGCCATGAAGCCCAGGGCAAACTTTGTTAATAATTACAAAGAGCTTTATTCATTTTAGTACATGGTATAGTGCCCTTCACTGCTGACCCTAGCTGTGGTTGATGAATGGACAGCATCTTCTATGTGGTATTGCTTCTAACATTCTGACAACTTAAAGTGTGAGTGGTGGATCTGGAATATATCCACTTATTCCCCCAAACCACCTTCCACTTCTTTACAAGATGACTTACTTGGAATTTGCAGCCACTCTTCTTTACTGAATAGCTGGCTGCTGGAAACCCTCTTGACTTCTTCTCCGTTGAATAACACTAGGTACAGGAATTTTTAGACTCCTTCTACTTATGAAATAAGTAGACATACAAACTTTACTTTTCGTCAACTAACAATGTATTTGACCTCCATACACAATAAAAATTTCACTTTCCACATGAATATGTAACTTCCTGAAAGTCTCTCTTACAGTCAGATGTTAGAAACAAGTTGAGTTACAGTTAAAAGAAAGTTGGCTTGGATACCATGACGTTTCTTAACATGAATCATAAAATGAGTCTTGCCTCTAACAAGATCACGTCAAGAGTCTACAAGAGTACTTTTCCAACTATCTTGTTTGAATAACAATAGTCAATGACACAATAAGTGCAGAGCTGCATATAAACTCGACAGGTACTTGTCGGTGCCGTCTGACTGCAGTGTCTACTTTCATCCCATGACTGATTTTAAACCTGCACACACAAACATGTGATGCACAGTAGGTAGGATTCTACCATCCCACACTCATATCCAGAATATCGTGTGTTGAGATGGTAGAAGACTGAGTGGTTCTAGAATTTACACAGAAATTCTCAAATCACTACATAGCCCCCCCCCCCCCCCCCCCCCCAGATCGAACATGCGATATTTGATACGTAATCATTATGCAAATAATATCACTCATAATAACATTTCATATCAAAACAGTATACATTTCTTACATATGTTTATATACGTATCTTTCCTTTCCATATCAATTCTCTTTCACTTACTGTTCCTCTACTCTTATTTTACTTTGTTATTAAGACATGAGCATGTACTCATGGCTTTAGTCAGCTTTACTAATATTTAATCTATTTTCTATTCTTATCTTTTGTACTACCTTTTTCCTAGTATGTACTGTTTTCATTATTTGTAGCTTGGAGGAACTCTGGACAAAATGAAGGTGTTCTTTTGACACGCATTTATTTACACGAAACACACAGAATTCACACTTCCCAGAATAATCCCTATAAAACTGGTGACTTTTGTCATGATATTTTCCCCTTCTCCTAGGATCAGCACCTATTCCTTGCTTGTGGGTTGACCTAATGAGAGCACTTCCTCTTTCTATTTTGGTAGGTACGCCCCTTACAAAACATCTCTGTTTTTTAGGCCACAGATCATCCTATTTCCACATAGGTACACCTGCCCTTTATACTTAGTGAGTGCTGGGTACACCCTCCTTATCCTTTCTGAGTAGGCCTCACAGTTCATTACCATAATATACATTTCTATGTATACCATAATTAAGTATCTTCTGGTAAAGATATGAATCTATCTTAAAATTCAGATTCATTTTTTAATATATCACTTACCCCCTAGAGTCCCTCATCTTCTTATAAACTTCTATATTTTCAATAGATACTATATCTACATGTACTATTTACATTCATCTATCCTTCAATTCATCAGAGTACATATTACACTGACATTTCTTAATGATCAACATGACTAATTCTACTCCTACTTTCGTTTTCTTTCTTTGCTCATGCCTCTCTCATATTTATTCATTACTCATTACTACTTTATAGTTGTTTGTTATGTATGTGCACCTCTACTTATATATATTCGATGCAGAACCATCATAGTTTCCTATATATATGTGCATATTTCCATATGTACACACATTTTCCCTACAACATCTTGCAGTTCTCACATTGTGACTGGCTTCCTCGTATGTGATTTAATGTTTGTGTAGAAGTGTATATTTGTGTATATGTGGATGTGTGTTCATGTAGTCTGATTCTTCAGCCTTCTTATCTGAAAATAAAATTTAGGTTTTTAGTAATCACGAAAATAAGGAAGGACTGCAGCGATAGAAGTTTGTGAATATGGAAAGAGGGAAAAAATAGACAGGTCTTCAAATGAGAAGTAAGACAGGAAAAAATAGATACGGATGCTCGGATTGAAGAAAAGAAAGAAGATAGCCCTAAAGACAGGAAACCTTTCCCACCCCCTTCCCTAGGATCCCTACCCCTCAGGTACTTGAGTGCGATGCCAGAGGAGGTTCGGTGTTAAATCATCTCCTACAGAATGGAATTGTCCCACCTTCACCCTATGAGGTCACTGTAGGAAATCCTAGCAACCCCATGGAAACGGCAAATGGTGAAAAATCAGGCACACTTGTTTGTGAGGGTTGTTTGAAAAGTGTGATATGTGTTTTGTGTTAATCATGATTTATCTGTTCTTGTAAATCATGCTTTTAGCTACAATACCCACCCCTTCAAAATTTGTACAACCGCCCCTCCCCCCAACCATCAGTCTCATAAAAAGTATAAAATACATCTAAAAACAAAGATGATGTGACTTACCAAACAAAAGCGCTGGCAGGTCGATAGACACACAAACATACACACAAAATAGAAAATCTATACACTACAGTATAACAGTTGTTCAGCTAGTCACATCTTATTATATTTTCCACAAATATGATACTCTATTTAGTTTATTTCGTCTAGATATCACTTTTTTCTGTGATTCTCTTAAGTTGTTCTCTATTTTATAGTCATATCCGGTTTTCTAAGCAATAAGATTACAGTATAGTTCTAGATTTTAAAGGAATTTGGTGCAGGAAAACTATTTTGGAAGAAACACCGAAGACAACTTGGGATCCCACAGTCGTTATTCTACCCGTTAACTCAGAATGTTAACGTCCCTGGGAGTGTAGATGACAGAATAGTTTAAGATTTTAAAGGAATGTGGTGCAAGAAAACTATTTTGGAAGAAACACTGAAAACAACTCAGCATCCATTGTTCTCTATTTTACAGCCATATCTGGTTTTCTAAGCAATAAGATTACAGAATAAGTCTAGATTTTAAAGGAATTTGGTGCAGGAAACTATTTGGAAAAAACACCGAAAACAACTTGGGATCTGACAGAGTTGTTACTACACCCATTAACTCAGAATGTTAACTTCCCTGGGGGATAGATGACAGAATAGTTTGAAGATTTTAAAGGAATTTGGTGCAACAAAACTATTTTGTAAGACACACCAAAAAAACTCGTGATCTGGTGGTCGTTACTCCTCCTGTTAACTCAGAATGTTAACATCCCTGGAGGATATACAATTTTACATCCTTTACATCCCCCCTCCCCCTTTTCTCTCCCCCCCCCTTTTTTTTTTTTTTTTTTAATGCCAATCGAAATTCAAAATATTTCCTTATAGTACCCCAGAGGATTATTATAACCAGTACTTCTCTTTAAATTTCTTGTGAAAGTCTTCCCAAGCGGAAAAATTCTCAATATTTACTGTTCCCCATTCTGAGGCTTCCCCTAGCAGGTACCCCACAGCAAATTTGATCTTCTTGGTATCTTCCCAATTTTTTGGCAAAGCTTGGTTAAATCTTTTTAAGAAATGGGTCGGATGTACATCTCTGCCTGACTTAAATCTAGGGAATTGTCTAGATAATCCTGAATTAGCTCCCCATTGCAAATCAGTCACCACTTCACTAGTTAACACAACATTAGGTGGTTATCCTTTTTCCTGCTTTATCTTGGATGAGCTTAATTTCTCTCCACTGGTCATTCATACCCTTCCTGATATCATTAAGTTCGGAAGAAGGAATAGGCGACACATTCCTGGATACTATTCTCTCGGTAACCTTTCAATCTATAATTTCTCCAAATTGTTCCATGAAACTAATTGCATTTATAATATTGGAGTTAACTATTTTCTCTTTGAAAAACCTTTCTACATTATCTACCTGTGTATTGACACCTGTAATTTGCAATTGGTTAATTGGCATTGATTCATGATGCTTATCTAGAATCTCTTTCAAAATATTCATATTTAATATAGTACACGTTTTCAAAAGATCCTAACTTTTTAGTAAGTTCTGATTCTACATTATTACATTTGTTCTCAATGTCAAGTTCTAACATTTTTGATAAATCTTGAAAAGTATCATTCCGTTTCTGACTAAGGTCAGTAAACATATCATTTATATGAGTCAAAGAATTTGTCAACTTTTTCTTAAATCTACTTTTAAATTCCCTGCTTTATTACTTATAGTGTCAAACTCAATCTTCAAAGCATCCATGCCTTTGCATAGATTACTAAATGTTTGCTTTGATAGTCAACTTTGGTGTTTAACAAACCTAAATTTGTTATTTGAATATTTAGAGTTGCACTCTGAGCATTTAATTGAGAATTTACTAAGTCTAGTTCTTTACTTAAGAGTTGCACTCTGAGCATTTAATTGAGAACTTAATGTGTTTAATTTAAGACTCTGAGCTTTGATTAAATTTATTAACTTAGCCCAGTCAGGCATTTCTTTGCTAATTTTCATGGCCATAGCTGGGTCTTGCATTTCCCCAACCTGTTGTGTATTTTCCATACTTTTACATGCCTTAGCTCTTGTAAGCATTTAAAAATAACTTTAAAGATGATAATTACACAATAAAAGTTCACTCAACAGTATCTTGTACCACTTCATACTAAAGTAATCAAGTTTTGTTTCACGCTCACTCAGCGTAGGTTGGTTGGTTGGTTTTGGGGAAGGAGACCAGACAGCGTGGTCATCAGTCTCATCGGATTAGGGAAGGATGGGGAAGGAAGTCGGCCGTGCCCTTTCAGAGGAACCATCCCGGCATTTGCCTGGAGTGATTTAGGGAAATCACGGAAAACCTAAATCAGGATGTCCGGACGTGGGATTGAACCGTCGTCGTCCCGAATGCGAGTCAAGTGTCAAACCACTGCGCCACCTCGCTCGGTCACTCAGCATAGAATTCTTGTTGTGTAGGTGAGCAGATGTGGAGGCAGCAGCACCGGTGAACAGCAGCTGGTGCCGGCAGCATCGGATGTATGTCAGTCTCCACGTCTGTTTCCCCGCGATGTATTTAAGAGCTGTATACTCCTCACACTGGATCTTCTTAGCTGAAGCATTCTATGCGTACTTCTTCTTAGACAAATACATTGAAATCTTCTTTACTATTTTTATTGTTGTGAATTTTTCATTTTTTCAATGTTTTTCCATTTAAATTTCACTCCATTGGATGCTTGAACATATTCCAATGTCTCAGAGTAATTCCCTTGTCTTCTTATGTTTGGTTGCCATGGCAACACATAACAGCTTCTTCTCTCATTTTTGACTTAAAATTCCTGCTTTCTCGGTCCTTTCACACAGGTCGTGACGTTCTAAAATTCTGACAACTTAAAATGTGAGTGTGGATCTGGGTTATATCCACTTATTCCCCCAAACCACCTTCCACTTCTTTACAAGATGACTTACTTTGAATTTCTTTACTGTATAGCCGGTTGCTGGAAACTCTCTTGACTTCTTCTCCATCGAATAATGCTAGGTACAGGAATTTTTAGACTCTTTCTACTTATGGAATAAGTAGACATACAAACTTTACTTTTCATTAACTAACAATGTATTTGACGTCCATACTCAATAAGAATTTTACTTTCCACATGAATATGTAACTTCCTGCAAGTCTCTCATACAGTTGGACGTTGGAAACAAATTGAGTTACAGTTAAAGAAAAACAGCTTCTCTAGGCCACAGGCATTGATGTCAGTGGCGTGTTATGTTGTGCTGCAATGGTGCTCCACTTGAGTGATGAACCATCAGCTCTGCAAGCACCCCCCCAGTGGCAGTATGTGCACTACTTCCCTCAGTGTCATATAGACTCGGGGACCCCTCTCCCCACTCACATCATAGTGATGCATGAGAAGGCAGCTGTGCATGGAGTACGAACTTGTGCCCTCAGACAGCAGTTGGCTGGTGGCTGGTGTTGTGATGCTGGATCATGCTAGGATCTCAGCGTAGGAGTTGGCAGGCATGGACAGTAGATCAAAAGGGCTGACTTCATGCAGGTGGCAGATACAGCCTGATCTCAAACCCATTGCTACAGCTGGCAGAGCACAGTTGTCTCACTTTCTGGTGTCACTCTGGCATCATGGCAGCACTGCTGGCTTCTGGCAATGAAGAGTGATCCTTGCCTTAAAATCCAGACTTGCCCCTAGTGCCCATTCGTTTTGTTCAAACACGACACCTAGTCACATTGCTAAAACGAGAGGCTTGCCCCAGTGTGGTGACACCACCCCAACTGTTACACTGTAATGGCTGTGCAGAGCTGTTCATGGCTGTGCTTTGCTGTCCTTTCTGCACAATCCACTGGCATGTCTTCTATTGCAACCCAATCACCACCCTTGTGGCAACTGGCCCACAGCTGTTAATACAACACAGTGTAGCACTTCAGTGCTATATTTCCTTACTTTCATTAAAGACTAATAATTTTCTGACCAAAGACTGGGTTATGGCACTACAAATCTGTGTACTCTGTTCACAATAAACTTTCACGGAACTGCTTGATTCTGTTAGCTGTCATGTCATTGGAATTTAATTGAGTAAATTACTAAGAAAGATGCGACCATACAAAAGTTGCTGCCTCCTCAGTTTTACCATATAGCTGCTGTTTATCTGTTATTAGTAATTCAATATTTATTGACTACAATGATGTTTTTAAAAGAAAATATTTGCAAATATTAAATACTGAGTCCTATGTACTGAACATTACTACTTGTAATACAGTGAAATAGACCGACAATCATGAGTCTGGATTAACGCAATTAGAGGTATTCTAAGGGAATAACAAAATTTTAATGAGTTCTTCATAACTGAATCCAAATCTGATGTGTATGTAGAGTCCTATCAAGATAATGTACATATATTTATTTCAAGTCAGAGTAAGACATAAATTTGACAAAGTAACAGCAAAAGATGTAAAATAAATGCAAAAAATAAAAATCCTATAGATGGGGTGGAATACCTGCAAAAGTCATTAATGAAGCTTCATATATGATAACACAACTACTGTGAATTAAAAATTTTTTTTGGTCAATTGAATGTTCAACCAAATTTCAGTCTTGCTTTCAGTCATTGTTCAATACATTCCACAATATTTCAACTGGGCAACTCCACTCATCCTCAGTTGAGCCATCAAAGTCTGACAGAGACATCTTCTGCTCTGCAATATCCAGCACACTGTGAGTACTCTGCACATACAAATTGACAGATGGTCCATCTATAAACTTTATTTTGACACATGACGTCTCTGAACAGACATAAACTCAACACTGGTATGTCTCATTGCTGATGTAATCTTTGCCAGTCGCACTCTACATTGTACCCAGGATCTCTGCCAATACTATTGCCCGGCCCACCCACAATAACCAAGGTGTCTTCCTTGGTAAAATCTTTACAGAGTGAACCTAAATCCTCTGTCACCTGACCCAGACCAGCACTAGGTTTGAAAAAAATTGTGACCTGGTATTCTGATCCTAACACCTCTGGCATGTGAACTACCTAACAACAAAACCTTCTTTCTTTTTGCTGACTTCCCTACATTCTTATTCAATTTGCTACTGAAAGTTTGTTGGGCCCTCTCTACACCTACCTCTGTCTGAGGCTCATCAGTTTGTAACTGAAACAACAGGTCAAACTTATTCTTCACATTCACCACAAAGCTGTCTGACAAAGTTCTAGGTCTGTTCCTTCTGTTACCTGTTGCCACTTCCTGCCTCTCTTTACCCTTCTCCCTCCTTAACCTGTTCAGATCTTCCCTAGCCTGCTCTAACTGTGCCTGAAAGGCAGCAATTTTCCCCTCCTCTTCCACTATTTTCCTGTCTCTACTGCATATCCTAGAGAACCACTGATGAGTCTGATCCACTTCCCCATTTCACAAGCCGCTACAGTCACCCCAATGGAAGAAACTACTGCACCCATCACACCAAACCTCAGAGCTAACAATTCTATGGCACATCAGGCACTTTTCACTCATGGTAAAAATCTTAATTTAGTGAGAATAAGTCAAATCAAATTACTGAAAAACAAGAAATCACATTTACAAAAGATTAGGTCTAGACTCAATCGTATGTGAACAAACTTACTTTAGTGACAATAAGTTAGATTACCGGAAAACAAGAAGAAAAACACGTTTACAAAAATTAGGCCTAGTCACAACTGTATGTAAACAAAGCTACTACCGTATGTGCAAAGTTTCCAGATACCGGAACTTAAAATTTACACTGTGTTTCACAAAATATGAGTTAAACAACAAAGGGATATGCTTTTCTTAACTTGCTGGAATGGAGCAGAACAATTAAATGAGATTCTACAAGTTTTACTGCACTAAACTGTATGCAAAAATACAATCTAACCCTACTTTATGTTCCTTTCACGTTTTCTGGAATAATACGTAAAGAGAAGTGAAACCTTTAATAGTAAGCTTGCAAAACACACTAATACATGTATTAAACTAGTTTCCTGAACTAAACTGAGTTCTGTTACAGTCTAAATCACTTACCTGTATGGCAGCACAAAACTCACGCGTCTCGCTTGGTGCAGGGCTGCCAACCCAAGGATGGTTATGGGAGTGAAGGACGTGCTGTAAGGATAGCTCCAATCTGTGCAGCTCATAAAAGCTGGTGGTGGTGGGGAGGATCCAGATGCAGGCACTGAAATCTCACATGTTGCACTCTGCTGCATGTTGTGCCATTGGGTGGTCCACCAATGGTTTGATGATGGCCATTCATTCTGGTTAACAGCTGGCTGGTTGTCATACCAATGTAAAATTCTGCACAGTGGTTGCAGCAGAGCTGGTATATAGCATGGCTGCTGTCACAGATGGCCCAGCTTCTGATGGGGTAGGATAAGCCTATGACGGGACTGGAGTAGGAGGTGCCGGTTGGGTGGATAGGGCAGGTCTTGCATCTGAGTGTTCTACAAGGGTATAATCCCTGTGGCAGGGGACTGGGGGTTGGAACGGCGTAGGGATGGTATAGGATGTTGTGTGGGTTGGATGGGTGGTGGAACACGACTTTGGGAGGAAATTTAAGTATCTTGGGTAGGATGTCCCTCATTTCAGGGCATGATGATAGGTAACCAAAGCCCTGACGATGGACATGGTTCAGTCGTTCCAGTCCTTGGAGGTATTGGGTGACAATGAGGGTGCTTGTTTGTGGTTGGTTCTTGGAATGGATGTGAGAATCAGGTGTGTGGGGTGATATGGCATGGAAGACGTGTTTGTGTATTAGGTCTTGGGGGGTACTGCCAATCTGCAAAGGCCTTTACGTGCCTTTTGCATACTGGGCAAGGGAGTTCTCATCACTGCAGATGCATCTGCCATTGGTGGTCAGGCTGTATGGGAGGGATCTTTTGGAGTGGAAAGGGTGACAGCTATCAAAGTGCAGGTACTGATGGTGATTGATGGGTTTGATGTGGACTGTGGTGTGGGTGGAGCAATTTGAGAGGAGGACATCAACATCTAGGAAGGTGGCATGATGAATGGAGGAGGACCAGGTGAAGTGGATGGGAGAGAAGTTGTTTAGAGTGTGGAGGAATGAGGATAAAGTGTTCTGGCCTTGGGGCCAGATTACGAATATGGCATCAGTAAACTTGTATGATACCAGGGGTTTGAGGTTTTGGGAAGCTAGCAATGTTTCCTCTAGGTGGCCCATGAAGAGGTTGGTATAGGAGGCTGCCATGTGGATGCCCATGGCTGTGCCAAAAATTTGTTTGCATACCTTCCCTTCAAAGGTGAAGTTGTTATGGGCTAGGATGTAGTTTGTTAGGTGTATGAGGAATGGAGTGGTTGGTTTGGAATCTTCAGGGTGTTCAGAGAGGTAGTGTCCATTCATGGCAAGGCCATGGGCATGAGGGATACTGGTGTTTAAGGAAGCTGCTTATACAGTGATGAGTAGGGACCATGAGGTAAGGGTGTGGGGATGGTGGAGAGCCAGTGCAGGAAGTGGTTGGTATCTTTAATGTGGCAGGCTAGGTTTTGGACAATTGGCTTCAGGTGCTGGTCAACAAGTGTCAAGAGTCATTCAATGGGGGTACTGTAACCAGCCAAAAAGGGGTGACCAGGATTGTTACATTTGTGGATTTTGGGGAGCATGTAGAAGGTGGGTGAGTGGGCTATTGTTGGGATGAGCAGAGAGACGGGTTCAGGGGAAAGGTTTTGGGAAGAGCCTAAGGATTTCAGCAGGGATTGGAGGTTATGTTGGACTTCAGGGATGGGGTCAACAAAACAAGGTGGACCACCCATCTACATCTACATCTATGTGTTTATTCTGCTATTCACAATAAAATGCTTGGCAGAGGGTTTAATGAACCACCTTCAAGTTGTCTCTTACCATTCCACTCCCGAACTGTGCACAGGAGAAATGGGCACTTAAATTTGTCTGTGCAAGCCCTAATTTCTCTTATTTAACTGTTATGATCATTTCTCCCTATGTAGGTGGGTGCCGACAGAATGTTTTTGCAGTCGGGGAAGAAAACTGGTGATTGAAATTTCACGAGAAGATCCTGTCGCAATGAAAAATGTCTTTTTTTTTTTTAAAGGTTGCCACTCCAATTCATGAATCATGTCTGTGGCACTATCTGCCCTATTTCATTATGATACAAAACAAGCTGCCCTTGTTTGAACTTTTTCGATGTCATCCGTCCCACCTGATGCGGATCCCACACCGCACAGCAATACTCCAGAATAGGGCAGACAAGTGTAGTGTAAGCAGTCTCTTTAGTAGACCTGTTGCACATTTTAAGTGTTATGCCAATGAATTGCAGACTTTGGTTTGCTCTACCCACATCATCATCTATGTGATCATTCCAATTTAGGTTATTTGTGGCACAACATGCAGTGGAGCACAACATGTGAGATTTCAGTGGCTGCTTCACAACCCATACCATCTGGATCCTCCCCACCACCACCATATTTTTTGAGCTGCACAGATAGGAACTAGTCTTACAGCACATCCTTCGATCCCGTAAACTCTCTGGCCTAAACCTAAGGTAATTCGTGGTCCCCGCACAAAATAGTGTGTTTATTTGTGTGTGTGTGTGTGTGTGTGTGTGTGTGTGTGTGTGTGTGTGTGTGTGTGTGCGTGTGCATACCACCTCACATTCATCCCAAGAACCAACCACAAAGAAGCGCCCCCCTTGTCACCCAGTCCCACCCGGGACTGGTATGACTGAACCATGTCCTTCGTCAGAACTTTGATTATTTATCATCATGCCCTGAAATGAGAGAAATCCTACACAAGATACTTCCATCCCCTCCGAAAGTGGTGTTCTGCTGCCCACCCAACCTTCACAACATCCTAGTCCGCCCCCAATCCCCTATCACAGGGATCATTCACTTGTGGAACACCCAGATGCAAGACCTGTCCTGTCAACCCACCCAGCACCTCCTATCCAGTCCCATAACAGGCTTGTCCTACCCCATCAGAGGCCAGGCCACCTGTAAAAGCAGCCATGTTATATACCAACTCAGCTGCAACCACTGCACAGCAGTTTACATTGGTATCACAACCAACGAGCTGTCAATCAGAATGAATGGCCACCATCAAACTGTTGCCAAAAGCTAGCTGGCCCACCCTGTGGCACAATATGCAGTGGAGCACAACATGCAAGATTTCAGTGGCTGCTTCACAACCCATGCCATATCGATGCTTCTCACCACCTCAGCTTTTCTGAGCTGCACAGATGGGAGCTATCCTTACAGCACATCCTTTGCTCCCATAACCTCTCTGGCCTAAACCTAAGGTAACTTACTGTCCCCCCTCCCCACCAAATACTGTGTGTGTGTGTGTGTGTGTGTATGTACAGCAGCCCTTTCCCTTTATCCCTGCC